>NC_091436.1:91860341-92173333 GCF_964237555.1 Oryctolagus cuniculus
CATGCTTCACGAGCATAACATTTTCTTTACAGAAGAAGAAACAGAGGTTCCAAAAAATTAAATATGTGCCCAAATTCGCACAAGTAGTGACTGAGCCAAAATCTGAGCTGAAGTTTGCTGATAACTTAGTATAGGCTCTCACCACTATAATGGTAATTTAATCTAATCTACTATCTTCCCTATCCTCCCCAAACTATGGTGAATTCTTATAGAGATGCTTAGCACTGGTGGTGACATTCAGTGGTGCAGATTTAGAGGTAACATTATACATTATACATGACATCAATTCAATAAAATCAAAGATTGCAATTAATTTTGGATACTTCCATTTATACTAGTTTTAGATTAGATAACATCTTTAAAGTTTGTTAAAATTATTCTAGTGTCTGAGTTATAGTGGTTTGCCTCTTATTTTTTATTAATATCTAAGTTTTTAAAAGAAAATATTATTTTTAATCATGCAGAGTTTTTTTAACTTATATTTAATGAATATAAATTTCCAAAGTACAGCTTATGGATTACAATGGCTCCCCCCCCCAATAACGTCCCTCCCACCTGCAACCCTCCCCTTTCCTGCTCCCTCTCCCCTTCCATTCACATCAAGATTCATTTTCAATTCTCTTTATATACAGAAGATCAGTTTAGCATACATTAAGTAAAGATTTCAACAGTTTGCTCCCACACAGAAACATAAAGTGAATAATACTGTTTGAGTACTAGTTATAGCATTAAATCACAATGTACAGCACATTAAGGACAGAGATCCTACATGAAGAGTAAGTGCACAGTGACTCCTGTTGTTGACTTAACAAATTGACACTCTTGTTGATGGCATCAGTAATCTCCCTAAGCTCTTGTCATGAGCTGCCAAGGCTATGGAAGCCTTTTGAGTTTGCCGACTCTGATCATATTTAGACAAGGTCGTAGTCAGAGTGGAAATTCTCTCCTCCCTTCAGAGAAACGTACCTCCTTCTTTGAGGACCTGTTCTTTCCACCGGGATCTCACTCACGGAGATCTTTCATTTAGGTTTTTGTTGTGTTTTTTTTTTTTTTTTTTTTTTTTTTTTTTTTTTGCCTGAGTGCCTTGGTTTTCCATGCCTGAAATACTCTCATGGGCTTTTCAGCCAGATCTGCATGCCTTAAGGGCTGATTCTGAGGCCAGAGTGCTGTTTAGGACATCTGCCATTCTATGAGTCTGCTGTGTATCCTGCTTCCCATGTTGGATCGTTCTCTCCTTTTTTTATTCTATCAGTTAGTATTTGCAGGGATTTGTGATCCCTTTGGCTTTTAGTCCTATCATTATAATCAATTGTGAACAGAAATTGATCACTTGTACTAGTGAGATGGCATTGGTATATGCTACCTTGATGGGATTGAATTGGAATCCCCTGGTATGTTTCTAACTCTACCGTTTGGGGCAAGTCAGCTTGAGCATGTCCCAAATCAATCATGCAGAGTTTTATTAAGAAAACATATCCTAGACACAATTTTTACATATGCATGGGGAAAGACCATAAAAATAGATGGCAGAATCTAAACATCACACACACACACACACACACACATTAAGTAAACCATCATTGTTAATAACTTCTAAGACAAGTTTAGGCCAATGACTGGTGACTCAGGTAAGAAAATCACTTTTTCTTGCCTCATGTTTTCCCTATTTGTGATACTTGCAAAGAAAAATCATTCACCCTCCTTGCAGTACTTTTTTCTCTCTTTCTGTATGGTAACAGAATTTCTTCAGTGTGATGCTTTTCTCTTATCTTTTCTTCATTTCATTATTCTTTCGTTGACTTTGCCAAGCCTTCTCTGAGTCATACTCACTTCTTGTTTAGACCCTGATCTTATGTCATCCATCAATCCCTGACTGTGTTTGGCAATACATAGCTTTCAGATTAAACGTGACTTAGTAACCTTACACACTTTGAAACCTGTGTGTGGGACCTAAGAGACAAACAAATAGATGTGTGGAAATCCGGGAGGAGGCATACCCTTGAGAACATAAAGTTTTCATGTGCCAATCTGTTACTCATAGAAACTTCTCCACACAACCTATGAATTATTGTCAAATCATCTTGTTTTCTTTGGAGATAACACTTTCTAAGTTTTTCAGAGAAGATTTATTTAGGCTAATCATAACATGTATCTGACTTCAACTTATGAAGTTGAAGAACTAATGAGGCAAACCATTCTTTATCATTTTTCTTTCCATTATTATCAAAGTAAAAGCTGATTGTTTTTAGGAAAAGTGAGTGGAAGACAGAAACAAAGTACTAGGTGATGTTAGCCTCCTAATAAACCTCCAAGTGAACCTCCTCAAAGTTAATTACAAAGACATCAAAACAGCAAAAAAGTAGTGGAATAATACAACGAAGCTAAAAAAAGACATATTAATAAAGGATATATTTTTGAGTAAGGAACAATAAATGGTGTTTGTGTTATATTTTACTGTGGTAGAAATGAGTAAATGCAGAGGAAAAATGATACTACTCTCAGCCCCCAAGGAACATTTATAACTCAGATACATCTTGTGTGGCTGAGTGGGTAAAAAGGGAAGTCAGGACAGGTGTTGTGGCACAATGAGTTAAGCCACTGCTTGGGATACCCACATCTCCCATAAAAGTACCTGGTATGGAGTTTTGCCTGCACTTCTCATCCTGCTTCCTGCTATTACATGCTCTGGAAGTATGGCTCAAGTAGCTGGGTCCCTGCCAGCCACATGAAGCACTAGATGACATTTCCATTTCTTTACTTCAGCCTGACCCAACCTTGGTTGTTGCAGGCATTTGAGGAGTGAACCTGCACATGGAAGATTACCTATCTCTCTATCTCTCAATCTCTGTCTCTCAGTGTGTATGTGTGTGTGTGTGTGTCATTTTAAATCTTTAAAATAAACTGCATAAATGAACTTTAAATTTCTGTCTTTAAGGAAAAAATAGATGAAGATAGTTCTGCTATTAGACCTGGCAATTTTTACAAGATTTATTTATTTGGAAGTCAGAGCTACACAGAGAAAAGGAGAGGCAGGGAAAGAGATGGAGAGAGAGAGAGAGAGAGGTCTTCCATCTGCTGGTTCACTCTTCAATTGAGTGCAATGGCTGAAGCTACATTGCCCCGAAGCCAGGAACCAGGAGTTTCTTCTGGGGCTCTCACATGGGTACAGGGGCCCAAGGACTTGGACCATCTTCTACTGCTTTCCCAGGCCATAGCAGAGAGCTGGACTGGAAGAGGAGCAGCCAGGACTAGAACCTGCGCCCATATGGGATGCCAGCACTGCAGGCAGTAGCTTAACCCACTGTGCCACAGCGCCGGCCCCCAGATCTGGCAAATTTTAAGAAGTCAACCTAAGACTCATATCTTTGGAAAAGAACAGGCGGCAACAAAGTACATTAACTGGCAACATCCATCTGATGAAAGGGGTAATTAACGCAATAAGCCTAATGGGGTGGGGGTGGGGTGACAGGCATAAGATCAGCCATGTAGCATCATGGTAAGTGTTTTGCTGGAATATCAGTCCATGTTAACCTTCTATGAAAGTCCCTACTGAAAATCTCATGGTTTATAATTTAAACTGACTGTTGCATAAAACGCAAATGTTGACACTGTAGGCATGTTTAAAAAAAACTGAGGTCACTGGAATATTTGCAATCAAATATCAGGCATCACATATGCGATATAACCATGTAATAGAAAGGAAGAAATAACTATACAGCCAAAACAGCCATTAGAAAATCCATCTTCTAAACCCCTGAGGCTGTGTTACAGAGGAAACCACTAAGCATCTGTTTGTCATTATTTAAAACACCCTTTCAACAGGTATTTAGAATATGGTTTCAGGGCCCATATTTGAAGTTAGAAAGCTATACTCAAAACAGAAAGAAAAGTCGGATAACAGCTGATGGCCATGCAGGAACAGAAGAATGAGATAAAGGTAATAAAAAAATATGAATAATACAGGACTAGGAGCTGGCATTCTCATGGTTCAAATGGCAAATTCAATGATTTCAATAACTTGATGTTTTATTAGTGTTGCAATTGTAATGCATTGGACTACATTCATGTTAACATGGAAATAATAACAATATGATTCTTTTGCCACAGTAAATTTAGAAATGAAAAAGTCAGAGAAATCAGGGACTCTGGATACTTGAAGTTCTCATGAAAAGGAGGAGGAATGGGACACTACCAGAGAGGAAAATATTTCATAATCAGCAATTTGCATTATTGAAGACAATCATCCATTTCTCTTCTTACTTCTTGGAAGTTTCTTGTACTTAGTCTTCAGATAGCTTTTAACAACCCCTGAAAGATGAAAGTCATCTTAGAGAAGACTGGGATTCTTTTTCATGTCAGCTGAGTCTCCCAAGATAATATTTTCATATGCCTATTTATGTATTTAGTCAGAAATCTATAAAAATATACACATGAATTTTATAGGTTATAAATTGCAGCATGCTGACACGATGGTTGCATCATGTTAATTTTTATGTACTGTTCGATTTTTAGTGTGATTGTGTTGAAATTCTTTTAAAAAGACACTGACTTAAATTAGTATATACTCAGCATCCTTAATTATTAGAGAAATACCAATTGAAACCAAGACCATATACTACTTCATACCCTTTATGATAACTGTGGTGACTATAATTTAAGAACATAAATAACAAGTGTTAACATGGAAAAACTGAAACCTTCATAGGTTATTGGTAGGAATGTAAAATAGTGCAGCCATAGGGGAATTCAGCACTTCCTCCAAATGTGAAAGATATATATATGTCTACCTATCTATCCATCTACTCATCCATCTATTTAAAAGGCAGAGAGACAGAAAGAAAGATAGTATTACCACATGTCCAGGAAATTCCACTCCTAGATATACCCAAAATAATTGAAGGCACATGTTCACATAAAATTTAAAACACAAATATTTATAACAATACTATTATTAACAATGAAAGGTGGAAATAACTCAAATTCCCATCAATTGATGAATGAATAAATGAAATGTCATATATACACTGGAATATTATTCAGCTATAAAAAATAAAGAACTGATACATGAAAACAAGAAGAAATCAATTTTCTGATTATCATTTTCTAAGTCTGATGTGTAATACCCCTACAGATAGTTAAATGCATTCAAAAACTTAATAAATCAATAAGTTTCCTTTTGAATATTTTATAATGTTTTAATTCCTTAATGAACACAATTTATTTTATTCAAATTTATAAAATATTTAAAAGATATACAGCTTTAATGTTGAGTATTTTACCTACCTGATGATAATCTATCATGACTGATTATTTTTGACAGAAGAGAAATAATTCCTCTAATATTGCATATTGTCTCAGCCAAGAGAGAAAAAAAGGTAAAAAATCACAGGCCTAGGGATAAAATTTGTTCTAGCAGTGAAGGCTCTGATTAAAACACTTATTTCCCATATCCAAGCACCTGCTTTAAATTCAAGTCCAGGTTCCAGTTCGATTCCTCTGCTAATGAAATCCCTGCAGACAACAGTTGATGGTTCAGATAATTGAGTTTTTGCCACCCACGTAGGATACCTGGATTGAGTTCCTGATTCTTGGTTTTGGCTTTGGGCCAGTCTTGGACATTGTAGGCATTTGAGGAGTGAATAAACAGATGGGACAGTGTTCTTGCTCTCTCTCACTTTCCCTTTCTCTCCCTCTGTCCCTCTCTCTCCCCTTTCAAAAAAAAAAAAAAACATAGTCTAATTTCAACTAACTTTAATATGTTTCAAAAATACTGTAACTTTTACACAATATATTATGAAGGAAAGCAAATGTGAATAGTTGAATTATTTCTAAGCGGGATTATCTAGTTCCTTCTTTACACAGGCACTTTGATTACTTTAAATGAATTCTTTCATTAGATTTTCTAAGTCTTACTAAGACAAAGAATTAAACTTTAAAACATATTACCTTAGGGGATATATATATATATATATAAAACTTTGCTGTACATATAATATATCATATGTATATATTATATTATATAATATTATATATAACTCTAACAGGTTAAATTTGAGAAAAATAATTATGATGATTATGTAATTCATTAAGAAAATTTCAAAACATTTCCTTACTTTGTACCTTTTAAAGCCATAGTTACTCAATTTGTAAAATGAATAGAAATCCAGTGTTATGATTTTATTAGCATGCCAATAGCATTTCTCTTGTTTCCTAAAAATCATCAAGCCAAGTAACAAGGAAAGATGCCCCAACTGTTGGAGTATAACCTACTTGTATTAATCTACTTGTGAACTCGGAATTCAATATCACCCCCCCACACCATACGGCACCTATGTTTTGTCTATCTTTGTTGAGTTCATCCTAATCATAGTATATCGTAATTCTTGCATCTGACACTTTATCTGCTCTTTTCAAGAGTCTGACAAAGAGAAGATCAAATGATGCAGGAGAGGAAAAGGGGAGGGTTAAAGGAGAAGGAGGAAGACAGAAAAGAAGGCCCTGCATGAGTTCAGCAGGTTTAGGAGCCAATTCTTAAAAGTTGTCCCTCTAATTCCATTTCAATGTCAGTAGGGCATAATTCTTGATTTCATCTAGCCAGCATTCCTTCTTTATTCTTGGGATATCAGAAAACAGAAAGCACCTCTCTGGGGCAGACTGGCCTTCCTTCGTGACATGTGGTTCTGTTTTGTCTGGCAATCATATTTAATCATCTTCCTCACCATCACCAAATGAAAATAAAATTCACTCATTCTCTTGTATAGAAACACATACATCCTACAATAATGTTGACATACAAACCAATAATTTTTTTTGATAGAGTTAGTGAGAGAGAGAGAGAGAGAGAGAAAGAGACAGAGAGAATGGTCTTCCCTCCGTTGGTTCACCCCCAAAATGGCCGCCATGGCCTGTGCGATGATCTGAAGCCCAGAGCCAGGTGCTTCTCCTGGTCTCCCATGCGGGTGCAGGGCCCAAGGACTTGGGACATCCTCCACTGCACTCCCGGACCACAGTAGAGAGCTACAAGCCAATAATTCATATCACATCAGATAATTAGATAGTCTGTGGACCATTTACAGAGGAGGACACTCATGGGGACAGAAGCAACACCCACAGATCCAGGTCTCAAGTTGCTAGGGCGGGGGTCTCTGCAGTTTCCCAGGTTCCCAGATTTTGTCTTGCAAAAGCCAGATTTTTTTCAAGCTTTCTCTCAATTCTCTGAATAACTCCTTGAATTTCCAATGTACACCTTTTCCTTGCTTTGCTTAGACAGAGTCCTTGTCCTTTGCCTTCAGCAAGGAAACAAGTCATCAGTGTGGCAGGGCTCAGGTTCAGAGCATTTTGCGACAAATGTAATTTGGCCAGGGAATGGTTAAAAATTTCTTCCAATCTTGGCTTAACACTGATTTGTTATATAACATTAAACAATCAGAGCATTTCTCTGAGGTCTACATTTCACAACTACAAAATAAGGAGTTGAGCTTAAATGTGGTTTTTTCCAACTCAAATATTCTATGATTTTATGAATGAAAAGGAATGGAGTGGGAGGACAGGAGTGTAGAGTTTGGCATAGTCTTGCTTTGCCAATACAACTTCAGAGGATTTAGAGGAACTCTTTTGAAGACTTATGGGACACTTGAGCACTGTAGCCCACTACCACTGAGAGCACTCTGCTATCCATGGACTGAAAACTGTTTCCAAAAAGAATGTTTGCCAACAGAACCAGCTGCTACAGGCAAAGCCCACATGCCTGCTGACTAAAGTAACTGCCAACAAGGGGTTGTTGCCTAGAACCTACAGTGGAGCTTTGCCAGATCTTCAGATAGGTTTTCAAAAAATCTCCCTAGGATCAGTTTTCTACACAATGTGGGACAATGGGACAGCCATGCCATCAGAGTACAAGAGCAAAACCAGAAATGGTAGAAGCTGTCACATTTCCTTAAAAAGATCCCAGATAAATGAAGTAGGAGTTTTCACAGCAACAAGGAGTCAACTTGCTCCAAGAACTGGTATTTCTAGAAAACATGTAACAGAATGGAAATATACAGAGCAATGATTCAGGGCACTCTCTTATGTTCTGCAGACCTTGTGGCTGGAGACAGCCTTCTAATGAGAAAACAGTTGTTGAAAACAAGACTTCACAAGCTAACTGGTACTTCCAGAATATTGGGACCTGCAGCCAAGATGTAAATAAATTTCAGAAATTTCTTCCCCATGTTCCTCTTTTTCATTGTTAAATATATCAAAATGAATGACTCTGCAAACCCCCAACCAGATACCACTAATAAACAGAAATCTCATTCACACTCCAAAAATAATAGTAACAGTATTTGTTCTCAAAGTAAAATGCAGCATATGGGAAAAGAATAATAGCCCTTCTGCAAGCTTGTCAGTAATTATCAAATCAGGTGGGGGACATAAAAACTATAACAGATAGGTAAGAAATGTCTGGATGGCAAATCGTAATAAAGAATAATGTAGACAGATATTTATCTATTCCTTAGTGCCAGCTAGTAAAAATGGAAAGATGGAATGAAAGAGACAGATATTTGTCAATATAACTTACAAATCAATCCTATAGGCTTTCTGAATAATGGGCAGAGAGCCTGCAGATACACGTATCCTGTGTGTTGTTATTACATTGATTGAGTTACTGGAGTACTTTTAATTTTGACATTATACTACACAGAAGAAAATTACAAATTTAGTATGAGCTTTGGTGAATTAGTGAATTAGTTTAGAATGTGGCATCACTTGGGAAAAAAGTTTTAATTCTGTTTCAGGCCTTCACAGAGTTTGCTATTGGGTATGTGAACCTGATTATCTTAGTCTTTAAGCTTGAGAAAATCAAGTAATATGTATACATTAATCAATAATATTATAGCCAATGCATAGTAAGTAACTATTCAAAAGACTGGCTATTATGAAAGGAGAATCAATGGGTAGCAAAGAACTGAATCAAAAATAAAGAAAAAGACTTGGATTGAACCAGCATAAGATTTCTGTAAGAAATCCTTTTTCTCCAGTACCCTAATAAAGAAGGATTAAGACTTAGCAACAGACCAATTGGTAAACATATCCATGTGTTATTGCTATCTGTTCACTCATTTAAGTAGCACTCCACTCTGCAAAAGTGACCCTATTTTCCCCAAACATGGCAAGTTCTCTCTTGGATTAATGTCTTCACACTCATTCCCTTAGTCTGGAATGTCTTCTCCCAAGAGTCCATTTGACACATTCTCTCACCTCCTACAGAACCCTCATCTGTTAGGTGCCTCATCTGTGGGAAGTAGAAGTAGAAGTATCTCTTTGCTGTGACTGAGAGTTAGACGTTCCTGTGTTATATGGGAAAATCAAACACAAAGTCTGTTATTTGTATGACTCTCTACCTACCCATTCAATAGTCAAATTTTGCTGACATGTCACAGAGTCTAAGAATGATAGAAATTCATCTTTCCAGGCTCTTCTATTCAAGATGGCCATGAGCCATAATCCTGGGAAATACTATGTGAAAATCTTTGAACTGCTTCTGGAAAATATTTTAGCCTTAAAAAAAAAGAGAGATGAACATGTAAAGCTCACATTTGACCCCTCTCCTCTCTTCCTTCTCTAGATGCCATCACATTAGAACTATTGCCAGGAGTTCTAGCAGGCTCTGTAACCATCCATCGGACAAAGGACAAGGCCAACATCCTGAGAAAAGACTGAAAAGTGTCTGGACCAGTTTCTGGCATCACCAAGTCAGTGAAATGTCCCCTTACTGACTAACCTGGGTTTCTTATTCATCAAATTAAATGTGCTAATGGTTTGAGACACCCTCGGTTTTCTGTTACATGCAATGAAAATAAGTCTTTCTGATTTATTGAGCATCCATTTTCAGCATGGACCATAAACAGAAATCATTTTCTTAGCAAGGAGAATGAATTATAATCCTTACCTTCACACAGTGAGCCAGAGAAAGCAGACAGTGGAGAGCTTGACTTTTCACAAGGCAAACTTCAGCACTTGGAATGATTGTATGCACATTGGAGAATATTGGAGAGACCTAAGAAGAGCCCCTTCTTGTCTATGAGATGTATTACTGCTGTTTTTCTAACTGCATAGAAAATATTAAATATCCTTTGCTATGCATAAAAAGTGTTTTACAACACATCGAGCTTATTTAGCAATAGAGAAGAAAGAGTAATGATAAAATGTTGGGTTTTTTTTTTTTTCAGAAGTCTCAAGGAATTTTCTATGCCAAATGCAAACTACTTTTTGTGCTCAGGGCATTTTGCATGATGTTTCTAATTCTATATACTTAATGTCAATATGTAATTTAGAGATCTGAAAATAATACCAGGGTCTTTTGTTGTGACTCCTTTGTGTCCAAAATAATTCATGTTGTTCAATTTATTTAATCATTGTTTGAATTGTTTATCCCATCTCTTAGACCTCATGGACTACAATTAATGCGGTGTGAAAATAAAATACCAGCATGCTTACTGGAAAATCTGCTCAAATACGAGTTTTACATTTGTAAATGTGGGGGCTGGCAGTGTGGCATAGTTGGTAAAGCCACAGCCTGCAACACTGGCATCCCATAAAGGCCCTGGGCTCATATCCCAGCTGCTCCACTTCCAATCCAACTCTCCCATGTCCAATACAGCTCCCTGCTACTGGACTGGGAGAAGCAGCAGAACATGACCCAAGTGCTTGGGTCCCTGTACAGATGTGGGAGACCAAAATGAAGCTCCTGGCTCCTGCCTTCAGCTGACCTAGTCCTGGCATTTAAGGCCATCTAAGGAGTGAACCAGTGGATGAAGGATCCTCTCTCTCTCTCTCTCTCTCTCTGCCCTCTTCTTCCCCTCTGTAACTTTTTCAAATAAATAAAAAAAAACTTTTAAAAATATGTAAATTTGAAAGACTTTGAAAGTATTGTCCATGAATCTTAACACCATGTGTAACATGTCTTTTTTAACTTTTATTTAAAAAATATAAATTTATGAAGTACAGCTTATGGATTACAATGGCTTCCCCCCCCCACAACTTCCCTCCCATCTGCAACTCTCCCATCTCCTGCTCCCTCTCCCATTCCATTCAAGTTAAGATTCATTTTCAATTCTCTTTATATACAGAAGGTCAATAGTATATATTAAGTAAAGATTTCAAGAGTTTGCACCCACATAGAAACATAAAGTGTAAAATACTGTTTCAGTACAAGTTATAGCATTAAATCACAATGTACAGCACATTAAGGACAGAGATCCTACATGAGGAGTAAGTGCACAGTGACTCCTGTTGTTGACTTAACAAATTGACACTCTTGTTTATGGCATCAGTAATCACCCTAGGCTCTTGTCATGAGCTGCCAAGGCTATGGAAGCCCCCTGAGTTCACCGACTCTGATCATATTTAGACAAGGTCGTAGTCAGAGTGGAAGTTCTCTCCTCCCTTCAGAGAAAGGTACCTCCTTCTTTGATGGCCCGTTCTTTCCACTGGGATCTCACTCACAGAGTGAGATTTAGTGCCAGGCACTTGTCAAGCCACTTCACATAAAATAAATTCATGGTGTAGGCATTGTCATAATGATTAATTTGCTGCTTTGAATACCCACATCCCGTATCTCAGTGCCTCACTCAGGTCCTAGCTACTACACTTCTGGTATAGTTTCTTGAGAATGCACACTCTCGAAGGCAGAAGATGACGACCCAAGTACTTGGATCCTGGCATCCACATAGGAGACCTGGGTTGAGTTCTTCCTCCTGGCTTTGGCTTTGCCAAGTTCCTGCTGTCGTGGATATTTGAGCATTTGAGGAGTGAGCCAGTGGGTAGGAGACATCCCTCAATCTCTCTCTCTCTTGCTCTCTCTTAAATAAAGTAAAAACAATTAATTAAAAATTTTAAAGAGGCAAATTATTTTTTATACAGACCTTTCTTCCAGATGTTTCTAGTAATACACCATTTGTATTTTCTTGTGAAAATTAAAAGACAAATATTTTATCTCTTTCTTTTACATAGGGAAAAATGTGGCAAAGTTGATGTTCGTCTATGCAAAAGTGAAACTAGAAACAATATTGTTAGGAAGCCAGGAGGTAGAATTAAATACAATATTATTATATGCTCCTAATTTTTTCATCATAAAATATTTTCTCAGAAATTATAATACATCATATTTATGAGCATTAATGTTCTAGAACTGTTTTCATATGTAGTATCTCATTCGAACTTCACAATCATCATTCCTGTACACATGCATGCTTTTCAACTGGAACAATAATATTGTATCTCATCTCCAACATTAAACATAATCTCATTTTTAAGATTAAAAATAAAGGTTCTAGAAGAGTTATAGCAACTTGTCCAAGTTCACATAGCCTCAACTCTGAACTTCCTTCAGGTATCCTGCTCTTTTCTCCATAGCACATCACCAGAAAAATTTATTCTTTTTCTATAGAAAATTAAGTATATTGCCCCATCTCCTAAAGTCATCAAGTATTTTTTTACTTGACATCAATAACTTTCTACTTCCCTCTAATCTAAAACTATAAACATCCTAAGAGTGTCAGCATGCCAGCTACCAATTTGAATATTGTCCTTCAAAGTAATCACCTTGAAAATCTTTATCCCCATTGCAAACATACCTCCTTGATCAAAACATGTTTAAAACACTTTGGGGAGTACTTTTAAAACTAAATTATAAGGCACCAAAGAATATTACATTGTTCACTTAAACGGTTTTGTCTCATTTTTTAAAAAAATTAGTAACAGTTTAATCACTAACTTTCTTTACCAAAGCTCTGATTTCTTTGGATCTTGCCCAAATACAATATTTTTGTTCAAAGTATGAAAATTTTTTCACTGTTAAGTACAATTTTTAAAGTTTGTCATGGTCTTGTGGGAAAATTCTGGAAGAGAAATTCCAAGAATGACTTGTCCAAAGGCAGCATCCCTGAAATGAGTATAGAGGCTGCCAAGGTGATGTCTTTGATGAGACTAACTTTTCCTTAATGTATAAGATTTGAAATTTTATTCAAAACTAAGCCTTATGCAAACATAAATAATCCCATATACTAGTATACAGAGAGCCTAAGGAGGGATTTTTACATAGACTTTATATAAAAGGGGGAAGCCATCCATCTGGATGCCAAAATTAAGAACTCTGGAGGCAGTGATTTTTCTGAACTAGTAATGATTCATTTGCCAAATAACTTTTGTTTCTTAAGGTTTAGCAAGTTTCAATTCAATCTATCAATTTTCCCATTATGCCACTTTTAAGTAAAGAGATCATTTTAACCCCAGTAGAACATTTCAGAAAATTGCCCACTGTAGAAATTCTAAGGATGTGTTATAACACCTCTTTTCTTCGGCAGAAATAATATCTTTCTGACATTTTGACAAGTTAATGAAGCATCTCTTTCCCATCTGAAGCAGTCAGTTGGCATTCCTTCATCTAGCAAAGAAGCTTCCAAGTGTTTCTTCATTTGACCCTCAAAACACCTTTTAACACTTTTCATATGAGTGATGTCAATTGGCATGCAAGCCACTTGGTACATACCCAGACCTTTTTAAAATAATTCCATCACATTGGCTAATCTTAGGGGGGTCTCTACAGAACGAAGTGCTTTTGGCTTGGATAACTATTCATAAGAAGGGTCTCCTATTTCTGTCTTTACTTCCTTTAACACCCTGGTTATATTTTCCTTGGACCAAGAAAAACATTGTCACAAAGCTTTGAATATTGGCCCATTTTTCAGCTGCTTCAAGGAGCTTATCCTCTGTACCTCCATTTTTCTTGCTAATAAATTTGATTAAGGTAAATTCCCCCTTGTGAAACCAGAAACTGATTTTTTCTGCTGTACTCCCAATACTTACATGCAGCTTCAGTCAACATTAATTAATCACTTGGATTTTTAAAAGTCCACACATCTTTTTCTAGAGTATGTATGTATATGTTCTTTAAAAGTTTGTCAGGAGTGGGTTGAAATGTTTAGTCTTGCTTGAAATTAATTTTCCACTTTCATTGTTCCAATTAGTTGGCAGCTTTTATGACTTTATAATAATTCCCTGGAGCCCTTTGAACCTATTATTATTTCTATGTTTGGGCTTGATGTGTTTCCTTAGAAACATATCAATCCTGCTGACTATTCCATGAGATTTAGGGAGTGAATATGTCCAACATATGAACATGAAGATGACAGTCACAAGTTACCATGTTTTAAACATCTCCAAAATAGCTTTTAAGTTACGACTGAAATCAGAATGAATTTTAATTCAGTCTCCTTTATTGTGCAATGAGCTTCCTGTATTTCTTTAAATTCTACTTCCTTACTGAGCAAATTTTTAAAGCTTATCTAACTAATAAGGTCATGGAAATATTATAATAGATTTTACCAATTTCAGAAGAATATCAATTTCTACATCTTTATTTATTTGAATTAACAAGCTTTTTAAACACTGAATGAATAAGTTTATAATATTATAATTTGACTGCAGAAATACTCTCCATTCACACATTCATTGAAGAAATACCAGAATACCAATGTTGTACAGTATATGGATTTTTAAAATTACAAAGTATCCATTACTGAAAATTGTACATGGCTTCTTAATAGGCCTTTGGACTATGTTGGTTTGTACATGGCTTCTTAATAGGCCTTTGGACTATGTTGGTTTATGTGGTCCCTATAAAACAGAGTCTCCAACAAAAAAATTTAGAGTCCTTTTTAGTAGTTATCCAAGCCAAAAGCAGTTAATCAACAAATAGCCTTCCCTGTCCTTGTAAGTGCCTTGCTGGTTTAGAGGATGAGCATCACTTATATTGACACCAAAATTAGGATTAGAACTTTGTTTTCATCTACTTGAAAGGCAGAGCAAGAGTGAGAGCCAAGAGCGAGAGTGGGAGCGCATGCACAAGAGAGAGATGTTGAGATCTTCCATCTACAGGTTCATTTCTCAAATGCCCAGTGTTGGGCCAGCCAACACCAGAAGTCCAGAACTCCATCTGGCTCTCCCACTTGAGTGGTCTGGGCCCAGAGCTTGAGACATCTTCTGATGCCTCTCAGGATGTATTGGAAGGAATTGAGACCAGAAGCAAAGCTGCCAGGACTCAAACCAGCAAGGGTTTGATTTTTTTTTTAGAAGACTATGTCAATTTCTCGTGTGTTTTATGGAAAAATAATGTGATATGTTGGAAAGATTACAGACTTATCAGCAAATAGAACTGAGTTCAAATATTAGCAATTTGCCCTTCTTGCATGATCTTGGGCAAGTTCATATTCTCATAGAATCCCAGTTTCTTTCTATACAGTATGAATTATTATACTGCTTATATAACAGATAGAAAATGTTTGGAATGTAGTTGCTATTTTGAATGAATATTTTATCTAATACTTAATGTATTAATGTTGAGAATTAGAGTTTCATCTTCACAAAGACAGTGCACATGCTGATGGTGTAAATGCTATACAGTAACTAGTTCTCATCTCGGAGATAAAGATTCTTAAAAATTCCAGTAAAGTAAAATTGTTGTTGAGGAGCTTAAAAGTTTCCAATAAAAAAGTGTTCAGCTATATCAGTTTTTTCTTCAAGTCCTTTGAAGCTGAATTATTGCTTGAATAAATATCTAGGATTGTTATATCCTCTTATTTCTCTTTATTCCTGGTATTGTTCCTTATTCTAAAGTCTTGTTTGTCATTAATATAGAATTCAATTTCCTTTTTTATTTAAGATTTATTTATTTATTCAAAAAGCTGTTACAGGCAGAGGGGGATACAGAGAGAAATCTTCAACCCACTAGTTCACTTCTCAGATGGCCACAATGGCTGGGGTCTGGTCAAGTAGAAGCCAGGGACCTGGAACTGTGTGCAGGTCTCCAACATGTGTGGCAGGAACCCAAGCACTTGGGTTATCTTTTGCTGCTTTCCCATGCACATGGAGCTGGATTGGAAGTGAAACATTCAGGACTTCAATAGCTGTCCATATGGGATGTTGGCATCACAGGCACAGTTTAACATACTGCACCATGACACCAACACCCATTTTCTTTTATTAGTATTTGTTTGATATACTATACCTCCTCCTTTTACTTTAACTCATCTGTGACTTAACATTCAATCAAACTAGGTATTTGTGAATAGGACATAGATGGGTCTTGATTTTTATTCAATCTAATAATTTGCTTTTTAAATGTGATTTAGTTATGTATGTATTATAATATTAGCATACAATTATAAACATGGTTTAATTAAAAATCTGCTATCATTCTAACTTTTTATTTATTTACTTATATGAAAGGCAGAGAGAGAAAGGCAGAGTCAGAGAGAGAGAGAGAGAAAGAAAGAGGTCTTCCATCTGCTGGTTCACTCCCCAAATGGCTGCAACAGCCAGAGCTACTCTAATCCAAAGCCAGGAGCCAGGAGCTTCTTCTGGGTCTCCTGAACAGGTGAAGGTGCCCAAGCACCTGGGACGTCTTCTACTGCTTTCCCGGGTCATAGCAGAGAGCTGGATGGGAAGCAGAGCAGCCAGGACTTGAACCGGCACCCATATGGGATGCCAGCATTGCAGGTGTCAGCTTTACCAGCTAGGGCCACAGTGTCGACCCCTCTACCAGTTTTTTTTTTTTTTTTTTTTGAAGCTTTTGTTTAATAAATATAAATTTCAAAGGTACAGCTTTAGGAATATAGCAGTTCTTCCACCCATACCCGCCCTCCAACCTCCACTCCTGTCCCACCTCCTACTCCCTCTCCCATCTCATTCTTCATTAAGATTTGTGGTGGAATGAGAAGGCCATGCCAAGATGGCCACTGGCAAGTGAGCATCAGTTACTCAGGAATGGCTTTGAATCCTACCTGGCAATGGAGCCTGCATGGCAACAGGCTGTGATTGGATGGCTTTGAAACCCACATGGCAAATGGAACCTGCCTGGCAACACGCTGTGATTGGATGGCTTTAGAAAGTGCCTGGCAACAGGCTATGATTGATTGGGTCATAGACCACCCTTTGACCAGATTAGCTGGATATAAGCTGTTGTACTAACTGAAATAAACGAGTCTTCAGGCTGCTTGCCTCAAGCCCGCTTTCACCTGACTCCTGGGGTCTGTGTGGTGACTCCGTGCCTCTTGCCCCCACCACGCTCCTCCTCTCAGAAACAAATCCACTGCAATATTGTTGAGAAATCAAATGCAACAAAGATTCATTTTTAATTATCTTTATATACAGAAGATCAACTCTATACTAAGTAAAGATTTCAACAGTTTGCATCCACACAGACACACAAAGTATAAAGTACTGTTTGAAGACAAGCTTTACCATTTATTTTCATAGTACAAAACATTAAGGACAGAGATCCTACATGTGGAGCAATTGCACAGTGACTCCTGTTGTTGATTTAACAATTGACACCCTTACTTATGATGTCCCTGATTACCTGAGGCTCTTTGTCATGAGCTGCTAAGGCAATGGAAGCCTTTTGAGTCCACAAATTCCATCAATATTTAGACAGGGCCATAATCAAAATGGAAGTTCTCTCCTCCCTTCAGAGAAAGGTACCTCCTTCTTTGATAGTTCCTTCTTTCCACTGGGATCTCACTCACAAAGATCTTTCATTTAGGCCATTTTTTTGCCTCAGTGTCTTGGCTTTCCATGCCTGAAATGCTCTCATGAGATTTTTAGCCAGATCTGAATGACTTAAGGGCTGATTCTGGGGCCAGAGTGCTGTTTAGGGCATTTGTCATTCTATGAGTTTGCTGTGTGGCCTGCTTCCCATGTTGGATTATTCTCTCCTTTTTAACTCTATCTATTGTTATTAGCAGACACTTGGTCTTATTTATGTGATCCCTTTCACACTTATTCCTATAGTTATGATCAGTTATGCACTTAAAATGAGCACTTTAACTAGTACGATGGCATTAGTACCTGACAACTTAATGGGATTTGGCATCCCATGGCAAGTTCTTAGCTTTACCCTTAGGTGTAAGTCTATGGGAATGTGTACCAAACTGTACATCTCCTCCCTCTCTTATTCCCAGTCTTATTTTTAAATGGGGTCAATTTTCAATTGGATTTAAACACCTAAAAATAATTCTGTGTTAAATAAAGAACTCAATAAATGGTATTAAGTAAAAAAAAGAAAATACTAAAAAGAATAAAATAGTAATCTGTTCTTTGGCAGCCAGGACAAGGGCTGATCAAGTCATTGCTTCTCATAGTATCAGTTTCACTTCTACATGTTTCCTCTTAGGTACTCAGCTAGTTGTCATAGATCAGGGAGAACATGATATTTGTCCCTTTGGGACTGGCTTATTTCACTCAGTATGATATTTTCTAGATTCCTCCATTTTGTTGCAAATGACAAGATTTCATTATTTTTAAACCACTGTGTAGTATTACATAGAGTACATATCCCATAATTTCTTTATCCAGTCTTCCATTGACGCGCATTTAGGTTGATTCTATGTCTTAACTATTGTGAATTGAGCTCCAATAAACATGGAGGTACAGATAGCTCTTTTATTTGTCAATTTAATTTCCCTTGTGTAAATTCTGAGGTGTGGGATGGCTGGGTTGTATGGTAGGGCTATATTCAGGATTCTGAGGAATCTCAAAGCAGTTTTAAATATCCAACCTGGTCCTTGCTCCATGTTCCCTTTTCTTGACCACCTTTGGATTAAGTAGGTTTATTTTCCATCTTCTCCTCACTACTGGCTTATTAGCTATAACTCTTTGATTTATCATTTTAGTGATGGTTCAAGGTTTACAATACACACACTTAGCTTGTCTTATACTAATGTCCAGTGATGTATCATTACAAAAACTGAAAATAAACTATAGCAGAGTCAGCATTTGGCACAGGGATAGGGAATGTCCAGACTTCAGGCTCAATAAGTCCTGTGAAATCACTTGGTTTGCCCCAGAAAAGGAAACTGCAGATGGAATTTGAAATTCAATAACTCGATAGAAGGCTAATTTTTAAGTTGATAATTTTGTATCATCTGTAAATGATGCTATAAATATGCAAATGGCATGTGGCAGGAAAACGCTTCCTCACCTCAGATGCCCATGTGACTGAGTTCAAGTCCCTGCTGTGCTCCTTATTCCTAACTAATGTGAAACCTTGAAGGCAGCAGGTGATGGCTCCAATTGTTTGACCTTTTCCACACACATGGAAAATATTGATTGAGTTCCTGGATCCCGACTTTACCCTGACCAGTCCAGATCTTTACAGACATTTGGAGAGTGAAACCATGAATGACAGTACAACTCTATTTCCCTCTCCTAGCCTTTGTGCTACTATTGTCAGGTATTTTACTTCTACATATCTTATAAACAACAAAATTTCCTGTAGTTATAATTCCTTGGTGTTAAGCAGTGAATTATTTTCTAAAAATATCTATAAATACGGGAAAATGTTTTTTTAGATTTACCAAGCTTTTACAGTCTCTATTATGCATCATTCTTTTGACGAAGTCTAAATTCTATCTGATATCATTTTCTCTCTGCCTGAAGAATTTCCTCTTTCAGTATGGATTTGAGATCAATAAATTCTCTTGGACTTCATTTTAGCTGAGAATATTTTTTACTCTAATTTTTGAAATAAAATTTTCCTGTATATATATATATATGTATATAAATCTTAAAAATTGGATTCTAGCTACAAATTCCAGTTTATTTCTAATGTGGATTAAAAGAATCTGCCTCACTGAAAAAAAAATCCTTTAGTTCACAAAATTTTCTAGGTAAAATTTTCTAGATAAACTTCAAACTAGAAACTGACTTACAATTTCTCTTTCATTCCCTAAAATCTCTTTGTAATTTAATCAACTCAGCAACCCATGTGAATTTTGTTTATGAAATACTAACACCACATGAGAACAGATAATTTTCCTTATAAAACCATATTATTAACCTCAATAATTACTTATTAAAACATACTCGTGAAGAAACATGTTTTTTGCTTCCCATAGGAGTATTGTGGTAGAAAGAATAAGAACTCCCCAAAGATGTTCAAGGCCTCATTTCCCAGAAACTATAAATGTGTTAGATTACCTGGCAAGGTGAATTTTCCAAGTGGAAAGTTGCTGACTGAGTTTTAGGTGGAGAGCTTATTCTGCATTATCCCAGTACGCCCAATAGAATCACTAGGATTCTTGTGTGTGGAAGGGGAAGAGAGAACTGAGAGCCAGAGATGGAAGAATGAGAAATTGGCTCAACACTACTGGCTTTGAGAATTGGGGAATGTATCAAAAACCAATGAGTGCCAGCAACCCCGCAAGATGAAGAAGGCATGAAACAGAGTCTCCTCTAGGCCCTCCAGAAAAGAACACAGCTCTCCTAACACCCTGAGGTTAGCCCAGGAAAATCTATTTCAGACTTCTGATCTCCCGAATTGTAAGATAATTAATCTACATTGTTTTTAGCTTTAGTCATTTGCTACCTCAGCAAAAAGAAATGAATAGATGTTGGCAAGTGGGAGTAGGACACTGCTGTGTCAACCATGTGACACTATGGAAGTGGCTTTGAAACTGGGCAGCAGTCAGAGGTTGGGAAATGTTTGAAGCATGGTGTAAAAATGTAGATTGCCTAGAACAAGGCTCTTACTAGAAATATGGATGTGAATGACTGTACTAGTGAGGAGAAGGAACCGAGGATCAGATTATTGGAAACCAGAAGAAAGAGAGTCTTTGTTGTATTGTGGTAGAAATCTTGGCAGAATTATGGGTGGTGTTATATTAGGAAAGCAGAACTTGCCAGTGATGAACTTGCATATTTAGTTGGGGAGATTCCCAAGCACAGTGCTGGAGATGTGGTGTGATTTCTTGTTGGCTTATAGTAAAATGTGAGGGAAGAGAGAAATTGAAAAAAGAAGTGTTAAACAAAGAACAAGGGCTTGATGACTTGGGAAAATCTTAGCCTACCTAGATTGCAAAAGAAAAAAAAAAATGAGGTTCAGTGTCAGGAAACACGATTTAGGGAGAAAGTTAAAGATGTAGGTAAGAGCTTTCCGCTAATACCCCAGAAAAATCAAAAGGGCAGAGAACTGGATCACACAAAAGGGTGTTTGAGGGGCAGCCATGCGAGGTGGGGGTTAAGATGCTACTGGGGACACCTGTACCCAGCCATATCAGAGAACCTAAATTCAAGTCTTGGCTCCATGCCAGCTTCTTACAAATGCCCATTCTGAGGGAACACAGGTGACATCAAGTAGCTGGGCCCCTGCCACCCATCTGACTGCTGGGTGGAGTTCCCAGCTCCCAGCTTCCGCCTGGCCCAGCCCCAGCCATTGTGGACATTTGTGGAGTGAGACAGTGGCTAGGAGTGCTCTCTCTCTATTAATAAATAAATGAAATGCTTTTTAAAAGACTCTTTGAAGATTGTGCATGTGATTCATAGACCCTCAGCCATATCAGATGAAGGCAAAAGCTGAGATTTAGTTATCCAGGAACTACCTACAGTAGAGTCTTCTTTTTTTTATTTTTTTTTTATTTTTTTTTAAACTTTTATTTAATGCATATAAATTTCCAAAGTACGACTTATGGATTACAATGGCTTCCCCCCATACCGTCCCTCCCACCCACCACCCTCCCCTTTCCCACTCCCTCTCCCCTTCCATTCACATCAAGATTCATTTTCGATTATCTTAATATACAGAAGATCAGCTTAGTATACATTAAGTATGGATTTCAACAGTTTGCTCCCACACAGAAACATAAAGTGAAAAATAATAGATGATTTTTTTAAATGATGATGAAATCAGAGCAGACCTATTGTCATGTTTAATCCCAGTGAGAGTCAAGTTGGGAATTGATAATTTCTTTTTTTTTTTTTTTTTTTTTTTTTTTTTTTTTTTACAGAGGATCAGTTTAGTATGCATTAAGTAAGGATTTCAACAGTTTGCACCCCCATAGAAACACAAAGTGAAATATATTGTTTGAGTACTCGTTATAGCATTAAATCTCAATGTACAGCACATTAAGGAGAGTCTTCTTACCTAAGAGTGGGTCCTCATGAGATAGATAGAACTTACAATGTTCTTGAGAATTATATACTAACCAAAATACTGCCACTTAGTACTGAGGGGGGACAAACAATGAGTAAACTATTAGGCTCCTAAAATTCCACAGGCAACACACGTGCTAATAAAACTACTCAGCTATGAATGCATGCTACTTTTCATAGAAAAGGAAGGATGGCTCATGTGGCAAAGCAAACAGGGCACAGCCTTAAGCACAGAAGGCAAAGCTTCAAGGCACAGAGAATTGTTCCAGGACCTTAAAGCTAAATGGAGTTTGCCTGATTGAAATTCACAATTCCTTAGTACTCACATTTTTTTCCTCCCATCATCTCCTCTTTTAAGCCAGATATGCATAAATATTATTTTCTTAATACATTCCAAGGAAAAATTACATTATTTGGGAATTGCTCTTTAAGCTATAACATAATCAAAAGTATGCTATTCTAACTATGCTATTAAATAAAACAAACATCTCAGTCTTTTCAACTCTGAACTGGAATTAATAATTCCTTAATAAAATAACATATGTAAAAGTGTTTAGCAGCATACTTGTCACATGGAAAGCTCTCAGTGAATGTTATTTTAAAAAGTGCTAAATGAAAAATGTATTTATTAACTATTTTAAAGTTCCCATTATTCTTAGTTTAAAATATGACATACCAAAAATAAAAGCACTATACTTGACAATTTTTCTTGAAAATATTCTTTATTTAAATTATTCTTCTAAAACAAAGAACAAAGTAAATATTCTGTTATAAAACTAAGTGAATCTGGTTCTGGAGTAAAAGAGTAATAAATGTGTATGCCATATTATTTATTTTCTATGCTAATTAAGCATTACTTAGGAACTCTGCAAACTACAAAAAAAGACTATAATATTATACGTTAAATAGCCAGTTACCCAAGGAAACCAACTGCTTAATTCTTGTTTTTGTTTTTGTTTCTTTTTCCTCTGGCTTTCTAAACAGCTATACTGCAATAAAATTTGCATATGATAAAATTTACCTGTTTAAAATCTAGGATTTAATAACTTTTTTAAAAAAGATTTATTTATTTATTTGACAGAGTTACACAGAGAGAGAGAGAAGGAGAGGCAGAGAGAGAGAGAGATGTAGAAAGAGAGGTATTCCATCAGCTGGTTGACTCCCCAGTTGGCTGCAACACTCGGAGCTGCGCCAGTTCGGAGCCAAGAGCCAGGAGCCTCCTCCAGGTCTTCCCACATGGGGGAAGGGGCACAAAGACCTGGGCCAACTTCCTACTGCTTTGCCAACTTCCTACTGCTTTGCTGGCTCAGAAGTGGAGCAGCCAGGACTCGAACTTACGCCTATCTGGGATGCTGGCACTGCAGGCAGTGGCTTTACCCACTACACCACAGCGCCAGCCCCTAACAACTTTTATATCTAGAGTTTTGCAACCATTACCTTAGCCTAATTTTAGAGTATTTTCATCACCCCAAAAGTAAACCTCTTACCCATTAATAGTAATTCCTCCATTTCTGCCCTCCAGAAGCCCTAAGTAACCAATAATCTACTCTTTATTTCTACAGATTTGCTTATTCCAGACACTTCATATAATGTAATAATGCAATCTGCAATATTTTTTTGCTGATTTCTTCACTTAATTCTTACATTACCCACTCAAAGTTCCTTCCTTAATGGAAACTAATGCCAATACTATATTAATATAGAAATACAATTTCCACACTTTAGACATCCATTCACATATCATATATAAATGGCCACTATGCTCAGGAAAAATAGTCCAATATGATTAGCCAGTGAGGAAATGCAAATCAAAACCACAATTAGATACCACTTTATCCTACCTAGAATGGCTTTAATTAGGGCAGCGCTGTGGCACAGTGGGTTAAAACCCTGGCCTGAAATGCCAGCATCTCATATGGGTGCCAGTTCTAGTCCTGGCTGCTCCTCTTCCGATCTGGCTCTCTGCTATGGCCTGGGAAAGCAGTAGAAGATGGACTTGGGTGTGGGAGACCCAGAGGAGACTCCTGGCTCCTGGCTTTGGATCGGCGCAGCTCCAGCCATTGTGGCCATCTGGGGAGTGAACCAGCAAATGGAGGACCTCTCTCTCTGTCTCTACCTCTCTCTGTAACTCTGTCTTTCAAATAAATAAATTAAATCTTAAAAAAAAAAAAAGACAGAGGAGCCCGCATTATGGCATAGTAGGTAAAGCTACTGCCCACAAAGCTGGCATCCCATGTGGGTGCTGGTTCAAGTCACAGCTGCTAGGCTTCCAATCCAACTCCCTGCTGATGTGACCAAGAAGGCAGCAGAGGGTGGCCCCAGGACTCATACCCCTGCACCTACATGGGACACCTGGAAGAAGCTCTTGGCTCGTGGCTTCCATCTGGCCTAGATCTAGTCAATGAGACAATCTGGAGAGTGAACCAGCAGATAGAAGAACTCTCTCTGCCTCTCTCTCTCTCTCTCCCTCTCTCCCTCTATCCCTCTCTCCCTCTTTCCCTCTCTCCCTCTCCCCATCTCTCTCTCTCTCTCCCTCTTCCTCTCTAGTTTTTCATTCAAAGAAATAAAATAAATCTTTTTCTAAAAGACAGAGAAGGGGTGACACTGTGTTATAGTGGATAAAATCGCTGCCTGCAGTGCCGGCATCCCATATGGATGTCAGTTCAAGTCCCAGCTGCTCCACTTCTGATCCAGCTTTCTGCTATCGCCTAGGAAAGCAGTAGAAGTCCTTGGGCCCCTGCAACCAGTGGGAGACCAGGAAGAAGCTCCTGGCTCCTGGCTTCAGATCAGCCCAGCTCCAGCCATTGCAGCTATTGAGGAGTGAACCAGTGGGTGGAAGTTGGACCTCTCTCTGCTTCTGCCTCTCTGTAATTCTGCCTTTCAAATAAAATAAATAAATAAATCTTAAAAAGGAGAGAGTGAATGATAAGTGTTAGAGTGTGGAAAAGATAGAACCCTCATTCATTGCAGGTGGTTATTAACAGTGGCAGATCAGGGCCAGTGCTGTGGCTCAGCAGGTTAAAGCCCCAGCTGGCAGCGTCAGTATCCCATATGGGCACTGGTTTGAGTCCTGGCTGCTCCTTTTTCAATCCAGCTCTCTGCTATGGCCTAGGAAAACAGTAGAAGATGCCCCCAAGTCCTTGGGCCCCTGCACCCACATGGGAGACCAGAACCAGCCCCTGGCCCCTGGCTTCAGATCAGCACAGCAGCTCTAGCCATTGTGATCATTTGGAGAGTGAACCAGCGGAATGGAAGATCTCTCTGTCTGTCTCTCTCTCTTTCTCTGGTTCTACTCTCCATAACTCTGTCTTTCAAATAAATAAATAATTCTTTAAGAAAAATAAGTCTACTTTAAGAAAAGTAGTCTGGATTTTTCTCAAATAGTTGGATATTCAACTAGCATTCCAATCCATCTGATTACTGAATAGATTAGCTATATGGAAAAAGAAATTTAAACATATCCAAGAAAATGTAAATGAATATCCACTGCAGCACTATTCATAATACCCAAAAGGAAGCAATCAATCTTACATAAAATGATGAAAGGATAAATACAATGTGGTATAAACTTGTAATGGAATATTATTTGACAATAAAAACAAATGATTGCTGCTACGTGCTACAACATGAGAGAACCTTAGAGACATCATGCTTAGGAAAAGAAGCCAATTACAAAGGACAATATTCTTACGATTGCATTTGTGTGAAATGTTCAAAATAAACAAGTCTACAGGGACAAAAAAATAAATTAGTGGTATCTGAGGGCCAGAGAGATTACAGCTCCAAGGGCTGCCAGTGAAGAGGTATGGAGATACTAGGTTTCTTTGCAGAATAATAAAAATCTAAAATTGAGATGATGGATGTGGATGATATTCTGTGGATAAATTAAGTTCCTTTAAATCCTAAACTTTAGGTGAGTAAGTTGTATGACATGTAGATTATATCCCATAAAGTTACTTATTAAAAAAATTTTAAAAGACAGAAAAGGAAAAAAAGTTAATTTGTCCTTGCTGCAATATATATTTTTCCTGATGAACCAAAATTAAAATTATAACATAATATTCAGGCTCAGAAAAAGTCAAAGTATTGTTAAGTAATCAGATGTCCAAAATATATTAAGGCATAGATGAATAGATATTTCAAATATTCAATCCATTCCCAAGCTTTAAAATAAAATCAAGGGCCCATTGTTGTGACATAAAGAGTTCATCCAGGCCCTGTAGCACCAACATCCCATATGAGTGCTGGTTTGAGTCCCAGTTGCTCCACTTCCAATCCGGCTACCTGTTAATGTGCCTGGGAAAGCAGCAGAGGGCAGCCTAAGTGCTTGGAACCCTTTCAGCCATGTGGGAGACCCAGAAGAGCTCCCATCTCTGGACTTCGGAAGAGCTCTGCCATTGCAGCCATTTGGGGAGTGCGTCAGCTGGGGGAAGACCTTTCTCTCTCTTTCTCTCCTCCCCTAACACTGCCTTTCAAATAAAAATAAATAATTAAATAAAATCAGAATAATACAAGAAATCTTCCCACTTTACGTCTAAATTCGCCCAAAACAAGCAAACATATATTAGAGAATATATAATTAAAGAAGCATAGCAGAACAACTGATCTATTTTATCTCTAAAAGAACTGTAAGAAGCATGATCCTTTCATCCCCAAGAAATACAATTCTTTTTTGTCAATTTAAAAACTATTTTATTTTGGAGTTAGCCACACTACAAAATGGAAGCAGAGCTTTCTGGGAAACATCCCAATCTATTAAATAAGTTCACAAAATTGTCATCTGTTGACATGTGATCAGAAATAATATATTCATGCAATATGCACTTTCTGTTCAAGTCCAGCTATTATTTAATGTATTTGGCACTCAGTGCCAGCATTATTTTCTTTTCCTTTCAGATCATACAGGGTGTTAAAAAACTGTCACACAGTTTCAAATAATTAATCAGTGTAATGATAATCATTTCATTACACTGTGGTGCATTATAATAATGTTGTAGTAGAAAATAATGTGGTATTTAGTTGAAAGGAATAGTTAACAAGGTTAGAATGAGAGTACAATGTTTGAGTGCCTAATTCCACTGCAAAGTTCAATACATATGGTGAAGCTAATATTTTTCAGTAAACAATTAGTGACTCAGAGCCCACAGTGTTCTGGGTGCTGACACATACCAGCAAACAAGATAGACAAGATCCCTGTCTTTAAGGAGATTTTAATTCCAATGTATATAAAACAAAAACACAGATATTTCTCTCTTTTCTGTCTCACAACATGTAATGGAATGTAACTAGGGCAACCATGTGCTAATCTGAAACTTCACCTGGTGCCACTTGGGAATCTTGACATCATGAAGAGTAATAAATCACTTTAGACTAGTCCTTAGATGTGTGGAAAACTATATGTATCCAACATGGTAACCAATTGTTTTAGAGCCTTCACAAATCATAAACCTGATAAAAGCAGTTCTTCTACTCCAGTGCGAGGGAAAATAAAAGCAAAGCTACGTGCATCACTGGACATTCAGACATACAGATTGGGTATATACCAATGAACATATGTAAGTGTGCTTGAGTGTGCTGGGGTGGGGGTTGGTACCCACACAAGAAGGCACCAACATTTGGGTATGATGGAATGGAAATATCATGGGCCGGCGCCAAGGCTCAATAGGCTAATCCTCCGCCTTGCAGCGTCGGCACACTGTGTTCTGGTCCCGGTCGGGGCGCCGGATTCTGTCCCAGTTGGCCCTCATCCAGGCCAGCTCTCTGCTGTGGCCCGGGAGGGCAGTGGAGGATGGCCCAAGTGCTTGGGCCCTGCACCCGCATGGGAGACCAGGAGAAACACCTAGCTCCTGGCTTCGGATCAGTGCAATGCGGCGGCCATTGGAGGTTGTACCAACGGCAAAGGAAGACCTTTCTCTTTGTCTCTCTCTCTTACTATCACTCTGCCTGTTAAAAATAAAAATAAAAATAGGAAATATCATAATGCTGGGATCAAGAAAGCCAGTCACATTTTGGGAGAGTCTTAAATCCTTGGTCCTGCATTAATTACTACAAGGACTTGAATACCAGCAAACAGGGAAACCTATCAGAAATGGATAGATTCCTGGACACATGCAACCTACCTAAATTGAACCAGGAAGACATCGAAAACCTAAACAGACAATAACTGTGATAGACATTGAAACAGTAATAAAGGCCCTCCCAAAAAAGAAAAGCCCAGGACCAGATGGATTCACTGCTGAATTCTACCAGACATTTAAAGAAGAACTGACTCCAATTCTTCTCAAACTCCTCAGAACAATCGAAGAAGAGGGAATCCTCCCAAATTCTTTCTATGAAGCCAGCATCACCTTAATTCCTAAGCCGGAAAAAGATGCAGCACTGAAAGAGAATTACAGACCAATATCCCTGATGAACATAGATGCAAAAATCCTCAATAAAATTCTCGCCAATAGAATGCAACAGCACATCAGAAAGATCATCCACCCAGACCAAGTGGGATTTATCCCTGGTATGCAGGGATGGTTCAATGTGCACAAAACAATTAATGTGATACACCACATTAACAGACTGCAGAAGAAACACCATATGATTATCTCAATAGATGCCGAGAAAGCATTTGATAAAATACAACACCCGTTCATGATGAAAACTCTAAGCAAACTGGGTATGGAAGGAACATTCCTCAATACAATCAAAGCAATCTATGAAAAACCCACAGCCAACATCCTATTGAATGGGGAAAAGTTGGAAGCATTTCCACTGAGATCTGGTACCAGACAGGGATGCCCACTCTCACCACTGCTATTCAATATAGTTCTGGAAGTTCTAGCCAGAGCTATTAGGCAAGAAAAAGAAATTAAAGGGATACAAATTGGGAAGGAAGAACTCAAACTATCCCACTTTGCACATGATATGATTCTTTATTTAGGGGACCCAAAGAATGCTACTAAGAGACTATTGGAACTCATAGAAGAGTTTGGCAAAGAAGCAGGATATAAAATCAATGCACAAAAATCAACAGCCTTTGTATACACAGGCAATGCCACGGCTGAGAAAGAACTGCTAAGATCAATCCCATTCACAATAGCTACAAAAACAATCAAATACCTTGGAATAAACTTAACCAAGGACGTTCAAGATCTCTACGATGAAAATTACAAAACCTTAAAGAAAGAAATAGAAGAGGATACCAAGAAATGGAAAAATCTTCCATGCTCATGGATTGGAAGAATCAATATCATCAAAATGTCCATTCTCCCAAAAGCAATTTATATATTCAATGCAATACCAATCAAGATACCAAAGACCTTCTTCTCAGATCTGGAAAAAATGATGCTGAAATTCATATGAGACACAGGAGACCTCGAATAGCTAAAGCAATCTTGTACAACAAAAACAAAGCTGGAGGCATCACAATACCAGATTTCAGGACTTACTACAGGGCAGTTGTAATCAAAACAGCGTGGTACTGGTACAGAAACAGATGGATAGACCAATGGAACAGAATTGAAACACCAGAAATCAATCCAAACATCTACAACCAACTCATATTTGATCAAGGATCCAAAACCAATCCCTGGAGTAAGGACAGTCTATTCAATAAATGGTGCTGGGAAAATTAGATTTCCACCTGCAGAATCATGAAGCAAGACCTCTACCTTACACCTTACACAAAAATCCACTCAACATGGATTAAAGACCTAAATCTACGACCTGACACCATCAAATTATTAGAGAGCATTGGAAAAACCCTGCAAGATATAGGTACCGGCAAAGACTTCTTGGAAAAGACCCCAGAAGCACAGGCAGTCAAAGCCAAAATTAATATTTGGGATTGCATCAAATTGAGAAGTTTCTGTACTTCAAAAGATAAAGTCAGGAAAGTGAAGAGGCAACCGACAGAATGGGAACAAATATTTGCAAACTATACAACAGATAAAGGGTTAATAACAAGAATCTACAAAGAAATCAAGAAACTCCGCAACATCAAAAAAAACAACCCACTTAAGAGATGGGCCAAGGACCTCAATAGACATTTTTCAAAAGAGGAAATCCAAAGGTCCAACAGACACATGAAAAAATGTTCAAGATCACTAGCAATCCGGGAAATGCAAATCAAAACCACAATGAGGTTTCACCTCACCCCGGTTAGAATGGCTCACATTCAGAAATCTACCAACAACAGATGCTGGAGAGGATGTGGGGAAAAAGGGACACTAACCCACTGTTGGTGGGAATGCAAACTGGTTAAGCCACTATGGAAGTCAGTCTGGAGATTCCTCAGAAACCTGAATATAACCCTACATTTCAACCCAGCCATCCCACTCCTTGGAATTTACCCAAAGGAAATGAAATTGGCAAACAAACAAGCTGTCTGCACATTAATGTTTATTGCAGCTCAATTCACAATAGCTAAGACCTGGAACTAATGCAAATGCCCATCAACAGTAGACCGGATAAAGAAATTATGGGACATGTACTCTATAGAATACTATACAGCAGTCAAAAACAATGAAACCTGGTCATTTGCAACAAGATGGGGGAATCTGGAAAACATTATGCTGAGTGAATTAATCCAGTCCCAAAGGGACAAATAGCACATGTTCTCCCTGATTGGCGACAACTAACTGAGCACCAAAGGGGAAACTTGTTGAAGTGAAATGGACACTATGAGAAACAGTGACTTGATCAGCTCTTGTCCTGACTGTTGATGTACAATGTAATACTTTATCCATTTTAGTATTTATTTTTTTTGTTCTAGTACTATTGGTTGAACTCTGTAATTAACACACAATTATCTAAGGTGTTGAAATTTTAACTGAAAAGTGATCCCTGTTAGCAATTTGGAAATCATTATGCTGAGTGAAATAAGCGAATCCCAAAGGCACAAATATCATATGTTCTCTCTGATCGGTGAAAACTAACTGAGCACCAAAAAGGAAACCTGTTAAAGTGAAATGAACACTATGAGAAATGGTGACTTGATCAGCCCTCACCCTGACTGTTGATGAACAACTTAATACGCTATCCCTCTTAGTATTTTTTTTGTTTGTTCTACTTAATACTTTTGGTTGAATACTGTAATCAATGCACAGTTATTCTTAAGTGTTGAAACTTGACTGAAAAGTGGTCGCTGTTAAATATAAGAGTGGGAATAAGAGAGGGAAGAGATGTGCAATTCGGGACATGCTCAAGCTGACTTACCTCAAATGGTAGAGTTAGAAACATACCAGGGAATTCCAATTCAATCCCATCAAGGTGGCATGTACCAATGACATCTCACTAGTCCCAGTGATCAATTTCTATTCACAATTGATCATAATGATAGGACTAAGAACCAAAAGGAACACATAAACAAGACTGGTGTCTGCAAATACTAGCTGATAGAGTCAATAAGGGAGAGAACGATCCAACATGGGAAGTGAGATACACAGCAGACCCATAGAATGGCAGATGTCCTAAACAGCACTCTGGCCTCATAATCAGCCCTTAAGGCATGCGGATCCGGCTGAAAAGCCCATGAGAGTATTTCAGGCATGGAAAGCCAAGGCACTCTGGCAAAAAAAAAAAAAAATGACCTAAATGAAAGATTTCTGTGAGTGAGATCCCAGTAGAAAGAACAGGTCCTCAAAGGAGGTACCTTTCTCTGAAGGGAGGAGAGAACTTCCACTTTGACTGCGACCTTGTCTAAATATGATCAGAGTCGGTGAACTCAAAAGGCTTCATAGCCTTGGCAACTCATGACAAGAGCCTAGGGTGATTACTGTTTCCATAAACAAGAGTGTCAATTTGTTAAGTCAACATCAGGAGTCACTGTGTGCTTACTCCTCATGTAGGATCTCTGTCCTTAATGTGCTGTACATTGTAATTTAATGCTATAACTAGTACTCAAACAGTATTGTTCACTTTGTGTTTCTATGTGGGTGCAAACTGTTGAAATCTTTACTTAATATATGCTAAATTGATCTGTATATAAAGAGAATTGAAAATGAATCTTGATGTGAATGGAAGGGGAGAGGGAGAGGGAAAGGAGAGGGTTGCGGGTGGGAGGGAAGTATGGTGGGGGGGAGCCATTGTAATCCATAAGCTGTACTTTGGAAATTTATATTCATTACATAAAAGTTAAAAAAAATTAAAACAAGTCTGACCCACACTCATACTTAACTCTAAAATGGTGAATTCATGTAAATTGCCTATGTAAAACATAGGCATATGTAAAACATAAGGCTTCAATTCCTGAACTTAATCTGCAGTGAACCAGTAGAAGGCAATTGTTCATAGTATGGGGAGAGTAAGCAATGAGATAAAAGGTCAATTATCTCAGATTTACCCTTCTTTCTATCCCCCAATTCTTTCCCACAACCTGGACATTTTGTTTAATCTAGTCAAAAACAGGTTATTGGAAAGAGAGTCCAAAATAATTATGTTTTCATCCTCTCTAGGATGAGAAAATGAGGGGATTGATTAGTGGGAGAAGGGAAAGGGCTTTTCAAGGAATCCTTGACCTTTTCTAACGTAAGAGAAAGACTACAGGATACAAAGAGGAAGTAGGAAGAGTGAAACAATGATAAAAGCAGACACCAATAATGCAAACTAAAAACTAAGATGGCTTCCTCACCTCACTCATTTCTTTTGATTTTTACCATCCATCAGATGTTGAGAATACATAGCAAACTCTGAAAAAATCTGTCGCAACCTCTTGATGCTCCATGGCTCCACTGGGCTTCCTTTCCATCTCATTCCTGCTCTATTTGCTATCCTGCAACTGCAGCTAATTCTGATAGAAGTCTTTCATTAATTCATCCTCAGTAAGTATAACTCATTAAGTCAATCCTATGATTGCATTTAGTGTATTTTAACAGGAACAACCAAAGGCTTGTTACAGGTTAAAAGTAGCAAGAACTGAGACAAAGTGAATCCTCCTTCCTGCATATTTTTACAGCATGTTCCACGCTGCCACCACGTTGCTGATGTTGAGTTCCCTAGTTCCTCACTGCACTACACTGCCTCACACAGAGGAGTTCTCAGTAGCAGGAGGGATGTAGCATGGATAATTCTGAAGCAAGGGAGCCTTTCCAGCAGTCTTAAACATTCCCTATAGGTATTAGATTTAGACTCAGACATTAGACTTCCCTGAGAAAGTAACAATATATTTATTCTCAGATATGAAAACACCTGTAAAACCAAGCCTGCCCACCATTAATTTTAAAATATAAAAAAATTACATTGAAGTTTTGGTTTAATAACTCATCTTTATGCTATTTACTGTATTCCAAGTATTCAAAGTGCTTCCCATTCACCAAACTTCTTTCTGAAGACAATCATATGAAGAACATGGAAAGCCCAGGACCTTGTGTTTATCATCTTTATGTAGAAAAGTCCTGGCTTAGAGTACAATATCTAAACACAATTGTTTGGAGTTGGATCCTACTTTCACCCCTACTAATATTGAGCTTTGATCAATTTATTCAAGCTAACATTTTTAATCTATATGTCTTTAAAATAAAGGTCAAATCATACTTATCACTTAGCGTTCTTTGAGGAATGAATAGATCAAGAGTGATGCTCATACAATTATGAAATGTCAATTTTGAAATGTAAAAAAGAAATGAATAGTGCTGAGAATAACAACTGGCACCTAGCAAACACACAGTAAGTGCTAGTGTTTGTTATTATAATCACCAACACCATATCATTATCATCATAAGTTGAGGTCACTACTTAGAGAAAATTCATCCTATGATTGTAGATGCTCATCTCACTTTTTCCCACATGTACATGGTCATAACGTCATTGCTCACTGCCAATGTCAACCTCTCATATTTTTTGAGATTTGTTTATGTATTTGAAAGACAGGGCAACAGAGGGAGAGAGGAAAGAGGGAGAGGGAGGGAAAAATGGATAGAAAAAGAGAGAAAGAGGGGAGAGGAAGTGCGAGATTGACTTTTCACCCACTGGTTCATTATCCAAATGGCCTCAACAGCCAATCTCAGGAACCAAAAATTCCATTCTTATCATGCACATGGGTGACAGGGGACCAAGGATGTGGGCCACCATCTTCTGCCTTCCTGGGCACATTACCAGGAACCTGGATCAGAAGAGGAATAGCCAGGACTCAAATCAGCACACAAATGTGGGATGCAGGTGTTGCAAGTGGCAGCTTAACTTGCTATACTACAACACCAGCTCTGATCCCCTTATTTTTTGATTCTTTTCCTCTAGTTTTGCCACAGCTGATCCTATCTGTTAGTTTCATGAAACTAAGTGAATTCAATTAGTCTCTTTGTCCTCATGAAAAGCAGGAAAGTAATATTTGCTGTACAGCATGTTGATGGATATATGGAGACTTTGTCATTATCTCTAATGTAACATTAAACATGTCAAGACCATGGTTTAAAGTTATAGAACATGCTTATATTTAGGCTCCCATTTTTAGTTACAATGCCCTCCATACCTGCTGTTATAAGTTTATATGCTATAATGAATAATGTTGTTTTAACTAGCAATTAGACCAAACACGAAAAATTGTGCACACTTTTGTCCTTTGGCATCTAATTTGATATCAATAACACACAATTAGCTCCACGGTGATAATGGCACTTGATAGAAATAATCCTCATTTAACCAACTTAAGATTCCAAAAATAAATCTTTCTCAATCAATGTTTTTCATCAGAGCTGAAAAACTTTATGAAATTGATTTTCAACAGAATTCTGAAAGATATAGGTAATAAAACACACATCTCACATGAAAGTAAAGTGAGAGTATACAATTTATCGTTTATTAGTAAAGTTTACCAACACAATCAAAAATAAGGTAATGGCACACAATCTACAAACCTGTTTTCACCAAAGACAGATTTCTAAAATTAGTCCATTTTACTCTCTTAATAAACCACCTTTATACATTATTTAAGGAAATATTATATCAGGGCTCAGCATCCTGGTGTAGCGAATTAATCCACCACCTGCAATGTTGACATTCCATCTGTGTGCCAGTTCCAGTTCAGGCTGCTCCAATTCTGATCCAACTCTCTGCTAATACACCTGCGAAAGCAGCGGAAGATGAGCCAAGTACTTAGGCCCCTGCACCCACATGGGAGACCAAGATGGAGTTCTAGGGTCCTGGCTTGAGCCAGGCTGTGGCCGTAGCAGCCTTTAGGGGGAGTGAACCAGCAGGTAGAATCTCTCTCTCTCTCTCTCTCTCTCTCTCTCTCTCTCTCTCTCTCTCTCTCCCCCTCCCTCCCTCACTCCCTTCTTCCTCCTTCTCTGTTGCTCTGCTTTCCAAATAAAATAAATAAATCTTCTTTACAACAGGTTATAGCCTCAAGGTCAATTATATTTCATCTCCATCTAGCAACATTCCTTCAAAAATAGTCTCCTCATTTAAGATGAGTTAAATTAACATCCTGTCAGCTGAGGAAAAGTGATTCTGTCATTGGGCACGTTTCTTTACTACCTTTATTTTCATGTGATAATGTAAACCAAAGCCAGTGCCTGTATCTATTAATTTGATTGACTTTGGTGCCTGCTCTCCAAGTAATTTTGATGAACGTCTCTTGAATTTAGTTTCTTTCAATAGCTGTCAAAAGTAAAACTAACAGTGCCATTTAAGCGATGTTGCCTGGGGAATACCAAGATTCAGATCTACCAGATAATTCCAAAACTTGTCCTTGGATTAAGACAGACCAGTAGAACACTGCCCACTTGTACTGAGTTGTTAATTTGTGCACATCCCTAGTCTCCTTCATACTCCATTGGCTTATATTGAGAGACATTCTGACAGCCTGATAAGAAGTACTTTTGTTAGCAATAGAATGTTAAGGAAGTCATTGTTTATTATAGAATGGGTCAAGTAATGGGTCAAGGAATTTGAGACAAGCATCTGAACCAGCCCTGACAGGAGTAAATTGAAAGGAACACTGCTTCATATGAAGCCTCCCAGGATGTGCAAAGCAAGTCATCCCAAGATCTTGAGCCAGAGTAGCAATCATCTCCCCGTGCTTATCTGACCTCCAATTTGTTGCTATCATCCTGAAAAATTATCCAGAGAAATTTTTTTTTTATATTTTTGTAAAGGTCACTCTGTTGCCATCCTCATTTTCTCATTGGATCAAACAGGTTTGATGTTTAGGTGAATACCACATTACTGACTATAACTGACCCAAATCCCAATAGCTATGGCCCCAGGGCAAATGCAACATTTTCAGAAGTTGTCTCCTCCTCTATCCTAGGCTTGTAACATACCCTAACCCAGCACTTATTTCTGGTTTATCATATCCTTACTTCTTCCTGGAGAAGCACACCAATCAGAGCTTAATATGAAAACAACAGATTTTGAGTAAGTGTAAATAGATGGGTGTAAATTAGGAAAGCACCAACAAGAGATTTCTAGGTTGTTCTCTTTGGAAGGCTCTGCATGCAGGTTTGATCCTCAGCTGGAATCCAAGGACTTGGCTTTGGAAGATTTCCTTGTGCCAAATCAAGGCTGTTTTGTTTATGTTAATATGGCTACTATACTGCCGCATCACCTTACTGACATTGTACAAAAAATGAGATGGATAGTAAGCATTTGCTTTCCTTCTGCAATTTTCATACTTGTGGCTGCCAAACAAGCAGAGAGTACCTATATGACGAGTCCCAAATAAAAACTCTGAAATCTGGACCCGAAATGAGCATCTCTGGGCCAAAAGAGTGTGCTCATATTGTTGCATTTCACTTCTGGAAGGAGATATATTTCTGTGTGATCCTTCCTGAGAGGGAAAATGCTAGAAACTTATGCTTGGATTCCTCCATCCTACCTATTGTGTCTTATTCCATTACTCATTACTGTAATAAAATACAGTCATGAGTAGTGCTGTCCCTTGAGTCCTATGAGTCTTTCAGATGATTAACCAAATATGTAGATGGCTTTGGGATCCCCTGAGTCATGCATGTAAAATTTCAAAATAGGCAAAAGAGTTGAACACACACTCATGGAAGCTGGCAAACTAGCAGAGGAAAAGATTCTCAATGATATTATACATCAAACAAGTACAAACTGAAACCACATGAGGTACAATTACTCAGCAAAAATGAAAAAAACTGACCATACCAAGTGTTGTAAAAAATATGGAGCAATTACAAACCTCATGTGTGGCTCAAATGAATGGGTAATGCCATCTCCACTTTAGACAACATTTGAAAAATTCTTAAAAAGTTTAAAATACACCCACTGTATGATTTAAACATTCAACTCTTGGGTATTTACCAAAGAAAATAAAAGAATGTGTCACTAACAAAGGCTGGTGAGAGGTGGAGTAAAGGGAACATTTATACACATTTGATGGGCATGCAAATTAGTACAAGTATATAAAGAGAGCAGTATTTCCTCAAAAAACTAAAAAAAATCGAGCTTATGACCTAGCTATCCCAGTTGTGGGTTTATATTATAACATCAGTATATCAATGATACACCTACTCTGGCATGTTCATTTTGCTGCACTATTTACAAGAGCCAAGATATGAAATCAACATAGGTGTTCATCAGTAGGAGAAAATGTGGTTTATATACATGGTATAATATTACTCAGCCATAAAAGAATGAAATTCTGAAAATTGCGCAAAATAGATGGAAGTGGATATCATTAAATTAAGTAATATGAGAAAGACACAGGAAGACAAACATTGCGTGCTTTTTCTTATATATGAAAGTTTAAAAAAATCAATCCAAACTTGATATTTTATTACTAGAGGCCACATGAGGAAGATAGAAAAATTTGGAATAATAGGTATCAAAAAAGGATGATAGACATAATAGCTTCTAATGTTCCACAGCACAGGGGGGTAATCAAAGCTCACAATAATGTATTAAAGAGCAAGAAAATAGGAGCTGACAAGCTCCAAATGAAAAGAGAAGGAAGTGGAAAAGTTAATTGCCACATTTGATCAGTTTGTGTATATACATGTAAATACATGTATTTGAAATATTGCATTGTGCCCCACTAAATGTAAATTGTACAAGTTAACCAAAATTTTAATTAAAAATAAATAGAGTATATTCATACAAAACAATACCATTACACAATATATACATGCATGAAAACATTCTATGATACCCCATAATTATGTATAAAATGTGTGTGTCATTCAAAAGGAGAAAATGAACCAAACTACTTAACTTCAGCTTTACTTTTATCCAAAAAATGGAAATAATTTCAATATCCATGGACAAATTGTGATAACAACCACATATGGAAAAGTACTAAACAATAAAAAGCAATAAACAACTGATACCATATAATGACATAAATGAGTCTCAAAATAATTATTATGATTTAAAGAAGACAAAAGTTATTACATATAAAAAAAGACTACAGTCTTATCTGTCACAACAAAATAGATGCTTAGTGAAATAAATCAGTCCCAAGAAAGACAAATATTGTATGTTTTCTCTGATTTATGGTAATATACAGAGTACAAAAAATGTAATATATATTAGTAAAATTGACATTCTGAGATTTGATAATTGTTTATAGCCCTTGTATTATTCACTTGAGGAATAGTGGAATAGTGTTTTTTCTACTTACCACTGGTCAAATTCTTTATTTAGAGGAGAGTTAACTTTGCGATTATAAAATAAATGAAAGTATGTCATTATAAAAATTTAAAGAAAAATGAGAAAAGAAGGAGGAGGAAGGGTGGGACTGAAGTAGGGAAGGAGGAGAGGGTGGGAAGCATTATGCTCTTAAAACTATACATATGAAGTACATGAAATTTGTTCCCCTTATATAAATTTTTAAAAAGTTAAAAAGGAAGATATTACCCAAAGGTACAGGAAACTTTTAAACATGATGAATGTGTTCATTATCAAATTGTACATTTTAAAATTGTGTAGCTTTTTGTCCATCAAAGTTAAGCTTTTTTTTCCAAAATTTCTATTGTCAGTCTTTCCAGCTTCAAGTTACATACTATTGAACAGCACTACTCTTCCTACATATCCCATGATAATAACTTCAAATTCATGAATAATAACTTTAAAACAACAAGAAATATCTCTGTGCACTTCAGCAATGGTTATATGGGGACAATATTTATTGAGAAATAATGTATCTGAAAATAGACTCATAAAAAGAGACAAAGTTCAGAAAGAAAATGACCAAACACAACAGATTCCTCATCAAAATTCTGTAAAGTAGTTGTCACAGAGGTCTCAGAAGAGTGAGTTTGTCGAAACATAAATTTCTAAGATCTGTGATACGCAGTACTGTGAACATAGGTAATTTCTGTGATTGGGTCAAACCGTGAAACTCTTAACCACACTCAGAACTTTGACATCTCCACGGTTCTCTGGGAACTGATTCATTACCAGGTATGTGAAAAAAAGCAATCTTACATGAACTCCTTATAACGTGTATTAACCATAATTTCTGAATGATAAAAGATTGTATGTAATTACTTTAGAGCATAACAATGAATAAAATAGAAGAACATAAGTTAAAAACATCGCTTATCCTTACATCAATACTATTATTCTTAGGATATCCTAGAATCAATTCCAAACACTGCAAATGCGAACAGAATAGAATCCATTTTCTTAAATGGGTATTTCTTGAAATTGACAAAGTCGTGATGATTTCTTTGAGTGATATAATTGGTTCTTCTGTTGTTGGTGATTTGTTACTCTATCATCAATCATTTGGAATATTTTCAATGCAGTTATAGGTTATATAAACATTTCCAAGTATATCAGAATCTGATAATCAATTTCACTTCATGCATTACAGAGACTTCAAATCAGTTTACAATCTTATCTATGAAGCTGATTTCAGTTGTAAATAAGCACTCTAAAATCACTTTGTATAACCCACATAGTAAATAAAGTACACTCATTGATAGTATGCCAATTTTGGTAGACAGAATATTTTAACTGAGAAAATTCAGACCTTTAAAATACCATAATTCTATAATTGCTGGATGACTGACAGTCGATTAGCTTAATCCCAAGTTTCTTTCTCAGTCACATCAGGGTATTTTGAGTCAGTTGAGGTATTTTTTTTTCTTTTCTGTCAGGTGTTCGGTTATGATGTGTCTGTGTTGTGCTGGTGACTGGTTTCAGACATGGTCACCACTCCCACCAGTCATGAAACAGGTGTCTGTTGCATCCACCCCTCTGCAACCCCTTAACCCACCCCACTTCCTCCCTGGCATCCCCCTGTCACAAGCAAAAAGGCTCTTCAGGGACCAATCCGGCTCCCTTTTGAGGGCCATATAGTGTGGGGTCCGGATTATATTGATGTCTCACAATGTACAGTATCTAGCATTTTTCCAGGCCTCAAGAAAAAGGCAAGTAAAGTCCTACAGGCTCTCCTGTTCCTGAACATCTCTTTTTCCAGTGCAAGTAGAGCAAGAGGGGGATGGATTTCATTGTTCTTCTGAGATTCACAGCCCCAAGAACTTCCAAGTTTTACTCTTTTTGCTTCTACTGAAACTCCACCCCACCACCCACTCCCGTGGCCCTGAGAAGTCCCATCTAATCCATCAGCTACACTTTTCAACAAAAGCTACATCCCTGATGACATTTGTATGCAATAGATTAAAAAAAACTATACTTGCAAACAAAATGAACATAGTGTGAATGATTTAAATGATAATCAAAATGTATTCAGAGCAAGCACCTGATGCATTTTGCCATCCTTCTGAAAATTGCAATATATGACTAATTGCCTGTTTAATTTTTCTGTAAGCAAAGGCTGTCACCTCTCAGTAAATTCCATGAAATTTAAATTTCCTATAAAAAATGTAAACTATTTTTCTCTCAGTATGCTGTGCCTCAATAGGTGATTCTCAGATGACTAGCTTTCTCTTGAAGACATTCTTTCCGGGTAATTTATCATAGGATTTGATTCAGAACTGGAACAAAAGATTGATCAGTTTTTGAGAGTGTCACCACCACATCTAACTGTTCTAGCTTGGAGTCATCGTACATTCAGAACATCTTGGTCCTCTTCCAGGTACACAGAATGGATGATTAGGTCTGTGCTCATTTTGTTTAGACCTGGTTTCAAAATGAAACACTGGACATTTGCAAAAAAGCCATGTGTTTTCAACAGAAGAAATGAAAAATAAAGAAGCTGCTGTGATCCTAAAAACATAATACCTTTACGAGGTACTATTTTTTCACACTTCACAATAATATAAGCTATTTTGCCAAGTTACTCACACAGCCAGAATCATAGGCATTATGCATTGGAATAAACCAAGTGCTGAATGAGGTATGTATGCCCACTTTGCTATTCATGGTGGCCTTAGGAACTACAATCCTTTCATTAGTTCTTTCATTGACCTGGGAACATCTTCAGTCAATATTTTTATTTGCTATTTTCACCTGCCAGTGGTGAACATTTTTCTCCATTTTCTGAACATGCAACTAAATTTAACAAGGGAGTTATGACAAGACATTCAGGAAACTTCCAAGACAAATGAACTGGAAAATTAAAACAATTTAAAATACACTCTTCTGTACTAAAAGAAGTCTTTGAGTTCTGTAGACTTCCCCACATGCCCTAAATTTAATGTGATGCTACAACAAGGCTTTAAAAAAAATGTCCAAACTCCACAAACTTGAAAACTGAAGCACTTCAATTTTGTATTATAAGAATTAGGTTTAAAAGGAAGAGTTAGGTAAAACACTTTTAAAGATTTATTTATTTATTTGAAAGGTGGAGTTACATACAGGGAGAGGTAGAAGCAGAGAGAGAGAAGTCTTCTATCCGCTAGTTCATTCCCCAAATGGTTGCTACTGCCAAGGCTGGGCCAGACTAAAGCCTGGAGCCAGGATCTTCATCAGGGTCTCACACATGGGTGCAGAAGTCCAAGCACTTGAGTCATCGTGTACTGCTTTGCTAGGTGCATTAGCAGAAAGCTGGATTAGAAATGAAGTAGCTAGTACTTGAACTGGTGCCCATATGGGATGCTGGCACTGCAGATGGTGGCATTACCTGTTACACCATGGTGCTGGCCCCTATTTTATGCATTTATTTTAATAAATGAACTATGAAACATTTGTACTATCAATCTTTTTTTATTTCTGTTAAGTGAAAGCAATATAAAGCAATATCTGTCAGTTGACTTTAAATGAAATTCTCTTGAATTTCATACTGCTAAAATTTATTATCATACAATCTTAGAAACTTTTACACCTTTTTTTTTAAAGAAAAAGAAAATATTTTATTTATTTATTTGAGAGTTAGAGTTACAGACAGTGAGAGGTAGAGACAGAGAGAAAGGTCTTCTGTCCACTGATTCACCCCCAAAATGGCCACAATGGTCGGAGCTGCGCTGACCCGAAGCCAGGAGCCAGGAGCTTCCTCTGGTCTCCCATATGGGTGCAGGGCCCAATTACTTGAGCCATCTTCTACTGCTTTCTCAGGCCATAGCAGAGAGCTGGATTGGAAGAAGAGCAGCTAGGACTAGAACCGGCGCCCATATGGGATACCGGTGCCTCAGGCGGAGGATTAACCAACTACGCCATAACGCCAGCGCCATTACACCTTGTTTTAGCAACCTTTCACAATTGTAAGCCCAATGAGACTCAAAAAGTAATATTAAGCCACTATACATATAATTTATTGGTAAATCATTTATCAGTTCAACAACTTGTGGTTTATCTGATCTGAAAACGAAACTTTGAGGACATAATAAAGACATGAACTACATAGGTTTTCATAATTCTTTTTGTATTTCTTTTTTCCTCTTTTTAACAACTAGACTTTATAGGAATCATGTACAAAAATGAGGAATATTTTCTCTTTGTATGGTGTATCAAAATATTAACCCAAAAAATTCCTGCTATGAGTATGAAACTCAAATGATAGATTTAGAGTTAACGTAAGAGTAAGTCTTCTTCTTAATGCTTTTTGAAATATGCTTGATATAAGTAGGCTTACTTTCCCAGAGCTGACTAGGAGGGGGTTAGAAATGCATAGCTGGTTCAAAGAGGGTTGATGCGTTGGAAGGGAAATGGGTAGGAGCTCCTTTGGCCATAGACAAGCACACCGGCACTGAAGGAGAAAATGGAACTTGCTAATTGTATAGCAGATGATCTACAGTCATTGTGGGAAACAGACCTTGAGTTCTCAGGGGCAATGGAAGTGGTTTGTAATACTACAGACTTGTGATAGGCTTTATTGAATTGCTTAATTCACTCGACTCAATTCTCATCTACACCTGCCATAAGGTAAGTGTGTGTTGTGTTTGTATTTGGACCTATCTTAACCTTTACTCAACTTGAAAAGCAATAATGGAACTCTCTACTACTATTATGAATGGCCATTTACAGACCTGAAATAATCACTCAATGAAAGACTGAAAAATTACTCAGGTAATACAATATTTTAGACATTCATAAGAGTTGGTAAGTATTACATTTATAAACACTATGAATATAATGAATCTGTGCTGATAAATGGTTTTCTCTGCTAGTAGGTATTTTTACTCCCACAATAACAATTAGATGAGGTTCATTAAGCACCATAAGATGTCAACATTGTTCTAAATTCTATATATGCATAGTTTCTTAGTCATGAGGACAACCTTATAAATAGTTACCATTACCTTCATGAGGTAAAGAAAGATAAAGCATTGTATTCAAGGTCAGCTAGCTAGCAAATGGCAGGGCTAGCATTCAATTCCAAGCTCCTGAGTCTACAATCTTACCACAACCCAATTCAGCATCTCATTTGATCTAGTTATATACATGCTGTTATATCATTTTTTCATATGAGGAAGTTAAGGCACAATGGAATGAAGTAACTTCTAGGCTTCTATTGCTAACATGTGATAGACACCATGAGTCAAGGCTAATCTTTATAATTCCAAAGTCCATATTCATAACCACTCAATGAGCTCATGAAACCACTATAGCCTCCTAAAAACAAGACCACTTTGTAAAATATGAAATTTCCCATGGACATCAAATACAACAGAAACAAAAATGGACAAATGCTATTAGTGGCCTGTTCCACTGCATCTCACTGAGGTGGCTCAACCCTAGTTAGGACAGTGTTTCCACAACACTAATCCCAGAGCAGTGGTCCTAGGCCAAACCTCCCATCTGGCCCAGAGCTGCTATTGTCAACACTAGAGAGGGCCTTTATTTTTCTGGTCTTTACAAATCCTCATAGAAGTTTCTCTGTCTCCGGGAGCCACCACAAGGCTAGCCAGAAAGAAATTCAATCTAGATACCCCAAATTGGATTCAAAATGGGAGTTGCCCACAAGCCTGAGTCACAAACTGTATCCCCACAGAGCTCTTTGATCCTGGGAGGGGGAACTCACTGGCACAAAGAAAGGGAGAAGGAGATCATGCATGAGAAGTCTTTTGTTCCTGAATGTCTTCCCTCTAGATGAGCATTCTGGACCGGAGAGGCTGGTTCCTGCTGCGCTTAGTGGATCTGGCCTCTGCCCCTATACAAAAGAGTGGGAGAACTTTGAACCCAAACATAAAAGCACAGCAGCAGGCCGCAGAGTCTACAGCTCAGCCTGCTGGGAGCCCCAGCCAGTTCAGACACCATATGTGCCCTGCTTATCCATCTGGCTCGTTGCACAAGGCCAAACAAAATACTGAAAACAAATGGAAGAATGAAATCTTTTGCCTTAACCTACAAGTACATACTGCCTTCACCTTGCAGTATTTATGTAATTCATATGGATTATAGGTATTTTGATGCAAAGTGTAAGAGCCTAATATGTACAAAACTTTGAAAAGGAGGCAAAAAGTTCAAAAATTAAATCTGACTTGCAATCTAATCACCTTCTATCTCTTCTTCCATTTAACAATATTACTCCCAAAAGCAAAAAATCCAGTGAAACCATGGAAACATGTGGTTTAAGCATATATGAATCTCAACCAAAAGCAATCTCCATTTATATGGCTACCCCAGATGTTCTTCATTGCTAAATTACTTCTGAAAATGAGGATTCTTAAGTAAGTGTCAAAGTAGCACATTTCAATATAAAAAGAATTCATAATCTCTGAAAGATTATTAATCCATATCTAACTTATGCTTTATGTAATTTCTACTATGGTTGACTTTAGGCTGCTTTTGAAATAAACATCTCTCTAGAGCTGATGCTTTCATTGAATTTAGTCTGTATATATTTGACTTTATTTCAATACACTAAACATTAGTTGTGTGCTATAGCCAGTCTCAGCCTGAAAATTACTGGAATTTAGCACCAGACAAGTCTGTTCTTATGACTCTCCTGGAACCTGTAGGACCTTTAGCAGCACATTTGGCCTCCACCCACTAAATGACAGTAAAGACTCTCATTTGGGAAAACACAAATATCTGTATATTGTCAGATGTCCCTGAGAGGTGAGTCAGAATCACCCTTGGTTGAGAGCCACTTGTTCACACGATACTAAGCTTTGAAAACTGATCAGCCCCTTATCATTTATATAAAATCATTCATCAATAGCTAATATTCAGTAATTTTTTTGTATTTAAAAGCAAGATTTACTTAAGTCAGAGTCCTCCAGTCAGAGTGGCCAGAGAGGGGTGTTCCAAAAGAGGAAAAACATGGAGAGGCTGTTGGTAGTGGGGTTTTTAAGCACAATTTTGGGGAAATAAACTGTCAATCAGTACAAGGTGGGGACAAACAAAGACCTGATTTATATTATCATCTTTTTACCCTGTCTGTCTTGCTCAAGATAAAACAAAAGAACCATCAGAAGGGTAGGATTCCTAATTTGCATTACAGTATAACAGGGAGCTCAGAAGGATGGAATTGCCACCCCGTTGCCATTCTCATGGTAAGACTGGAAATTCCTAAGGAATGGGGAAGGCACTTTTAATCTTGCTAAAAGAACTTTTGGGGGAAGCAAGAATTCTGTACCCTCAATTTCCATGAGACCCCTCTGATTGCCTATTAACCCATATGACTCCTCACATTGGCTCCCCCAGAATAATGGGCCCTAACTTCTGTTAGGGGGTATGGGACAACAACTGCTCTGGCTTCTTCAAGCTGAGTAGGGCAGAGTGGGGAACAACAGGCAAGACAGGGTTCCAGCAGAAGGTGGACACCGTGCCAGCTTAACAGAAACTGCTTCCCTCCGAGGTTTCATGTGCATGGCCATCCAGAATCTCACAGTTTCAGGGCTGGAGAAAATGAATCTAACAAGCAGATTAAATACACAGGGTCCTTTGTAGGACAGTCATTATTAGAGGACCTAAAAGAAGTGCTATCCATACCACAAGGAAGTTTTCCCATTGAGAGGCAAATAGAAAATGACAGGAAAGGCCTGATAACAATCTGGAGGGCACTAAGGCCTGGCCAGGAATGAGGCCCAGAGCTACCTATATCTTCACATGGGGTGCGGGAAGTATGAACCTCCTTAGGGAAGGTACCCTGTTGACTTCCATTATCTAGCTGGCCTGAATAGAAGGTTGGTGGCATCTCTGAAAGAAATTTATAGTTCTGCCTGCAATGTTACTGACCCTACTTGGCTGTCCTCTCAACAGCAGTGGTTATTTTGGAAGCTGGGCTGAGTGAAGGGCTTTTTTCAGCTTAGAGCCAGAAAGGTCTGTGGCTCTGACCCAGGAGCTCTTCAACCCCCAGGGCAGTCTCATTTCCAGTGATCCAGCTCTTGGCTGGCAGAGCAGCCAGGGCTCTTCATAAGCTGACTTCTGTGTCAGTCTGAAGCCTTGGCTTTCCACATTGAAAACCAATGCCATTTGTAGTGGCCTGGCCTCTTGGATCTCCTTGATGGCAGCTCACTGTCTAAAGCAGCTATTAATTGGTCTGTCACATATCTTTATATTGCTCATGCTGCCTAGCTTGCTCCTCTTCCTCTTGGTTTCTGGTAAAGTAGACCACAGAGGCAGCCTTTAATGTCAGCCTAGAGAGTGCTCTGTCCAATCCCTAATCTTTGGTGACCTATGCCAGAAATCTAGTCACAGGCATGTTCTGATGGTGGTTTTTCTGTGAGGCAGACAGTGCCCATGAGGAAAGCTGTGTCCTCACTTTAACATCAAATATGCAGAACACCTTAGGCAACCTGCCTATAAATTATGAATTTATTAGTAAACCTTTTTACCTTTCCCTTAGTTTGGTTAGAAAAGGAATGTTTTGCCTGTTTACTATGCCCATGACAAACTAAATCTAGCTATGAAATCGTACTTTAAGCTCTCATTTGGTTATGTTATTTGGTCTTCTATGTGGTCAGGTTATTATTACAGCAAAATTGTAATCAGTTTCCCATCTAGAAAAGAAGAGAGAAATGAAGGAAGAAATCAGGCTTCCCAGATCACTTGCTGTCAATAACTTAATATCAAATGAATTTTAATAAGCAATTTTGACTGTAAAATAACAACATTTCCCAAAAGGTCCAATGCCTTATATAAATTTCAAGACAAGGGTACATGTGTTTATGGGTTTGACACTGTGGTATAGGAGATTAAGCATCTGCCAGCAGAGCCAGCATCTCATATGGGTGCCAGTTCAAGTCCTGGCTGTTCCACTTCAGAGCCAGTTCGCTGCTGATGGCCTGGGGAAGCCTGGGAAAGCAGTAGAAGATGGCTCAACTGCTTGAGCCCCTGTACTCATGTGGGAGACCCAGAAGAAGCTCCTGGATCCTGGCTCCTAGCTTTGGATCAGCTCAGTTCCTGCCATTGCAGCAAAGAAAAGATCTTTCTCTCTCTTTCTCTCTCTCCCTTTCTCTCTCCCTCTCTCTCTCTTTGAAACTTTACCTCTGAAGTAAATAAATAAATTTTTTAAAAAAAGAGTATATGTATTTGGAAACATCGCTAAACTATCTAACACAACTATAACTTGTTTGACCAGCAAACCTAAGCACAAACATGTCAATGACTTAAACATTTTTAGTTTCTTTTTACTAACAAATTTAAAAAGCATGATACAGAGATTTATTTAGGTTATGTAAACCAAACAGAGATAACTTCTGTTAATTTAGTGTTTAAATTTATGATCAATCTTTAGTGGAAGTTCTCTCCTCCCTTCAGAGAAAGGTACTTCCTTCTTTGATGACCCATTCTTTCCACTGGGATCTCACTCACAGAGATCTCTCATTTATGTCAATTTTTTTTCTCTAGAGTGTCTTGGCTTTCCATGCCTGAAATACTCTCATGGGTTTTTTGGCCAGATCCAGATGCCTTAAGGGCTGATTCTGAGGCCAGAGTGCTATTTAGGACATCCGCCATTCTATGAGTCTGCTGTGTATCCTGCTTCCTATGTTGAATCATTCTCTCCTTTTTAATTTTATTGGGTAGTATTAGCAGACACTAGACTTGTTTGTGTGATCGCTTTGACTCTTAGTCCTATCATTATGATCAATTATGAACTGAAACTGATCACTTGGACCAGAGAGATGGCATTGGTACATGCCACCTTGATGGGATTAAATTGAAATCCCCTGGCACATTTCTAACTCTACCATTAGGGGTAAGTCCAATTGAGCATGTGCCGAACTGTACATCTCTTCCCTCTCTTAAGCTGGCGAACTCAAGAGGCTTCCATAGCCTTGACAACTCATGACAAGAGCCTTGGGTGATTACTGATGCCATAAATAAGAGTGTCATTTTTTAAATCAACAACAGGAGTCACTGTGCACTTACTCCCCATGTAGGATCTCTGTCCTTAATGTGTTGTACTATGTGAATTAACAGTATAACTAGTACTCTAACAGTACTTTATACTTTGTGTTTCTGTGTGGGTGCAAACTGTTGAAATCTTTACTTAGTATATACTAAATTGATCTTCTATATATAAAGATAATTGAAAATCTTGATGTGAATGGCATGGGAGAGGGAGCAGGAGATGGGATGGTTGTGGGTGGGAGGGAGGTTATGGGGGGAAAAGCCACTATAATCCAAAAGTTGTACTTTGGAAATTTATATTTGTTAAATAAAAGTTAAAAAAATTAAAAACGTGATCAATTTTTAGTTATCTATAAGCCAAATAAAACAGAGCTCTTAATAAAATTTTCCATGTAGACATACAATATGTACACATTTTTAAAATAACATAAAATATAGAATAGTAAAACACTTTCAGTAATAACTTCTTAAAATATTTAGCTGTTTTCTTAAAAAACTACCATCCATTGATTAGCATTACTTCCTGTTCTTAGTAATGTGAAATAACCATACTTTTTCTCAGTTGGAAACTGTAGTCAATAATTGGTTTTATCTGCTTACAGAACTGTCCCAAAGTACTGACTACAATAGAGGTCAAGGGAAAAGAAGTCCTTTGGAACCTAAAAGAGGACACATTTAAACACAGAACCAACATGTCTCAATTTCTTAACAAAACTGTGGATGACAAAAGACTTTAAATATTCATGTTTAAAATTATAAACTTGTTAACAAACAAGAATAGGCACTTGTGTACTTTATACAATATTTTTGCAAGCACCTGTAAGATTTTATAAAACATTTTCCCCTTTTAGGCCTTTGGGCCTTCCTCATTTAGGTAAACATCATGTCTGGTAACAACACAAAAAGATCATTAGACTTTTGTAACTTTTTGACATTTGTATCAGTAGCATTTTATATTATCATAGCTTAAAATTTAGCACCACTTCATATTTTGACAATACCTTTAACACAATCCAAATAGCCTCATTAGTTGGTATATCTATAAGATGAAATATATATCCTTTGATATTTTCAATGGCCCAACTTGAAATATCAAAGTTCAAAGAATTTGGAACTTTGACTTTTTGAATGCCTGTCAAAGATGCCAAGAAGGATCCCTTAGCATCATGACATAATATAGACCAGATTTTATCGTTGTTATAAAGTGATCACTCAAATGCTTAACACCATAGATTGCTTCAACAGAGCACAAAATCTCTGTCTTTTTGGTGATTCCAAAAATAGGAAACAAAACTTTATATATAAAAGTTAGCACATGGAATTATCCCATTACTATGAACAATTTTAAGAGTCAGAACCAGGGAAGAAAAAATAGCTTACTGGAGCTGGCTAGAAAACTGACAGAGTCACCATGTTAAAAAAAAATCTATTAAAAGGAGATGCTGCAGTTTTTAAACAGATCTTTAAGACTATTTCAAAACACTTATTAACATATGTATTGCAAAAACCTCATTGCTTCGATGGAGAATCATATTCTAATTCCACGTCAAAGAAAAATAGATTAATAGCTTTTGTTTCCAAATATTTTTTCTTTCATAACCTTCTGTGACTTCTGCATACCTTCTGCACTTACTTAAATCTTTCAATCTTTTCCATTTCAGTTTGGAGTAAACTAGTCATTAGGATAAAGTAATTCTTACAAACGATGTCTTTTCTTTATTCAAAAAAGTCTCTTTCCTTACCAAGAACACATTTTACTTGTGCTCTTTTTTCATCTGCTGATTTCCTTGATTTACCTTTCAGAATAACTCTTTGGGGCCGGCGCTGTGGCACAGTGGGTTAAAGCCCTAGCCTGCAGTGCTGGCATCCTATATGGGCAGTGGTTTAAGTCCCAGCTGCTTCTCTTCTGATGCAGCTCTCTGCTATGGCCTGGAAAAACAGTGGAAGATGGCCAAACTCCTTGGGTCCCTGCACCTGCATGGGAGACCTGGAAGAAGCTCCTGACTCCTGGCTTCAGATCAGCTAAGCTCTGGCCGTTGCAGTCATTTGGAGAGTGAACCAGCAAAATGGAAGACCTCTCTCTCTCTCTCTCTCTGGTTCTACCTCTCTCTATATAACTCTGCCTTTCAAATAAATAAAATAATTCTTTAAAAAATAGAGTCCTTTCAAAATCTCCAAATTAAGGCAACACTTTCTAAAAAAGATAACACATTGAATTCAACTTTAGTTGCTTTCAAACAGTTTTACATTATTTTATATACAGACATTTGTGAAAACATATTTTTTAACAACCCAAATAATTTTTTTCCATAGAATATGAGGTGCTAAGAGTACCAAAGTTTACATTTTGGACACATTTATCTCATTTACCTTTACCCAATTTACATTTAGCAATTAAACCTAGATGACTTAAGATGCTAATATTACATCATACATCTATCTGAATTAAGGTCAAAATTACATTTATATGGAATTATACTTCTTTTTATAAAGCTCTAGCTAGAAATCAATGACATAAACCAGAGACTGCAGAACAGATTATCCATTGCTATTTTGGCCGGATTTGTTAAACCAAGTTACAAATTTGGCAAGTTACAATGCAAAAATTTTAGGCAGTGAACTTAAATCCAATGTCTTGTTACAGTTGAACCAAATTATTTACCAAAGACATCTTTTTAGATTCTAACTGAATTTGAGTCTAGTTTTCTTTTTACCCAAAACACCTTTGGCCAGTGATGCCTAGTCAACTCCAGCTACTTGGGATTGCCTCTGAAACAAACTGTCCAGGAAGCTACAAAACAGGCCCCGGGGCGACTGCAGGCTAGGGGCTGATGTGCCAAGGGTGAGGAATCCACTGGAGGTTGTTCACCATTATGTTAGGTTTAATTGGAGGCAGCATCCATCAGAGCAGATGGGCACCCCTCCAGAGAAATTCCTAAGGTGAGAATCTGATAGGTGACACAATAAAGGGCAGGCCTACAAGGAGGATCCTATAAAAGCCTGTGAAGAGGCAAGCTAGAGGGAGAAAAACCAGAGGCCTTGCAAAGAGACAGTAACCTTATACTCTAGACCAAAAGCCAATACTGGAAGTGTCTAATCATGGGGCTGTCAGTCAACCCAGCCTCAAGGATGGGGAGTCAGCACAGGAGGTGTCTCAAGAAGTCCAAGACTTCATCATATGGATTAATCTATATATATACTCAATAACATCTGAAGTTACTGGGCTTAGATTCTTGCCTAGGAAACCCCCCACCCTGGGCAAAATTACAACAGTGGGGACAAATGCCACCTGATACATACTCTCCTCCCGTGGAGATCAAAAGTCTCAACAATTGTCAAACATGACGACAGTGGCTTACTAAAGAATATACCCAAGGTCCCTGTGCCACTCTGGAAAAGAATGGAATGAATATTGAAGCACATGCAGGAAATTGAGGCAGTAGGCCAGTTATGAGACAGAGTTCTAAGAAAGGGAGTCAGAGTTGAGGGGCTGGCACTTTCCACAAATCACTTAGGCTGACTTCTCCACCCTCTAGCTTGTAACCAGGCCAGGTGGTGGGATAGAAAAATATGAGGGATTTTTCTGTAAGCTCAGGGATCAAAGGAATCCCAAGGTCTAAGGATGCATCTCCAGGGAATGCCTACTGTAATGAGAGTATAAAAATGGAAACATCCCCCAGTTCTGATCTCTGTTGAGTTTGAGAAGTCTCTCAAAACTCTCACATTGCCTGTGGCATCCAGACATGCACTGAAGCCCATAGGAAGGGAGGAAGGTGAGGGTGGGATTAGCACATATTGTCCATGCCTCTAACCTCGGGTATATATTTGTGAGAATAGCACACACAGGGAGTGATCAGTTCCCTTTACCTACAGTGTGCTAGACTGGGCCTCTGCCTGGTCAAATATATACTGTCATTCTGTTCCCTTACATGAATAAAAATTCTCCCCAGTAAATCTGTCTAGGCAGGTAAAGGGATAAAGAAGCAGAGTGGGGGAATAGAAATTCTCCCCAGTAAACCTCCTCTGAGGTATGAGCTACATAGGAAGAACCTGACAGAGGGGACCCAAAAGAGGAGACTTGAGAAGGAAGGCAGGGGATACCAGAAACATGCTGAGATGTGACTACACACATTTGAGTCATGTGGAGTCTTAGTGGGAGTCTAGATCAAAAAACTGTCTGCAAAAGGGATAATTAATTTTAACCCAGAACTAATGAATGAAATATGTAAAAAATAGCTGTTAATGGAACTAGGAATTCTAGTTTGTAGGAATTGAGGATACCTGGCGAGGTAAGAAAAACATGTAGAGGAACAGAGAGAGATGGTGATCTTGTTGAGATCTGGGGTAAAGGAAAAAGTCAGTGAAGCATGGAGCTTGGAGCCCACCGCCTCACTCCAAGCTGCACCGACAAATTGGTCTCCAAGGAGGGAAGAACAGAATGAAGTTTTCGACCAACACGCTAACCGGCTGTCGGGGTCTGGTGTCAGGTGAATGAGGCCTTGTTGGTGCAGCTTAGCCCTGGTCTGAATTTCAAGGTGACTCCAAGCTTTTTCCCAGTCCCATGCAGTGGGTCAGCCCCCTTGAGAGGAAGCTGAGTCAGACCAGGCCAACATTCCCAGAGCTGAGATGAGAAGTATGAAGAGTGGAACTTCTGGCTTTATAGCTCGTGAGGACACTGACGGAGCAGGGGCTCACTCCCTGCAGGCAGGTGCATTTCCCAGCACAACACCATTCGGACTGTCAGGGGCTGCTGTCCAGCCAAAGGACCTTCTGAAAGCACTGGAAGTGGCCCCAACCAGGATCTGTCACTTGTCTCAAGGCCTTCTCCCAATCCCCTGTGAAGGGCTGATCCACACAAAAGGGAGGGGACGTGTTTCACAGGCCAGTGCCCTCACAGGCCAGTGCCCACACAGGCTTTTCAAAGACCTGGGTCCAGCCAAGAGATTTTCAGAACACACAGGGAGTGCCCTGGCCAGAGTTCTTTAGTCATCTCAAGGCCTTTTCCCAATTCCTTGCTAAGAGCCAATTCGCACTAGAGAAGACAGGGATTTGAATAGAGCCTGAGCTCCAGGGGATTGCGCTAGCCTAATTAGCAAGCCTAGCCCCTGAGCCTTAAGGCTTGCAGCCATGCTAATCATGTTTAACTGACAGGGACCCAGTGTTTTTGAGAAAACGAGAGAATTGCTATGGAGGAGAGTGAAACTCTCTGAAAAACAGAAGTGAGAGCAGTCTGCATGCTCACCCTGCCATCAAGATGATCCGATGCTGGCTGCAATCACACTTGAGCAGGATCTGCATCATGATTAAGTTGCCATCCGAGTCATAGCACCAAAATGTTACAAGTGAAACAGTGGCGGAGAAAAGATTACCTCGGTTCTTTGTCTCATGGGAAAGAATTTCCAAGCAGGCAAGGCAGAGAGAAAAGCAAGATGTATTTAAAAGCAAGATTTATTTAAGTCAGAGACCTTCAGCCTGAGTGGTCTGGAGGAGAGATCCCTACTACTCATTATTAAGGTTAAGTGTTAAGTATTAAGGTAAGGTAAGTGTTAAGGTAAGGGCCAGTCCAATTATTCAATTTTTTAATTCAAGCTAATCATTGTCTTTGAATCTCATGAAAATAATTATAATGGTGTTGTCTTGCAGAACATCATGAAAATCTCATCATATACAAAATTCTGTGTATCATATAATGAAATCAATACATAATATACATACATGCCATGCAACAAAATATTGAGATTCTTGAAGCTAAAATTTTTCAAATTATCTTTAAGGCAACTGATGAAGTTACATAGTTCACTCAAGGAGAATAGATTTTCTTTCAAAACTGATAAATGATACAAAACTCAGTACATGGGAAAATTAATTAATTTTTTAAATATTTGCACTGTCAATAAATTAGGACAATAGGACCAATCTTTAAAACCTGTATTTTGTCTCTTTCTACCATGTTGGAGTTGGTGAGAGATTTTGAATTGAATCAGGCCAATATGAGTCTTTGCTTGAACAGGCATGTCAAAAGTATAGGATGAAAAAAAAAAAAGAGAAAGATGGCTTGCTTCCAATATTTGGTTTTAAAGAATGATTTCCACATACAGGGTAGATATGAAGGAGAAAAGTTTGAGAAATGTGTCAAATCAGAAAGGTACAGGATCTGCTGTGGTTTGAAGGTGTTCCTGAAAAAGCATATGTTGGAAATTGAATCCACAGCCTGACTAGTAGAATCTTTAAACGGTAATGAAATCAGGAGAACTCTTTTCATGAATGGATTAGTGCCACTAAAACTGGAGTGTGATCATTATCCCAAGAGCAAGTTTTTATAAAAGTGAGTTCAGCCCTCTTTCTCATTCTCTGTCTCTCCTCTGGCTTTCTATCTGATGCTCTCTTGCCTTTCTAACCATAGGACAATGCAGAAAGAAAACCCTCATTAGATGGAGACCTCTCTTCCTTTGCCTTTCCAAACTCTAGGACTGTTAAGAAATAAATCTTATTCTTTTTACTTTACCCTGTTTCAGATATTAGGACAGCACATAATGGACTCAGGTTATAAGGTTATAATGAGTTTATGTTATGGAATTACAGGCTCTGTGCAAAACAGGTAGGTGTAAGCATTAGAGACAAGAGATAGGATATGATAAGAAGAAATGAGGAACAAAAGTAAAAAATACTTGAAAACAGATAATAGAGGACCTCATAGGTCATGAGTTCAGATTCAAGCAATTGGCTTGTTCAATACTCAATTGAAACTCATTGAAAAAGTAGATGCAAATGAGATAAGAGTTATAGGTTAGGAAGATGTATTATTTTTCTTTTTCTCAAATACTTCATCCATCTTACAACCTTCATCTAAAATAGGGATAGACCCTGGTCTATTAAGGAACTCTAGTATGATGCTAAGACCTAGGCTCAGTCACTTTCATGATACACCTCCTTCTCAGTCAGTGTCCAAATGCTGGTAATGGGTTGCCTTATTTAATAAGATCATGTCCCCTTATTTCCAATTCTAGAATTTAGGCCCTGGCTTTTTCCTTTTCTTTATATCCCTACTGACACCCCAGGATATACCAGGGCTGAGATGTGTGCCTAAAACAGCCCTCATTGAATCACAGGAAACAGAACCCAGCCCGTTATGGCCGGGGGCCTGCTGTGGCAGACGTGACTTCAGTACCACTGCCAGGGTGCATCTTCCAGCATTGCCCTTTGGCTTTTCTGTGCCTGTGCTCCCCTAGCTGCCCAGCCACCTGAATTACGTACAAAGGTTGACATCACATGGCACCCTGATTTTTAGCTCTGCAGACAGTTTTGCCAGACTCTTCTACTCCCTGTACCATTCTGCAGGTTTATCTAGGCCCACTGTCAGGTCTGTCTGTCTTCACTAAGGTTAACCCTCCAGGCACAGCTGGGGTATATGAGGACAGATTACTGGCAGATGGGAAAGATGAATGGGAGGGAGAGAAAAGCAGCGAGAAGACTGGAGAGGAAACTCCAGGCGGCCTGGGCTGTGCTGAGGGCGGCCTGAATCACATGAGTAATGTTCCTTAAGAAAGCTAAAAAAAATTCAATGCAGAAGCAAGCTATTTTTATAATGTGCTTTATAGGAAAATACTCTATTCACAATTAAATGTGATACAGAAAATCGCCATTTAATGTTCTAAACTAACTATTTTAACACAGGATCATTTTTAGTAAATCTATAACATTGCTTTATTTAAGACATTATGGTCTTCTTTTATCCAGATGTTACATTTCCTGTAAATAATTTCACAGATGCCAGATTGAATTAGCTGCTCCTTTGCAAAAGTGAAAAGCTCCTGTGAGCAAAGACAAATGTTTATGGCAAATTGGTTAATAAAGTGCTGTCTCCTGAGGAAAGTGACTCTTAATGTTTAACATCTCCTTTGGCAACTGAATTCTTCCTTCAGTCATTGACAGGTATTTCTGGTTTAACCACAACTCATCGCATTATACACATTGAGACTGCTTCCCTACTTCAGGATTTAATTAAAAACAAAAACATAAAAAAATTACTTTGCTAAAAGAAACTGATTAGTTTTATCATTACATATCCATTTTTTCATTCAATGTCAGTGATTATATTTTCTTACCATTTAGCCCAACTATAGTGACTCTCAACAACGCCTTTGAAAAAAAAGAATGTTTACAAACTAGAGTAAATAAAGAGTTTAAAATGGCATCTGAAATAATGCCTTATACATCAAGAGCTATGTAAATGATTGCTATTGCTAATACCAATCTCTCCCTACATTCCACTTATGACCAACTAAATCCACATCTATGGAGACTGGGTGTAGTCATCAGAATCCCTGGACTGAGGCACTGGTACTTTGTAAAAGCTCTCTATGTGATTCCAAGATCAACACTGAACAGGAATCAAATGCCAATAAAATAAGGTTCATGACTTAATTTTCAAAAAGCTGATCATTGTCATTCAATATACTATTGATTAAATATATATATACACACAAAGTATGCACATATAAATATATATTTATATATCATATATATATATGTAAAATTTTCCAGGCTTTGTTCAGGTCAAAATTTTACAAAAACTTAGTAAGAAAATCTCCATTTTTTTTTAATCTGAAAAGCAGAAGTACAGAGAAAGAGGGAAACAGAAAGAGACAGACATGGATCTTCCATCCACTGGTTCACTCCACAAATAGCTGCAACGCTGGGGCTGGGCCAAGCCAAAGCCAGGAGCCTGGAACTCCATCCAGGTCTCCCAGGTGGGCAGCAGGAGCCCAAACATCTGGCTAATCCTTTGCTACATTCCAGGACACAGGAAGCTGGATCAGAAGTGGAACAGCCAGACTCCAACTGGTGCTTCTATGTGATGCCAGTATCAGTCTGTCCCACTGCACCACAATCCCAGTCTTAAACAACTAACATATGAAATAAACTATCACCAAATAAACACAGAATAATACTTTAAGATAATAATACTGGGAGCTGGCACTATGCACAGCAGGTTAAAGCCCTGACCTGTAGTGCCGGCATGTCATGTAGGTGCAGGTTTAAGTCCCAGCTGCTCCACTTCTGATCCAGCTCCCTGCTGGTGCCCCTGGCAGTCCAACAGAGGATGGCCTGGGTCCTTGGGCCCCTGCACCCATGTAGGAGGCCCGGAAGGAGCTCCTGGCTCCTGGCTCCTGGCTCCTGGCTTTGGATTGCTCCAGCTATTGTGGCCACTTGGAGAGTAAACTAGCGGATGGAAGACTTCTCTCTCTCTCTCTCTCTCTCTCTCTCTCTCTCTGCCTCTGCCTCCTTATAAGTATACCTTTCAAATAAATAAAATAAATTAAAAAAAAAGATAATAATACTATTATTAACTAAAAGCACGAGTCAAGAAAGGGATCAGTTAATGGAACGAACCAAGACCTCCACCAGTCAGGCAGTTGACCAAATGCTGCTACAGGGATATACTCGAATCCCCACCCAGGAGACAGTGGCTTAAGACATCGCCACAGAGAGTACTTCATCCCCCCATGTCAGCAGGAAGTAGCTCTAAAGACAGATAATTTTCCCTCTACCCCCTCCTGGACTTTTGGGGCTAATGTAATCCCATACAATTCTTACTTTATAAAAAAACAGAAGAGAGGAGTGTTAGTAAAATGGTGCAGGCTTAAATATGGCACGATCTACACCCTGGACACCATCCTAGACTCTCCCCTGGTGTCAGCTCCACTTCCATCCTAATAGGATTCACTGCTCCTACTTCCATGCCCATCCCACAGCAAAGGTTTATTAGGACCTGTTCCTGAACACATGGCTCTTGATCTCTCCCTCTCTCTCTGTCTCTTGATCTCTCTTACACTCTCCTTCTTCCTCTTTTCCTTCTTTGCCCTTTCTTTCCAGTCTGTCTGATTTCCCCCCAATAAACCCTTTCCCTTAAACAAAAAAAGAAAGAAACAAAGAAAGGGATCAGTAAATTCTAGTTGAGTAAAGCAAGGAAGGCTACCTGAGAAAGCAAAGGTTGAATTGACTTTTCCAGAATCACTACCATTGTGTTGGGTGGAAAAAGAAAAGGCACACTAGACATAAATAAAGCTATGTCCATAATGTGCAGATGTGGGAAATAGCATTAAGAGTTTAAGGACTGTGAAGACATGAGAGTTTATGCAGAAGACGTGCATAGGTGAAGCTGGATGGATTGGAAGGGTCTATAAAACCAGGGCAAGAAATCGCAGAATTTTCCTATAGGCAAAAGCAATCCAAGGAAGCATTTTATGAAGAACGTTCATGTGATTATATCTGCAGCATGCATTTCTTCTGTGATCATGCCTCAAGGGCCATGGTAAACCCACGGATGTAGGCTTAAGCTCCCACATGATCATGCTCACATGTTCTCTGGAAAACCTGTTTCTCTGCTGTGACTTTGCCAAGTTCTTTTAAAGAATAAAAGTATTTGGGGAGTTGAAATTTTAATCATAAGCCAAGCTAAGTGAAGAAATTGTCTCGTAAATCTCCTTTTCCAATTGCTTTCCATGGAAGCAAATAGAGAAACTTTTTAAAATTTTGAATTCAAGCTTCCACATTAGATTTATCCAAGGTTTCACATAAAATTTAACAGCAAAAACAAAACACTGAGAAAAGATCACGCATAAAAATTGACTTACCTAAGGTAGGAGGTGGAAGTATGATGTACATAATAATAGCAATCATTAATTGAGGGCTTAATATGTGAACAGTTCTGGGCACATTGCTCTAACAATTATAGCAGAACTATGTTTGAAGTCTGTTTTATAAATGACGAAACTATTACTACTCTTAAATAAGTGTCAAGAACTAGCAAAGCTCTGATATTTTACTTGATATGGAAACTTACAGGTGAGTCAGCTAAATTTTCATCAGTGCTTACAGTAGAGGCTTGAGATGCTTGATTCAGAAACAAAGGACTTTATTACTAACAGAAATATCATCAGTCAGAGTATCAGAATTTTCTTTTGCCAATTTTCTGTTTTTAAATAACTTTTTATTTATATAAAAGGAACATATTTCATGTATTTCATATTTACGCTTTTAAGAGCGTAACGGGGGCCTGTAGTTGTGGCGTAGTGGGTAAAGCCTCTGCCTGCAATGCCTGTATCCCATATGGGTGCTGGTTCGTGTCCCAGCTGCTCCTCTTCCAATCCAGCTCTCAGCTGATGGCCAGGGAAAGCAGTGGATGGCTCAAGTCTTTGGGGCCTGGCACTCATGTGGGAGACCCAGAAGAAGCTCCTGGCTCCCAGCTTCCGCCTGGCTCAGCTCCGGTCATTGCTGCCATTTGGGGAGTGAACCAGCAGATGGAAGATCTCTCTCTCTCTCTCTGTATCTCCCACTCTCTATAATTCCATCTTTCAAATAAATAAATAAATAAATATTTTTTAAAAAGAGCATGATGATACTTTCCACCTCACTCTTCTCCCTCTTTTTTTCCCACCATTTCTCCTCCTTACTTTATTATTTTCCTTTTAATTTTTAAAAAGATTTATTTATCTGACATTTTGAGATTTGATTATTGATTTGTCAATTTTCTAAGTCCCAGTTCCTCCGCAGCAATACAAACAGGACCAGGTAACAGCTGAACACTCAATTGTGTAAGAGGAACTTCATAATGTGTTGCAAGAATTTTTGCAATTTGTGTCATGGAATATTTTCTAATGAATGCTAAGCATGCCTACTATAGAAGAAGACTTTAAATCTAACATCAAAAGTTATTCACTACACACAGGTACTTGAAACAAAGTGCAAAACAAAGGTAGTCAGTGCCAGCAATTAAAAGATGTGAAAAAATATGAGAGAACAATAAAGAATTAACACCTGATCATAGGTTGCTCAAGTCCAGGCAGTTAGTCAATGAAAAAACCAGGATTTTCTTCTAAGTCATCTCATTGTGTGGCAGAGTTCTGCCATAGACTATAAGGAGGCAGAGTGTGAGGGGCATGCAAATATGGGTCTTCCAGTCATTTTAGAAGAGGATAAACCAAAAAGGCTTCTTCAGACCCTCAACTATTCACATTAGTTGAGAATTTTCACCTGTCTAAAGGGAAGAAAATGAAAAACACATCCTCTAGAAGATCATAGATTTCTTTATTTTCCTGGGAAGGTTTCAAAGACTCAGCAAGCATAATAGTGACAGAAAAAAATACTCTAGAATATTCTTGGATGTTGTCTTTAGGTAGTGTTTTAACTCTAGCTTGACTTACATAGTAGATGAAGAAAACTTAAATATTATGTCAAGAATATTGCAGAATTTTTCCATCTTAATTTATTCATGACCAGTAAACTCTATTCAGATGATACTGACATGTGAAAGATGATCATAATTTGCAAATATTTTAAACCTAAAGACTTGAAGGATTTCTTATTTTGCTGTTCAGAGGGAAGCAAAGTTACTGTTTTAAGTATATCAAAATCCCACATCTGTTTTATGCAGTCTCCTTCTGACTGCACAAGGCTTTTCAAGGGTAAATCGTGGATGTGTGGATGGAGCCACATCGCCTCCTGGCAGCCCCGTCTGTCTCATCCTTGTACTAAGTTGGTGCTGCTCAGGAGCTCAATTTGGAGGAAATTGTGTTGCTGCTGTTTGGTGTCAAAGTCAAGGAAAACACTTACTCCATCGCCAATATCTGTGTGTAGAGACCCAGACTCATAAATAATGATAAATGCCTTCATTTGTTTAACACCTATTCCTTTTTTTTATTCTTTCATTGTCCACTGCTAAAGAGGAATAGTGTTCACTGACCTCCTGGAAGAGTAGAGCTGATTGGCAAAGGGAAATAATTTCAACTGACTTTAATATGTCAGCTCTCAGGAGTAGCCTCAGAAGGCTACTGGCTTCTTTGAAAACTGGCTTTTTGCAGCTTTGGATGAGGCTACCCCAAGACCAAAGGTTTAATTCTGCCTACTGCAAAAACCAGTTTCCATTTTTGCGATCTGAACACAGTTATCCTTGACAAAAGAGGTCTGACATAGATGCCTTTCTGTTGCTGAGAAGCAAAGTGTTAAGACTGACAGGGGTCAGTGAAGTCCTGTTTTCATTGCCTTAGCATGTGCCCAAAAGGAGGAGGCGATTAAGTCTCTTCCAGGATTGAAATCTGTCCTAAATCCATAGCCCATGCGGATGCTGGTATGTTGCTTGGTATTTGGGGATTTCTTACTGGTGAATATAATACAGCCAAAGCCTTGCTTGGCTGCAAAGAGAAACCAGAGAAAAATAAAGATGTGCTTTCATTGGTAACATACTGTGGGGTCAGGATGTTGTTCTAATGACTCACTTGAAAAACAAAATGTGGTAGGAAAACTGAATTCAACCCCATGACAAAGTGCTATGGCTTTTGTTTTACAATACTCCCAGCCAACTGACTAACCAAGATTCTTTCTATATAGGCTGAGTGTATGATTCCAAAATGTCCCGTAAATTTCACTCTCAAAGCTAACTGAATGCTGATTTTGCTTATAACATGTGAAACTGGAAGTGCACTGCTTTAGACAAATAATGTATGTAGCATATATATTGAGTAGCTGATTGTCAATTAATGGTGATAATTAATTAATTAATTAATGCATTGATGTTTTAAAGACAGATTCACTGAGCTCAGAGTTCCTGGAACCCACTACCATAATTATTATCATTTCTGCTCTTGACCTCTAGTGTGGACCATATATTTCTCAACTAAAATAACTCTATTGTCATGGGGATGGAAGAAGAAATGGGTGGGAGGAAATAACTCAGAGCCATGCCCTCCATATTTGAGGTGTTTGTTCAAGCACTTAGTTTATTGCTGTTTTTTTTTCCATTGGTTGTTTTGCAAATCCCTTTATTAGAGTCTTTGTTGTGGTCTGATTTTTTTTCTTTATATTATAATGGATGTTCCATAATCATAATTCCTAACACACATATTCCTCCAGGGGCAGGTTACCCAGATCTGTTACCTTTCATCTGGAACAGCATTCATACCTCTCTTCACCTTTCCAAAATTATCCAGATTTTAAAGTCTGGCTTGAGGCTATTTCTTCGGTAAAACAAGTATGAATTCTCTCTTGCCTCATGTAATTACACCACTAAACTATGTTCTAGGCCGGCGCTGCGGCTCACTAGGCTAATCCTCTGCCTTGCGGCGCCGGCACACCGGGTTCTAGTCCCGGTCGGGGCGCCGGATTCTGTCCCAGTTGCCCCTCTTCCAGGCCAGCTCTCTGCTGTGGCCAGGGAGTGCAGTGGAGGATGGCCCAAGTCCTTGGGCCCTGCACCCCATGGGAGACCAGGATAAGTACCTGGTTCCTGCCTTCGGATCAGCGCGGTGCGCCGGCCGCAGCGCGCCGGCCGCGGCGGCCATTGGAGGGTGAACCAACGGAAAAAGGAAGACCTTTCTCTCTGTCTCTCTCTCTCACTGTCCACTCTGCCTGTCAAAAAAATAAAAAAAATTTTAAAAATAAATAAATAAATAAATAAACTATGTTCTTCATTTCCTTAAAGCACCTTCTACCCAGTGTTATAATTCTTTGCGTCCATAGCTGTCACCCCTGAGTTATTAGCTCCTTGAGCAATGCACTCCTGGTTGTCAACAAGGACCCACTCTTCAATTTTCTATTCCCATATCAAGCTCACTTATTCACCTATAATAATGAGTAAACATTTTTTTCAGTTTAAAAGTGCCCAGATCTTCCAAATAAATACACTCGATGACATGGTGATGCAGAGTGGGGAAAGAAAAAGGATAAGAAAGGAGAACAAAGGAAAGGATGATGTGAAAATGGAAATCCTATCTGATTTCATCTAATACATAATTACTCAAGTTGGTAAACATCATAAGAAAAATTCAAACACTATTGCTCAGCATTTTTAAATGTCTTATTTTTCCTTTTAATGTTTTGCAAGAGCAAATAATATTGTTTTCTCCTGATTAAAACATGGATATTTTACTTGACTTCCTTTGAAACAAATTGTTTCAGGGCACAGATTCTGATAATCAAGTAAATCTTCTCAATGCCCCTTTGCAATCTCCACCCCTTGCTTAAAGCAACAATTCAACGCTGAAATGCTGCCTTTCCCTCAAGTAATTAAGGGGAAGACGAAGCCATTGGACACTAATATGAAAAACAGCACTACTGGTAAAAATACAATTCACATGAAAAAAAAAGAAAAGAAAAAAATACAATTCACATCAATATGGAAATGACTCGAGTGGGTGGTTACTACTACAAAAGAAAAGGCTATACTCAGCAATGAGCTACCTATACCCTAGACATGGAACTTTTTATTTCCTTTTTTAAATTTATTTTATTTATTGGAAAGGCAGAGTTACCTAGAGAAAGAGATAGCAAGAGAGAGATCTTCCATCTGCTGGTTCACAACCTAAATGGCCCCAATCGCCAGGCCTTGGGTCCATAGAAATCTAGGAGTCAGGAACTCCATCCAGGTCTTCCGCATGGGTGGCAGGAGTCCAAGCACTCAGGCAATCTGCTCCACCTTCCAAGGATGCATTAGCAGGGAGCTGAATGGGAAATGGGACAGCCTGTAGACTAGCAGGACCCAAGCCAGTGACCATATGTCATGCTGGCATGGCAGGTAGCTACTTAGCCTGCTGTGCACAATGCCAGCCCTACATGAAACTTTTTCATAATGAACTACCTGTAACTTAAGTATGAAACATTTTCATAATAATTAATTTAAAGAGGTAGTACAACCCTAAACACACTTCAGTAAAATTTGTTATTCTGAGTAATTGAGGAAGCAAATTTGTTTCAGAAACCATGATTGGCCAATTAGGAATTTCATTTTCAGTGTTGGAAATGTTCAGGATTCATGTTTTGCCAGCTTGATAGTTGAGCCTGTTTTCTTTCAAATGTGTGACAGTAGAAGTTTGATGGTCCTATTTTTCCTTAAAACAGAGATTTAACTGTCCTCATCATTTTGATTTGGTTTGACTATGAAAAACAGAGTCTAGGGATTTTACACTATGCATAACAAATTGTGAACCTTTTCCTTTGCCAGTACTGTCCTTAAGATTTCTAACACTTAGCAATTTTCTAGCATCGTGGTTGAGGTCATCTTTGAAAGACCTACATTTATATTTTCCCCATGTGATGCAGAATCAATACTGTACTGGCTGACAAAAATCGAAACCCTCCATTCATGTTAGACTGCTGAGTGAAAATGCAAATGAGTAGGCAGAAAATCTTGCATGTTATGGAAACACAGAAGCTTAAAATAAGGACTGCTGATTGCTGACTCTCTCGTTGGAAATATTAAATTTGCCCAGGCTTCAAGTTTTTTTTTTTTAAATCTCAACATTCTGCACTCTTTTTTAAAAAGGAGTTTCATAAAGAGCATACATAATTACCAGAGGAAACCCTGTAATATTCATGCAGCCCTTCACGAAAGAATTTCCATCTAGTCTCCTACATGCTTTCTGAAAAGTCTTTTCTCCTCCTCCTCCCCCTCTTCCTCTTCCTCCTTCTTCTTCTTTTTCTTCTTCTTTCTCTCTCTCACTCCCCCCCCCTTTTTGGTGATCAATAATAAAACAGTCAAATAACACCCAACATATATAGTAATGAAAATAACTTGTGACATCATGGAAAATTAATTGAGATGAAATGGCAAGGAGGACTAGAAACAGAGAAAATCTCTAGACTCTGGGATTCTCCGAAAAGTTGCCCATAAAATCAAAACATTACTTTTGGTTTGGTGCAGAGAACATTGTAACTGATACAGGACGGCTTGTAGATTTAACCATGTGCTTCTGTAGACTTGTTTTTCATAACTGGGAACAGTAGTTCTAACAAGACATATCTGTTTACTCACAAAGGACCCTTTCTCTTGCTACCTACCGTAAGACACCATATTCTTACAGTACTTCTTTCCAGAAAAATGGTTCTCAAATATGAGTAAAGCTTTTAGACTCTTGGAGAGAGGAATTCCACCCACAAATTTCTGTTTCCATAATTCTGGGTTTGGGCTTAATAATTTGCAGGTCCAATGAGTCTCTGGGAATGTTGGCTGTAGCCTGCCTGGGGACTACCTTTTGGACACTGTTACTTTAAGAGGGAGCTGTGTGGAGAAGACCAGAAGCAAGAAAGGGAAGGAATAGAGGAGCCAGGACTGAGAGCTTTGGAAAGGACCTGAGCGTGTGAGGCCTGGGAAACAAGGGGCAGCTAATCTGTGAAGTAGAGGAGGTTCTTGGATCTCTTCCATATGATTATACTGAATCAAAGAGATACAAGAAGGAAGAGGAACTAGAGAAGAAGCCAGCAACTGCCAGAAAGATTTACGATGGAAAAAGGGACATCATAATCCAAGCCCTTCATTAAAATTACAGCAACTAAAACAGATTACAAGGAAAAATTGTACCATAAATATGATCATCTTCCCATCTTCCCTTCCTACACACTAACGGAATGTGGTGGAAGCCTACACCTATAAGTTAGAAAAGCAGGTACACAGGAAAAAACACCATCCTCCTGATTATCCAGGATTAAACTTTATTGCTAAATCCAAGTGCTACCATAACTGGGAAAACACAGCTCAGTTATTTTTGGAGCATCTTTCATACCTGGGTTTGTGATGTGATTCAAGGGCCTTTTCATGCTAGGGAGAGACATGGCACAGAATTCAGTGCTCTGTAGCCTTTAAATACCAAAAATCAATTCAGGTAAATCATACAGGGGATGTTCATGGGACTTGTCCCTGTCTGCTGCTTCTTCACAATGTTCTACCTTAAGAAAGCACTGTGGAGGGGCCAGCGCTAGGGCATGGTAGGTTAAGCCTTCGTCTGTAGCACTGGCGTCCCACATGCATACTGGTTTGTGTCCTGACTGCTCCTTTTACGATCCAGCTCTCTGCTGAAGGCCTGGGAAAGCAGTAGAAGATGGTCCAAGTGCTTGGGCCCCTGCACTCAGGTGGGAGACCCAGAGGAAGCGTCTGTCTCCTTGCTTCAGATCTACCCAGCTCCAGCCATTACAGCCATTTGGAGAGTGAGCCAGCAGATGAAGACTTCTCTCTGTCTCTCCTCTCTATGTATTTTTTAAATAAGTATTTAAAAAAAATTCCCTGTGGAGAATCTGTATCCCAGTCTGATGAAATATTCCACATAGCACTACTCCCTTCTAGGTTCTTGCTTCTGGCTTCCAAGGTCAAAGTCATTAAGTTCTGGAGCCTATAGTCTTCATTACTCTCCTCCCTTAGGCTAGAAAGGAATTACTTTCTACGTTGGGACGGCAAAGACTGAACTCCCCAGAACCAACATTCACATCCTCTGGGAGCCAAGAACATTTTTCTCCCTTTTACTTCCTTCAAAGCTTTCTAAGCTTTCAGATTTAAGCCAAAATGCCTGACAGTCCAGAACCCACAGGTGTCATGAGGATAGAGAAAGTAAGAGAAGCTGGAAAAATGTAACATAATAGTGAGGGAGAGTACTGTGTACTGCAAAGGGAGTGAACCTCAAAAATCATTAATATTAACATTTTTTAAATTATGGAGGCCAAACAGCACACATATTTGGGCCAAGCAGTCTTCCATTTGTGAGCATGTCTAAAGTTAATGGAAAACAAAGACATTATGACTGTTTCTTCTTTCCTATTTGCTATTCATGAGAAAGTGAGTCCAGTGCGGAATACATTTTCTTGAAGTCGAAGATTTTTTGCCAGTCTTGTTCACTGTTATATCTCCAGCAGGTTGAAGTGCTTGGGCATATTATAGATTCACTCAGTGAATATTTGTTAAATGAACAAATGAATAAATAATCAGACACATCACAAGATTATGTTCCTTAATATCTTAAGATACAATCTACTCTACTCTCTTTAATCTGTACAAATTGCAGTTATAATTAAGTAACATAATGCAGACAAGTAAATGGCACAGAGATCGAATATAAGGGGTTCTTACCAATCTGTAGGCACCCATGGGGGCCCAACACTCTTCTTTGTACCACTCACCATGCTAGTACCTGGACTCTGCAGTTGAAGGTATGAGACTGGAGCTCAATTAGGCAAATATGTTTATGTCTGAGTGTGACTTAGGTGGTGGCAATGCAAAACAGAAGTTTGAATAACAGATTTCAGAGAAAGTCAAACATTCTGAGAAACCCAAGCATAGAGCCTGAGAACTTGACGGGAGCTATTGTGGCTGCGCTCCTGTTCACTAAAAAAGCTGTCTAACCTGACTTTCCATTGGGAAAAATGATCATCATATTGTTACCACCTATTTGCCTTTCTGCTCCAGCCTGTCTCCAGAGTTCATGGCTTTCTGCCTGCAGTTTTCTCTTTTATCTGAAGCCATTCTATGAGACCCTGATCCACTGGAAAGAAAGTTAATCTTCTCTGATCTGCATGGTTGCTTCCACCCATGGATTGCTTCCCTCGGTGAAGCATTTAGCACTAAGCCAGGAGCACACAAGCTCTGATAAAACACTCCGGAGGAAAAGAGGATTTGCTATTGCAGCTGCTCATTATTTGTGAACTTCTGTAATGTTTGTCCTGGTAACACTGCCCAGTTTGAAGGATATTTTGGTAAGAGAAAAGAATATTTTGGAGTCCATGTGTCCTTATGCACGGATATCTGGGAACCACTGCTCATTCCTACTGTGTAGCAAGGATCCTGTCCAACCTATTTTAGGACTATAGTCTCCATTTCAGTTCAGTACACTTTATAAGCTACATTGTCATTCACTCACTAATCCAGGACTTTTCTTCCCTTGATCTGCTGCTGCTAGGAAGCAATGTGTAAGAACTGTTATTTAAAAAGTCTAGTGTGGTAGAAAGAGCATGAGATGTGGGGCTAGGAGATTTGGGTTGAAACTACAATTCTACCATTTATTCACTTGGATTTGTTTTCATTGCTAACCTGTAAAATCCATGCTTTAGTGCAGATTTAAAGAAAAAAGATGGCAAGATGGTGGTGAGATGTAAATAAAATAAAATAAAACATGATGAGGTATTTTGTCAGAAGTAAAGAATAAAAATGTGAGTCATTGCTCTTTTTTTTTATTTTTATTTTTTGACAGGCAGAGTGGACAGTGAGAGAGACAGAGACAGGTCTTCCTTTTTCCTTTGGTTCACCCTCCAATGGCCGCCGCGGCCGGCGCGCTGCAGCCGGCACATTGAGCCGATCCGAAGGCAGGAGCCAGGTGCTTATCCTGGTCTCCCATGGGGTGCAGGGCCCAAGCACTTGGGCCATCCTCCACTGCCTCCCCGGGCCATAGCAGAGAGCTGGCCTGGAAGAGGGGCAACCGGGACAGAATCCAGCGCCCCAACCGGGACTAGAACCCGGTGTGCCAGCCCCACAGGCAGAGGATTAGCCTAGTGAGCCGTGGCGCCTGCTAAGTCATTGTTCTTGATTGTATTAACATGAGGAGGCTTTAAAAATTCATGAGAAAAATTACATATGCATTTACAAAATCTTTTACACAGAAACAAACTTATCTTTCAACTCCATTTTCCAAGAATTTTTTGAAACACTTCTGTAGCATTTGTATGAATATAGTTATGAAGTGAGAAGGAAGAAGTGATTTGGAAATTAACTATGATGGTAACACAAAAGTGGTAGTCCCAGGACTCTGTGATAAGTTGTAGCTTGCAGGTTGGAGGTAAGGTTGAGGATGGGGAAAGTTGTGAGATCAGGGAACCAGTGCTGAATAATCAGTAGATGAGTAACCTGCTAGTTAATGCCTCTAAAGAAGAGAATGAACACCTTGACATGCAAAAAGGAGAATATGGAAAGAGGCATGCAATGTGAGACCTTAATATTTTATGTCTTCTTTCTAAAAATGGAGGCTCCACAAAATCACTGTAGGTGGAAGTAGAAGAAATAAGTTTGAACGAAATGTAAGGAACATAAGTAAGACCTACATGGCATGATGAATGTGACCATGCTTCTTGTGCTTTATGGTTAATAACAGATAGAACTAGGCTATGACAATAGCTGCAAATTGCCACTGTCCTCCATCTTCCTCAGAGAGCACATTTTGTAATGAGTGTAATTGTACCCAAACAAAAGAATACATTCCCATCTGCCCACCTGGGAGTAGGGGTGGAACTCACTTCTGTGTGTGACACTTAGTGAGTGTTTATGGGACTTTAGGTTGTTACCTTAAATGGAACCGAGTAAGCTGGGAAGATTCCTTTCATGCCCTTCTTTCTCTGGCTAGTTACACAATCATTACAACTGGTCATCCCATCCTTGACCATGCCTGTGCTGTTTCTGTGCCTTCCAGAGGCAGGTTTCTGTCAATCAGTCTACATTGTCTCAAACAGCAACCCCTGAAGACAAGAAGACAAAAAGGCAATGGTTTGTACCAAAACACCACAACAAACAAAACTAGGACAGAGGAAGAATATACTTCATGGCAGGGTATAGCCTACAGAATAGAGCTTTTGAAAAGAACCAGACTGCAAGGACAGGAGAAAATGGATTCTACAGGGCACAGCATTACACTAGATATGTGAAGGTTTGGTAGAGTCTAGAAATTAGAATAGATACCAAGCCCAACAAACATCCTGGTAGTTCTGCAAACCAAGGATCCAGAAAAAAAGTAATGGTTCCAGTGTCTGAAGACACAGAGAAAAAATTCACTTCTAACAACTACCTAATATAGTCAGAAAAAAAAATCTAAAATATAAACCAAATCCATCTTTCATTTTTGTTTCTTTCTTTGTAGTTGTTATTGTATGGCTGTTGCTCATGCTGTTGTTTTTCGGCTGACATTCTGTAGAAAATACAAAGAGCATTGATCTCTATGGCAGAGGATCATCAGTAAGCTATAAAAAGTGCACAATTTGAGATGTAAAAATTTTGGGGTTGGGCAGGCTTTGTGGCATAATGGGTTGAATTGCCACTTGCAAAGCCAGCATCCCATATGTGTGCCAGTTTGAGTTCTGGCTGCTCCAATTCCTATCCAGCTCCCCGCTACTGCACTTGGGGAAAGCAGCACCTTGGGCACCCACACGGGATATCCAGATGAAGCTCCTGCCTTCTGGCTTTGGCCTGGTTAAGCCCTGGCCATTGCAGCCATTTGAAGAGTGAACCAATGGATCGAAGATATTTCTCTCTCTCTCTATCTCTCTCTCTCTCTCTCCCCCCTCTCTCTCTCCCTCTCTCTCTGTAACTCTGTCTTTCAAATAAAGTAAATCTTGAAAAATGTTTCAGGATGAAATAAAATACACATAAATAAGAGTTTCCAGAAATTTTAAGAACAATCAGTAGAAAAATTTAAAGCGTACTGGTAGTGACAAATAGTGAACTATTTTGTGAAATTGGAAGTTATAGTATAAAAGGAAAATTTAAAAAGAACAACAGGAGTCACTGTGCACTTACTCCTCATGTAGGATCTTTGTCCTTAGTGTGCTGTACATTGAGATTTAATGCTATAACTAGTACTCAAACAGTATTTTTCACTTTATGTTTCTGTGTGGGAGCAAACTGTTGAAATCTTTACTTAATGTATGCTAAACTGATCTTCTGTATATAAAGAGAAATGAAAATGAATCTTGATGTGAATGGAAGGGGAGAGGGAGTGGGAAAGGGGAGGGTTGCGGGTGGGAGGGACATTATGGGGGGGAAGCCATTGTAATCCATATTCTGTACTTTGGAAATTTATATTCATTAAATAAAAGTTAAAAAAAAGATAAAAAAGAATATGATAAAAAAGAGAAAAAAATAAATGATACAGAGAAGAGAACTGTTATAGGGGACAAAAACTACGGAACCAATATACAGATATTTACTATTCAGAGGAAAGGCAAATAACTGGAAAAAATAATAATAATCAGACATTACAGAAGAAAACTGTCCTTAATTGAAAATAAGACAATTAAAAAAACAAATAATGATACAGCATTCCATTATTTTCATAAAATCGATGTGCAAGAATATAGGTAGAAAATACACATGTCACACACCAAAGCAGAACAATGAGGCCAGCCTCATTTCCCCTCTGAAAGAAAACGATAAACATCTTCAGATTATCTAAAGGCTAAAGAGGTGTAATCCAACAAAAACATTGACCCAGGGGAAATGGGGGAAAGGCATTCCTATGTACACACATCCAAATCAGTTAATATAGACAGTCTCTATGATAGAAAAGAGGACAACATTTGACAAATAATTCCAAGATCTTATTATTCATAAATTTGAAAAGAAACAAAATTCTGGAGGATGGGATAATATAAAAGGAGCAAACATTCATACAATAAATGAGAAATGTCTTTAAAACAGAGAGAGAAAAATTTAACATGCCAAATATGGTAGAAACCCGGGTTAAATGTATAATTTTCTTAAAATATTACAAAGATTAATTTAAGAAGCAGTTATAGACTAACAATAAAGAAGAGAAGAGTTATCAAAACGTACCCCTGGATAGATATACAAAATGCACTAGGATATATATACAATAAATTTAACAAAAGTTCAAGAATAGGTTCCATGTTGTTTAAACATTTTCAGAGTACATACACATATTTCAACTTATCTACCTTTATTTAAAACTTCCATAACCCTGAAGACATAAAAATAGTTTAAAAACAAACTATGGTCTAATGTGTTAAAGGTATACAACCCTCAATAAGTGATTTAAACCACAAACATAATTATACAACTCTAAATAATTAATGCAAAATCCATTTCAAGATAATATAGTTGATGTTTTAAATAACTTAGTTAAAGAAATTTGTCTACTACAGAAAAATGTTAATAAATATCAGGGGCTGGGTCGGCGCCGCGGCTCACTAGGCTAATCCTCCACCTTGCAGTGCCGGCACACCGGGTTCTAGTCCCGGTCGGGGCGCCGGATTCTGTCCCGGTTGCCCCTCTTCCAGGCCAGCTCTCTGCTATGGCCCGGGAGTGCAGTGGAGGATGGCCCAAGTACTTGGGCCCTGTACTCCATGGGAGACCAGGATAAGTACCTGGCTCCTGCCATCGGATCAGCGCGGTGCACCGGCAGCAGCGCACCAGCCGCGGCAGCCATTGGAGGGTGAACCAACGGCAAAGGAAGACCTGTCTCTCTCACTGTCCACTCTGCCTGTCAAAATAAATAAATAAATAGATAAATATCAGGGTCTGACAATGCGGTGCAGTAGGTTAATCCTCTGCATGTGGCACTGGCATCCCATTATGGGCGCTGGTTCTAGTCTTGACTGCCCCTCTTCCAATCAAACTCTCTGCTGTGGTCTGGGATAGCAGTAGAAGATGTCCAGAAGTGCTTGGGCCCCTGTACCCACATGGGAGACCAGGAAGAAGCACCTGGCTCCTGACTTTGGATTGGCACAGCTCCGGCCATTTAGGCCATTTGGGGAGTGAACCAATGGAAGGAAGACCTTTCTCTCTGTCTCTCCCTCTCACTTTCTGTAACTCTACCTCTCAAATAAATAAATAAAATGTTAAAAATAAATAAATAAACAAACATACATGTATTGGCCTCATTAAAAATGGATAAAATAAGCAAATAGAGAATAGTCCAGGCTTCCTCATTAAGATAGTGGAGAGAAGTCTGATAAAAGAATCTGCCTACCTCAAAACTTGATAAAAGGAATAAGAAACATAAGACATAAATTTTGTAAAAAGATGGCAAAGCAAAGCAAACAAATAAAAGCTACATATTTTATTCAGAAAGTCCTTTAACCTTTCTTTCAGAAGAAATGGTGAGAAAAATAAATAATTCACAAACTCCTCAAAAGTGATAGTAATATTTCTAAAGATGGAGAGAATCTGAGGAAGCAGACTGCTATAGAGAAAAATGAGGGAGACAGGTATCAAATACCTCCACCAAAGGTACTCAGTGGATGAGGAGAGAACTTTCAGTGTGCACCATTCTAACTTCTACTAGCTGAGGGGAAAACAGAGAGGGTGCCAAAACTTCCTGGCAGTGAATTGCAGAAATTCAGACAAAAAGTAGGTAAGTGGAAGAGAGAAAAATAAAATAAAATAAAATAAAACCTGTGAGCAGAAGACCAAGAGATTGAACAGAAGGTGACTTCCCAGACCACGCCCTCAGTTAACAATAATGGGACTAAAACCTACAGGAGCTGTCTTATTTTCTTATTCTGATCAGATAATAGAGACGTGCACAGGAAAGAATGCTGGGAGAACTGTGTAAGTTTAGAAAATCTAAACAAACTGTTGGAGGTATACACTTCAAACATCACACACAAATGAGAAATCTGACCTGGAGAATTCAGAAGAGAAGACAGTCTCAGTTAGATGCAGGGGATGGTGATGCAGAAAATTAGAGCAGTTGCCCTAATCAAGGAAGAAACAGCAGAGTCCATGTTTTCCCTCTTCCCTGTGCTTACCGCCTGAGGACACAGAAAAACTGAGCAATAGGCTCAGAGCGTAGCTCTGAGACAGAGAGAGAGAGAGGAAGAGAGGGAGAGAGGCCAGAGCAATCTAGAGGAAAGCAGAGCCTAAGGAATTCACAGAGACACACTTCTGAAACAAAGCAACAATCTGGGAGCTGTCCACTGGAAGCCGGAGAAAGATGGAGAGCAGTGGAATTGCAATTGCATGTGACTACAACAGAAATACAGGGAGGGCAGGTAGAATAGAACACTAGGGAGGCAGTAAGATTCAGATTGAAAAAGAAAACATGTATGAGCCAAGGAAGTTCTCTGAACTTGCTTTGCAGTGTGCAAAAACTTAATGAAACTATGAAGTCAAAGAGCGGAAAGCACATGAACAGGAATAGACATAAGGAAGATAGCAGAGATGAGCTGAGAGGCCAACAACATCTGTAGAATCATTATATGTTTATTTGATAAATTAGAAATAGCAAGAAAGTAGATATACAGGAAGTCATATTAATGGGATAGAGAGAAGGAGTGAAATAATATCATAAAGCTCGAAAGTTAGAAAGAAGTTGAAGGAGGACAAAGTCAGGGTAACCAGAGAATAGTTTGTATTTATGTTATTGTAAACCCCCAAAATAAAAACAGAAGAAATAATCAGAAATAGTCAAAATCAACATCCCTGAAACTAAAGAGAAACTGAAGACAGACATTCTCTACTGGGAAAAAGGACACCAAGGGGCAACATTGCAGTGTGTCTTCATTATGTTGTTAAGATTTTAGGACAAAGAAGTATTTTCTCAGCCATCCGGATGGTCAAAGTGACTGAACTAAAAGAGTGGGGGTGGGGGGGGGGACATCAGTTTAGTTGGTTACTTCCCCATAGTAACACATTAAGCCAGAAAACGATATTACAATGTTTACAATATCCCGAAGGTTAAAAATACCTTCAAAATATCATAACCAGAGGCCAGCACTATGGCATAGCTGTTAAAGCTACTGCCTGCAATGACTGCATCCCATATGGGCTCCAATTCATATGGGCTCTACTTCCAATCCAGCTCCCTGTCAATGTGCCTGGAAAAGCAGCAGAAGATGGCCCAGATGATCTCTGGACCAACATGGGAGACCTGGAAGAAGCTCTTGGCTCTTAGATTCAGATTGGCCCAGCTCTGGTCATTGCAGCCATTTGGGGAGTGAACCACCAGATAGAAAATTTCCTTCTCTCTCTCTCTCTCTCTCTCTCTCTCTCTCTCCCTGTCTCCCTGTCTCCCTGTCTTTCCCTCTCTCTGTAACTCTGCCTTTCAAATAAAATAAAATAAATCTTTTTAAAACATTATAACCAGACACATTACTTTAGGAATATGGCAGCACTGATATATTCTGTAATATGAAATAATTCAGAAAATTCAAGGGAGCTTCAAAAAGTTATAGAAAATGTGCACTCTTTATTCCACGTTGTTTATTTGAGAAGTAGAGAAACAGAGATAGAGACACAGACAGGCAAGGAGGGAAAGAATTCTCATCTGCTGATCACTCCCCACTCAGTCCCAAGTGCTAAGGCTAGGCTGGGGCAACACCCAGGAGCCAAGAACTCAATGCAGGTCACCCACCTGGATGATGTACCCAGTTACTTTACTGAGCCATTACTGGCTGCCTCCCAGGCTTTCATTAGCCAGAGTCAGAAGCCAGAACCAGAACTCAAACACTGGCACCCTGATACCTGTCATGGGTATCTAAAATGGTAGGCTGAATACTTCCTCCACACATTTTTTTTTCTTTTTTATTTAGTAAATATAAATTTTCAAAGTACAGTTAATGGATTACAATGGCTTCCCCCCCCCCATAATTTCCCTCCCAATCACACCTCTCCCATCTCCCGCTTCTTCTCCCCTTCCATTCACATCAAGATTCATTTTCAATTATCTTTATATACAGAAGATCAATTCAGTATATATTAAGGAAAGATTTCATCAGTTTGCGCCCACACAGAAACACAAAGTGTAAAATACTGTTTTAGTACTAGTTATAGCATTACTTCACATTGGACAACACACTAAGGACAGATCCCACATGAGAAGTAAGTACACAGTGACTCCTGTTGTTGACTTAACAATTTGACACTCTTGTTTATGGCGTCAGTAATCTCCCTAGGCTCTAGTCATGAGTTGCCATGGCTATGGAAGCCTTTTGAGTTCGCCGACTTTGATCTTATTCTGACAGGATCATAGTCAAAGTGTAAGTTCTCCCCTCCCTTCAGAGAAAGGTACCTCCTTCTTTGATGGCCCTGTTCTTTCCACTGGGATCTCACTCACAGAGATCTCTCATTTAGGTTTTTTTTTTCCCCAGGGTGTCTTGGCTTTCCATGCCTAAAATACTCTCATGGGCTCTTCAGCCAGATCCGAATGCCTTAAGGGCTGATTCTGAGGCCAGAGTGCTATTTAGGACATCTGCCATTTTATGAGTCTACTGTGTATCCCGCTTCCCATGATGGATCATTCTCTCCCTTTTTGATTCTATCAGCTAGTATTAGCAGACACTAGACTTGTTTGTGTGATCCCTTTGACTCTTAGACCTATCAGTGTGATCAATTGTGAACTGAAATTGATCACTTGGACTAGTGAGATGGCATTAGTACATACCACCTTGATGGGATTGTATTGGAATCCCCTGGCATGATTCTAACTCCACCATTTGGGGCAAGTCCAATTGAGCATGTCCCAAATTGTACATCTCCTCCCTCTCTTATTCCCACTCTTACATTTAACAGGGATCACTTTTCAGTTAAAATTTAAACACCTAAGAATAATTGTGTGTTAATCACAGAGTTCAACCAATAGTACTAGGACAAAACAAAGAGAAAATACTGAAATGGATAAAGTATTACATTGTACATCAACAGTCAGGACCAGAGCTGATCAAGTCACTGTTTCTCATAGTGTCTATTTCACTTCAACAGGTTTCCCCTTTGGTGTTCAGTTAGGTGTCGCCGATCAGGGAGAACATATGATATTTGCCTTGGGGACCGGCTTAATTCACTCAGCACAATGTTTTCCAGATTCCTCCATCCTGTTGCAAATGACCAGGTTTCATTGTTTTTGACTGCTGTATAGTATTCAATAGAGTACATGTCCCATAATTTCTTTATCTGGTCTACTGTTGATGGGCATTTGGGTTGGTTCCAGGTCTTAGCTATTGTGAATTGAGCTGCAATAAACATTAATGTGCAGACAGATTGTTTGTTTGCCAATTTCATTTCCTTTGGGTAAATTCCAAGGAGTGGGATGGCTGGGTTGAATGGTAGGGTTATATTCAGGTTTCTGAGGAATCTCCAGACTGACTTCCATAGTGGCTTAACCATTTGTTTTTATCTACTTGAAAGGTATAGCAAGAGAGAGGAGGGGGAGAAAGAAAAAGAGAGAGAGAGAGAGAGAGAGTTTCCATTTACTGGTTCACTCCCCAGATGACCACAATTGCCAGAGTTGAGCAAAGCCAAAGCCAGGAGCTCAAAATTTCATCACGGTCCCTCATATTGGTGTCAGGGACCTAAACACTTGAGCCATCATCTGCTGCCTCTCAGAACTCACTGGTATGAAGCTGGACTGGCAGCAGAAGAGGTAGGACTCAAATCAGCACTCCAATGTCGGATGTGGGCATCACAAGCAGCAGTTTAATCACTACACCTCAACACCAATCTCACATTATATTTTTAAAAAATTGAAAATTTTCTTTATTGTTGATTAAAAGCAACCTACTGAAGCATGAATTTTACCAAATTATTACAACAATCATAAAGAACTTTTTTGACTTCTCAAATGCTAGATTTGTTAATATATCCATGCAGGGGATGCTAAGAAAAATGTTGAAGGCAAGCTGAAATCCATAGTAAGAGTCAAGTCATCTTAATTATTTAATAAAGAGTAATTTATATTAGTAAGCATATATCTATATGTCTTTCTCTGTATATCTATGTCTAAAATATGCCATTACAATAGTTCCTGAATAAGGCTAAAATCTAAAGCACATTGAGAACCTGATTTTCTCCAGTTGAGTTATAAAGGAAAAACCAGCCCCATAAATAGTATTTCTCATTGATATTATTTTCTCTTTTTCTTTTACTTTTAATTGTAATTTTAATTAGCTTTTAACAAATTCAATGTGACATAGATATGATTCTAAGAACATAATGATATTCCCTTCCTCCTTTCTATCTTTTTTTTAATGAATAGGTAAAGAAAATGTGGCACTGGGGCCGGCGCTGTGGTGCAGGTTATGCCCTGGCCTGAGGTGCCGGCATCCCATATTGGTGCCAGTTCTAGTCCCGGCTGCTCCTCTTCTGATTCAGCTCTCTGCCATCGCCTGGGATAGCAGTAGAGGATGGCCCAAGTCCTTGGACCCCTTCTCCCATGTGGGAGACCTGAAAGAAGCTCCTGGCTCCTGGCTTCGGATCAGCGCAGCTCCAGCCGTTGTGACCAATTGGGGAGTGAACTATCAGATGAAACACCTCTCTTTCTCTCTCTCCCTCTCCTATCTCTGTGTAACTCTGACTTTTGAATAAATAAATAAATCTTTTAAAAAAGAAAATGTGGTATGTATATACACAATAGAATATTATTCAGCTATAAACAATGAAATTCTATCATTTGCAGCAAAATGGACGCAACTGAAGGACATCATGTTGAGTGAAATAAGCTGGACACAGAAAGACAAATACCACATGTTCTCCCTTGTATGTGGGAGCTACAACTTAAAAAAAAAAGAAAAACAAGAAAAAGAAGAAAGAAATGTCTGTGTGTTTCAGTATTGCCGAAAACATAGTTTTTTAAAACTTTTTTTTTATACTTTTGTCAACCAATGGTTAAGAATGCTACCCTACTATAGTTTTAATGATCTGTTTTTACTTTAAATTTTACCATATTTGAGTGAGATGGCTGTTTTTTCTTTTTTTTTTTTTTTTGCTTATAGTTGTCTATATTCACACTAAATTAAGGTGTGTTTTGCTTTTTACTTGTTAAACTTAATATTTGGTGAAATATTAAGCTTTTTTACTGTCATATAAATTTAAAATACATTATCTGAAAACCAGATTATCTTTCAATTCCATTTTTTTCAAAGAATGTTTTAACACCACTCATATAATACATGAACAATTCCTGAGGAAAATTATGTTACCAAGAAGTAACTGGAGAAATTATAATAAAATGATGATTTCAATACTCAGTGTGATGAAATGTCAGAGCAATGTGAAAGAAATTCTAAGGCTAGTGTTGTGAACTATAATTTCTACAGAGATGAAACAGGGTATACAGGTAACTAAAACAAATTGGATTCGTTATACTGGAGAGCATATACCTTGAACTGAAGGCAATTAAGCTCAATTTTGTTTTAAGGGAAAAAGAAATGCAAGTAAGGATGCTATATTGCCATACCTTTGATTTTTTTCTTCAAGAAAATCTGAAAATTCAAATTTGTTAATACAGACTTTTGAATCCCCACAACATTTTTATAGGTTTTATTGAGAAGAACAAATTTTTTGTATTAAGTAGACTGGCTGATGTGTGACCAGTTTCTCACCTATGCAAACAACATAAAATAGGACCCAAACATGGTGCTCTCAAGAGAGCCTAATCTTGGAGAGGGCTAAAAGACGGATGGCTTCTTGTGTGAAATAACAGCACTTGTTAACTCGTTTTGAAAATTCTACTTGATGACAGAGAGTGGGCAATAAATAAAACAGGGAAACTGATAAGACTGGTAGTGGGCCCTGAACCAACTTAAATATAGTTCTAACTACATGACCATAGAAGTTATACTTGCTAAGTAACACGAAATAAATACTCGATATCCTGACCGTGGAAAACCAAGTGCTCAAGGCACTGAGTATTGACTAGTCATTTTACTATGGCTTCCCCAGTCATTTCTTAATTTATTCACAGTTATTTCCTCAGGAAGATCTTATGGATTATAAGATAGATGATACTTCAGAGTGTGAATGAACAACAGAATATAGGTAATTACTTTTAAAGAGATAATTAAATTAAATGGTATCATTAGGGTCGAAATTAATTAAGTGATTGGTATCCTTAAAAGGAGAGAATAGAAGCAGGCAACATACATAGTAAGACAAGCATTAGAAGACTTGGTGAGAAGACAGCCACCTATAAGCCAAGAAGAAGCCTTTGGTAAAAAAGTGCAAGCATCTTGCTTTTTGACTTCCGCTCTCCGGAACTGTTGGAAAATAATGCTATTGTTTAATCCACTTATTCTGTTGTGTTTTGTTCTTGCACATTAGCAAACCAAAACAGTACCATATTCTAATGTTGAAAATTCCTTCAGTTTTATTCTTTTTTCTTACATGCAAAAGATTAGAAATATTTAAAATAGAATATAGACTATGATTATAGTTCTTAAAGTACTTCTGGCCATATATCTTCCTATTTATAGATACACATTAATGTATAAGAGATGATTGGAATGATGCTCACCTATTATTATAAATGATTACTTCTATTCTGTGATATTAAAAGGACTTCTCATATTGAGTATATATATTTTTAAGAAAAACTATCAGATTATCAAAATATAATCTCCATTCATCATGCGCAACTTCATCATCGCAGTTCTGACATAGACCCTTCAAAGTATATATACACGCATGTCTACACACAAACACACTTTTTCACACATATACATACTCACAGACATACACAAGTACTCACACATAAATAAACTGCTGTAATGGGTTTATTCTGTAATTTCTGCCTTATCATCAAACAACACAATCATATTAGGAAATACAGTTTTATAACCTCTTTTCAATGTCTGGTTAGCCTCTTTTGTGGATATAGTCTTAATTTATTTAATCAATATCTTACATTGGGACATTTGGTTGTTTATAAATCTTTGCATTCATATATACTACTGCAGCTGCAATAAGCATTCCTGTAGCTAAATCTCTGTCTACATTATTTTGGGGAGAGTTCAGGAGAATATTAAAAGAATAAAACAATAAGACCAAAAAGGATTTGTTCAGAAACATAATAGCTTAATGTAAAGAAACATATTAATGTAATTTATCATACATGTAGATTTGAATGTTATTTTTATTTAAGCCTATAAATGATATTAAACTTAATATCCAAAAGTTCTTAGTGAACAAAAGAATATTTTCTCAAGAAATATCTATGTAAATTGAGTAACATTTATAATTAACAAATCAGGGAACTAGGGTTTGGCACATTGTTAGTTTGCCACTTAGAATCTCTCAGTGTATCTGATTCGAGTCCTAGGTACTTAGCTTCTGATCCAGCTTCCTAGTAAGGAAGGTAGCAGATGATGGCTCAAGTCCCCTGGTCCCTGCCACCCATATGGGAGACTTGGATTGAGGTCCAGGCTCCTGGCTTCCCCCAGGCACTGCCTCAGCTGACACGTGCATCTGGGGAGTAAACTAGCATCTGAAGATCTCTCTCTCTCAAATAAAATGAAAATAATTTTAATTAAAAAAAGCATACACCATGATCCCAAATAGCAAAACTCAGTGTTGCAAATATAGAAATTATCAAAATGAATGTATTTCATGTATTACAATGGGATTGTTTTGCCAAAACAATTATTTCAGAGACTGTGGTTTGATTCATATGTGTGTGTGTGTGTGCTTATGTGTGTGTATGCAAAAGGTTAACTTCTTTGAAGATTATTGGGAAATTTATATCAAAGACACTTTTAAAACTCTCATGTCTTTGACCATCAAAGACATAAGTTTTCATCTCACAAGCCTAAGACTATCTTGCATAGGAGACAAAAGTAAGTATTTCCTAGCAGCTGTGCTTTAGGTGTCTGAGATGAATACTGGAGAAGCAGTTAAGTACACACAGTTAACGAATGGATGTGTATGTGAGTTATTCATACACTCAAGTACCGTTTACAGGGCAGTGTAAGATAAGTCAACCGCAACTGCATCCCAGGTGCAAACAACCAACTTTGAAAGTCTTTAGGGAGAAAACATCACAGACTAGAGAAAGGGATGGAGTGTGGAGGTAGAGAAGTAGCTTTATTCTGAAGCTGATGAAACTTAAGCTTCAGAGTTTCTCATTTACACAGGACCAGGCGGGTGGAAGGGGCAAGGGAGACGCATATGTGAGACTAAGGCTTAGCAGTTTGCCCACACAGACATAGGATTTTCTGTGATTTGCTAGAATGGCATATTTTAGCCTCAGTCTGTGAGGCTTATATCTCCTACTCATCTTCCCCATCTTCATGGTGGACTTTCCCTCTCTGTGGTATGGCCATGATTGTGTGTGGCTGAGCTAAGGAAATAAGTTGGAGTGCAATTTTTTCAGTGTATGAGGATTTATTGATTTGATTCACAGTCACTTCCATACGGTAAGTTACTACCTTCCTTCATGGATAAGAATGGCTTCCAAAATCCATGGTGCTAAATTAATTCTTAACTTGACCCAAAGGAAAACACTATAAACATTCCTACAGCACACAACTCACAAAAGATCTGGACCATACAGGGAGAAAGAAGGCTTGAAATGTACAGAATGAAAAATCGACAGAAAACTCTTCTGATGTTCAGACCTCAGCAACATAAACAGAGACTGGCACTTTAATATGAGGCAAGTGAATATTCTTGCCTGACAGAGTTACTCAATGAAGCAGAGTAAACAAATAGAAGTTCAGTAAACTTTTTTTTCCTTTTCTGATGGAACTGAGAGACACAGAATTTATCCCACTTTGTGCTTGTAGGACATAAACCCACGATGAAGTAGAAACAGAAAGCATAAAAAGTATGTTTTATGCATTCCAACTTGCAATGATAAAAGACAAATTTCATTCAGCAATACTAGAGGAAAAACTGATAAGTCTCCTTTCTCCAGAGAAAATTACATTAGGATACCATTGCCATGCAGGGGCAATCAGGGATGTCGAAGTAAAAAAATAATGGAGAAAAAGCATTCTAGAAATGTGCAGGCAATGCAAATGATTTTTTTTTTTTTTGACAGGCAGAATGGACAGTGAGAGAGAGAGACAGAGAGAAAGGTCTTCCTTTTTCCGTTGGTTCACCCTCCAATGGCTGCTGCGACGGGTGCGCTGAGGCCGGCGCATCATGCTGATCTGAAGCCAGGAGCCAGGTGCTTCTCCTGGTCTCCCATGGGGTGCAGGGCCCAAGCACTTGGGCCATCCTCCACTGCACTCCCTGGCCACAGCAGAGAGCTGGACTGGAAGAGGAGCAACTGGGACCGAATCCGGTGCCCCAACCGGGACTAGAACCCGGGGTGCCGGCGCCACAGGCGGAGGATTACCCTTTTGAGCCACGGGGTCAGCCAATGCAAATGATTTTTAAAAATATTACCATGTCTGTGATAATTTTCAGCTTTAAATTTTTTCTGATTCAATGTGTTTTCTAATTCCAAATAGTCACTTTTTAGAATAACTTTGTTTTTCTAATTTTGTATTTTTTCTTAAAGAGATCTCCAAAAATTAAAGAAGCTTGTGGATCTCACAAAATTTGGATTTGTCTTTGCTTATGAGAGGTAGTTGTAGTAAAAAATCATTTTATGGATAAAAAGAATATTGAAGACCATTCATCAAATGATCATCTTTTCCAAACATCTTAGAAAGTTCTTAAAAGGAGAGAACATGAGGTTGTTTAGTACCTAGGGTTGCTTGAGACACATGTGTTAGCAGAAGCGTATATCTACAGAGTCTGGAGTTAGAGAATGAACATTTTTGACATCCTCCCCCAATTTCCATCCCATATTGTTCCAGCCATCCCTTCAACATGGAAAGACTAACTAAGAACTGCCTTTCCTTAACAGTTTCTGTACCACTCTTAGGTAAGCATAGTACAACAGAGTACATCACGACAAAACAAAGCTCGTTTATTGAGTCCCATGCGTTATATGGAAAGGTACCCTTGATAATCCTGTCTTCGCAACCTTTTACTCTTTCCCCAAAACATAGCAGCCCAACATAGCCTATTTCTTCCATACACTACACCTATGATTGTCTTTTTTTTTATTTTGACAGAGTTACAGAGAGAGAGAGAGAGAGAGAAAGACAGAGAGAAAGGTCTTCCTTCCTTTGGTTCATTCCCCAAATGGCCGCTACTGCCGGCACAGCACCGATCTGAAGCCAGAAGCTAGGTGATTCTTCCCGGTCTCCCATGCGGGTGCAGGAGCCCAAGCACTTGGGCCATCCTCCACTGCCCTCCAGGGCCACAGCAGAGAGCTGGACTGGAAGAGGAGCAACAGCGACTAGAACTCGGTGCCCATTTGGGATGCCGGAGCCGCAAGTGGAGGATTAGCCAAGTGAGCCACGGCACCGGCCATGATTGTCTTTTTATCCTTGCTTACCCAACTTCACAAACCTTATGGTGGCATTTGAAAAAAATCCTCGAATGTGTGGGTAAGCTTTCTACCATGGGAGTTATATTTAGAGGAAATAAGGGACAAAAAAAGCCCCACCATCTGAAGCAAATGTGGGTGGGTTCCTTGCTTTCAAGTTTTCCCCAAAACCTTTGAGTTAAAGACAGAAAGAATACAATACAGGTACAAATAAAGAGAGCTATAACTGTAGTTGCTGGTTTAAAAGCTAGTATGATCAATTTACAATACCTGTTCCCTAGCTCAGACTCATATACTGCTCTTCCTGGAGACAAACAAAGACAAAGAAAATACCACTATGAATCATAAATATAGATTTTCAATGACAGTCTTTTTGTTCCCAACTGCATTTCTCACCATTAATAGTTTTATCATTCAGTCAAGGATCTTGCTCAGTTCATTAATTTAGGAACATGAATTCAAATAAAAAACACAGTAAAAGAGCAAAAGAGTAGGGACTGCATGGTGGCACAGTGGGTTAAGCTAACATCTGTGATGCAGACATTCTCCACTTCCAATCCAGCTCCTTATTAATGCATCAGGGAAGTCGGCAGAGGATGACTCAAATGCTTGGGCTCAGATAAATTTTTCTGACTCCTAGTTTTGGCTTGACCCAGTCCTGAAAGTTGTGGCCATTTGGGGAGTGAATCAACAATTGGAAGATCTCTCTGTCTCTGTCTCTCTCTCTGTTTCTTGCTCTCTCTGTAACTCTGCCTTTCAAATAAATATTAAATATTTAAAAGGAGAGAGCAAAGAGTAATGAAAAGTCTGCCACTTGATTTTTATTTTTGCTTTATTCAATCCAGTCAGACAGACAACAATTCAGGCAAGGGGTATGTGATGGAAGATCTGGCATGTTCAAGAACCTCTAACCTAGTACCTTGGTCAGTGTGTATCATTGTTTATATAAACATCAAAAAAATCCAGAAGATTTGATATTTGAATAATAGAAGTAATGGTAATAAATATGCTTATTGGAATAAAAATAATTGTAGCAAGCGGGCATTTAGCTTCAAGGTTAGCATGCCCACATCTCACATTGGAATACCTGAGTTTGATTCTAGCTCCTGCTGCTGACTCCAGCTTCCTGCTAAGGCAGACCTTGGGAGACAGTGGTAATAACTCAAGTAATTATGTTCCTTCCACCCAAATGGGAGCCCTGGATTGCATTCTCAGTGCATTTCTCTGGTCCTGGCCATTGCAGGTAATTGAGGAACACACTAATAAATGGGAGGTGTCTCTCTCCTCCATCTCTCTGCCTCTCAAATACAAAAATTCAATAATAACTGTAATGATAGTGAAATTTTTGCTTAAAAACATAACAGAATGTCATTATAGAACTTTCTAATATAGACACCATTGTAAAGTTGAGCTAAATATCAGATATGAGAATGCTGCTTTGAATTTTCACGGAAAATTCAACACTTGAAAGCTGGTTGCAATTACTTTAATATTTTCCAGGATTGAAAATGATTATTAGTGAGAAAAAGTGTATTTATGAAATGACAACACTTAATATTTTCTAATTCCTTCAAGACAGTTCTAGCAAATATTTTGGGGGTTATGCAATGCCAGGAAATAAACAACTCAGCTACTTTTCAGTTTATTTTTAAACCTATCTTCTATTATTTGATTAAATGACTCTAAAAGGCACATGTGGAGGTCCTAAATCATTGTATCTGCAACTTCAAAGAATAAGCTGTTTATTAGTGCAGAAGCTCTTCAATTCAATTATTTGATTAACAGATATGTTATTACCTACCAGGCATATGTGGAGGTCTTAAATCATTGTATCTTCAACTTCAAAGGATAAAATGCTTACCAGTGAAGAAGTCATTCAGTTGTATCAGTTCCAGTACACAGAGTTTCCAGCTGGAGTGATCTCGTCTACCACTCTATTTCAAAGAGCATAGAAGCAGAAAAGCCAGTACAGAGTGGAGGACAAGGAACAGCCATGTGTTTGGTGCAATGCCATCAGGAATATAATGCAGTCTTAAAGGTAGCTGTATCTTTCAAACAGCATTCACTAAATATTAATTGAGCATCTGCTATACCCCAAAACACTACAATAAAGAAATGTAGATTTGCAATTAGTTGGAGCTGTCTTTGCTACTTACAACCTTTGTTGCCTGGTATAATTTAACAGTCCTCTTAGAATCCTGATTGGAACTTCACAAAACATTATTAATAATTCTACTATATAGTGCTGCTGTAAGACTGAGATGATTAATATAAGCATCATCATAATAAAGTCACAGGGCTGGGTATTTGGATTACCATGTAATGAAGCTAATTATGATAGTTGTATCCCATAACACAGTGCCTGAGCTCAAGTTCTGACTGCTTCTGATCTCATCTTCATGCTCTTGTAACCCCTGGGAGGCAGCATGTGACAGGTTAAGTACTTGGGTCCCTGCCACTCATGGATTTGCATTCCTGTTTCCCAGCTTCAGGGTGGCCAAGTCCTGGCCATTGTGGGTTTTTGGAGATTGAACCGCAAGATGGACTTCTCCTTCTCTATCTTTCAAATAAACAAATATTTTTAAATTATTAAATCCTCAAATGACTGCATATATTCAAAAATTTTGTTCATCTATGATCCTAATATGAATCTGTCTCAGAATTACTTTATTTTTTATGAGTTGATCTCTTTTTAAATTAATTTACTTTCATATGAAGGCAACAAATTTCATGTATTTCATATGAACAGTTTTGGGAACACAATGATATTTCCCTATCCTTTCCTCACACTCTCCGACCCTCACTCCTCCATCGTTTCTTACTTTTCTTCTAATTTTTGCAATGACATACTTTTATTTATTTTATGAACATAAGCTTAATCCTCCACTCAATAAAGGATTTAACTAGCAGTAAGAAGAGTAACCACTGTTACTCAGGAGTATAGAGAAAGGCTATAAACAATCATCAAATCTAAAAATGTCATATATTTTACATTTTTGCATTCAAAATATTCACTACCACAAATCAGGAAAAACATAATATTTGTCTTTTGGGGGACTGCCTTATTTCTCTAAACATTATGGTCTCCAACTGCATCAATTTTGTTTCAAAAGACAAAATTCCATTCTTTTTTATACCTGAGTACTACCACATCATGTATATATGTCACAATTTCTTGAGAATACCTTCTGTAAATTTTTCAGAATGATGCATTGAGTAAGAGACCCACACTAAGACAGTGTTTAGAATTGGAAATGAGGCTGGCACCGAAGCTCACTAGGCTAATCCTCCGCCTAGCAGCGCTGGCACACCGGGTTCTAGTCCCGGTCGGGGCGCCGGATTCTGTCCCAGTTGCCCCTCTTCCAGGCCAGCTCTCTGCTGTGGCCCGGGAGTGCAGTGGAGGATGGCCCAAGTGCTTGGGCCCTGCACCCCATGGGAGACCAAGAGAAGCACCTGGTTCCTGCCTTTGGATCAGCGCGGTGCACCGGCCGCAGCGTGCTGGCTGCGGCGGCCATTGGAAGGTGAACCAATGGCAAAAGAAGACCTTTCTCTCTGTCTCTCTCTCTCACTTCCACTCTGCCTGCCAAAAAAAAAAAAAAAAAAAAAAAAAAAAAAAAAAAAAGAATTGGAAATGAGACCGTAATCACAGAGAAATGGAATGGGGGCAAATGTCAACAATAAAGAGAAAGAGAAAGGACAAACGTGCTATTTTGTTCTCTCCTGCCATTTCAGAGCAGAATGTATCTCTGAACAGAGAATTATCCTCATTTGAAACAATTATGGAGATCGCAGGATCCTCTGAAGTCAATTTACATGCTATAGTAAAATACTTCTCTCCCTATGGAACTTTTCGCAGCTTTTTTGAATTGTGCATATTTTCTCCAGGGAGTGAATGCTCATTAATTCATGAAAACCTATTGCAATCTCATAATTAGCCACATATATCACATACGCTGTATAGACCATCCACAGTATATCTGTAACTCAGGTGGCCTGTGTTTCAACAACTTACCAGAAATATGGCTCACCAACAACTGGTGTGTTCTCAAGAAGCACCATTTCAATATTAGCACAAGGCGGAAAAGCTAAAGGAAGTTTTACAAGATCAAAAGGAAGTTTTACAGAAAAGTATGTATTAATTTTTGCTTTCTCCATGCCACTCCACTCTTCCTTTGTTTGGATAATCGAGCATTTTCACTATCTGCCCTAGATCTCTCCCATGCCACAGTTCAAATAACAAAGATGGCTGCCAAAACTGAAACATTGAAATCATCTATTGTGTCCCAGAAAGCCTTGCAGCAGTTCTTTGCCCCTCAAACCCCATGATATTATAAATAAATGTGTGTATGCTAATATATGTTAGTGTATGAGCCTATGAGCAGCTTCCAAAGCTTTTCTCAGATGCCCAGACAATTCAGGACAGGGTTAAAAATGTCCCTTTTGAATCGATTCCAAGGTTTTATTACTTTTTTTTCTTTTTGGCCCTTGATTGCCATGATCAACTTAATAAAGCTTTTTAAAATTTATTTTACTAGTTGTTCTCTAAGCTGTATTTTCAAAGCTAGATTTTTAGAAATGTACGTGAACAACAAAACCACTTAATTCAAAAATCATGCAGAAAATGTTTATTGACTAAAAAAAGTAAATGTAAATTTCCCATAAAGCCTCACTACCTCCTGAGAAGTCATTTGAGTTTGAAGCATTCAAACTGTAGCTCATGCATTTTGTTCACTGCAGCAGCATCCTTCAGACTTCTGTTTAAGGAGCAAAAGTTTATTCACGTGGGTGATAGCAAAGATTTATAATAACGACAGAGCATCCAGAGATACGGCACATTCTCTAAACAAATCTGACTAGAAAGCAGAGGACATACTTCATATAGCACTAAAACTATCTCCATTTTTGCTTGCGGTGAATTTTAGAAAGTGTCTAATTAGATGCTGCAACTTTCACCTGTAATTAACTAAGCCTACAAAATGTAAATGACTTTTTCTAAAATTGCATTGCTTGTAAGTGACAAAATCAGGAAAATAACCCAATTCCCTTCCTTCTAATCCAATACTTTTAATTTGAAACATTTGAACAAAGTATGTAAAAGCATACTGTGTATCATTATTAATGGTAATCATTAATGATGTTTAAATTCACTTCTAAACAAGTTCACCAAAATCTATTTTCTGAATTTATAATCATAAGTGCAAAGTCTATTCCAAACCACTAAGTGTCTTGGAGAATGTAGTATCTGAATACCCATCTTAAATTTTTCTAAACCAAGAAACTTAAGCCTACTTGCTACTGATTCTATTCTTGTGACCTACAACATGGATTTTCTTTGGCAGACCAATAAAAACCTCACATGTTGAAATAATTTATTTCTGAACCTAATATCCTTTTGAAAATTCTTCCATTTGATTAACTTTTTTTCTGCTTATCACATAATATACATTCAAGTAGAATAGGAAAATTTGCTCAATTCTCTAATAGTAAAAATAAACTGAATAAAAGAACTTTAGAAAGGTGGGGTCATGAGAATTCTTAGACATTATACATGGTTCAAATAATTAAAAGAAAGTTTCATGGGAATTTTACATCTAATCTAGTTACAGTGTATTTACAAAGATATTAGGTTCTAAAAATCTGTTTCTAAGTCATTTACTTGAACTTATATAGTAACCAGTCCATGAAGCCCTGGGGTGGCAGGTGCTGGCAAAGCTGATCCTTTATGCTGGGCTCTGTAACATTTTCATTCCTATAAAGCTCTTAGGGTCAACATTTATAAAACAGAAGATCTTTTCCAAGCACTAACAAGGGACAGGCCAAGAGGCTGTTGGGACTAAAATAGAGGGAAATTAACCAGGAACAGATTGGGGCAGCCATCTGTTAGATCTATAATTTTTAGTGGCACACTTCCCCCAAGAAAAAAGCTGACAATGTACTGTATGAGATTTGCTGGTTTATCTTCATTGTGGTCAATCCAGAAATGGAGAAAACAGGAGCTCCCCTAAAAGCACTTGCTCTCTCATGCGCTCTCTCTCTTTCTCTCTCGCTCTCGCTCTCTCTTTTCTCTAGCTGTCAGCACCACTGATCATAATGGACTAGGAGAGGAATTGTTGAGACCATTCAGGCATTTTGTCCCTCCTAGAGCATCCAGGCAAGAAATGGGCACTTAGCACCAAATGACTATGATCTGAAAGGAATCAAAATTTCTGAAAAGAGATAAAGTAGGTTATTGATATCTGACAGTGTTATTGGGAAGCTCACTGAAGCAAGCAGTGCCACAGTATGCATGTACCTAGCAAATCCTGAGACATCTTCCCATTAGCTTTCCCTTTTGGTACTTTGGGTACTATGCGTCAATTAAGGGCTTTGATTTTTCTGATCACCATTGGTAGGAGATCCGTTACCCCAATTACCTTCTCAGCAGCCGCCTGCTTAGCAAGTGCCTTTTTTGTTAGAAACTAAGACCATCAATTTTCTGAAGTTACTAAAAATCTCTCTGACCCAGGCTGTATCTGTAGAAAATTATATCTATGTTTACACAAGAAGGTACAAACACTACATCAAAGAGTACCTAAGCAACTGTCCTGTAATCTGATTCTGGCAGACAACAAATGAAGACTATTCTCTCTTCTCTTCTCTCTCTCTCTCTCTCTCTCTCTACCTGCAATTTTGAAAGCCCAAATAGAAAGCACCTACAAAAACAGCATTGAACCTGAGTTGGCAACTTAATGGTGTTGATGACTTGTTCAAGTTCTGCTCACACTTAAGAAATCATAAAGTATTTCAACATGCTTCCTCTGCAAAAAAAGAACTTTATAGACTAGAAAAATGATTTTGTATAACTTATCTATCCAACTACCTGCAAAATGCTATTATGTGGACTTGGGGTTTGGTGTTATTGTTAAACCTAAAATGTCAGCATGCTATCACATAGAACACAAACAGCAAAGCTGGGAAGAACACATTTCACGAGAAGCCCATCCAAACATCCATGTTCTGGGTAATACTGGCAAGGCTCATGGATTTGGAGGGCAAGCCCAGAATATTCCTAAAACTATATCAGATCTTTGCAAATAATTAAAAATAATAATTTGTTACCAACTACCATTTAATATCAAGATTTAGTCAGCAGAAGAAGTAAGACATTAAGCAAATTAACATGATTTGAAATCCAGACAATTTCAGTTCAGGCAAAGAAAATATAGAAAGCAGATCACAATCCAGACCCAATTTCTGTGAATGACTTTCACTCTGGATTTTCACATTGAAGGTTCTTCAATGGAAGCAATAAGCACTTGGCAAAGGTGAAATCAATACAAGAATGGTGAGAGGAAGGGTCTTCTAAGGAGCTTTTGTTTAATTACGGAAAATTTGGGTCCTTGAGAACCTAAAAATGGATAATTTGTGTCCAAAGCACAGTGAATCCTTTCAGCGCCTTGCTGACACTTCTTGAAGTAAAAATGCAATTGTATTGCATAAGGTTTTGCCAGATAAAAAAATGTCTTCCACATGAAGTTCACATGTGCTCTGCAGAAGTCAGTGAGTTTTCTGGAATTTTCTTAAGCATTTCAAACAGTATTTTGGTTACTACACTCTCCAGCACCACTGAGTTTTTTCTATGTGAACGAGAAAAGCCCAAGGGCCTTGGACTTCCCTGGACAAAGTTCTAAATAATAGAAATAAAGGTAATCCATTGAATCATGATTCTTTAGTGAATGAGTGTCTATATAGAAATGCCAGTGATTCTATTTCCAGGGTTAAGTTTATTTTGAGTGATTGCAGATCAAACAATTTATTGATAATATTATAAATATGATTATCTTCTGTTCTCATGAAGCAATACTGAAGCCATGAAAACACAGGAAAATACCTTTTTCCTCAGGAGTCATCCTTCTTACCTGCAAGCATTTTGGAGCCACTGTCCTCCTAAAGCCCCTACCCCGGTCCCCAGTACAACAAAAGCCTTCTACAGGAGCCCAAGAAGGGAGATTTTTGGAGAAATGCCTCACATGCCTTTGGACAGTTTTAAAAGAAATTCCCTCACTTTTCAGTTCCAGCCAAAACATTCACAGCATTATGTATGACATCAAGAATTTTCACATACTGACATCTATTATTAGAAAAACTGTCACATCCACCGCCCCTTGCTTCATATCATTCTTTAAACCCTGATTCTGTTTTATATTCTTACTCACATTTTTTTTAATAATATATTTTTATTTTTTTTTGCCAATTGATATTTTATTACAAAGTTTTTCTTAAATTTTGACATGTATTTCTTTAATGCCCTAATTACATTAATATTTTTGCTTATTTGCCTTATCTTGTAGTACACATAGAATAGTTTAAAAATTATTATACCAATTTAATTAATAACAATAAATCCAAACAGTTTGATTACCTGAATAGAGATTAAACTTGAACGAAATTTAAACTTTCTTGGCCGTTTATTTTGTTGTTACAGTGCTGTGCTCTGTATCACATTAAAGCTATATGGAGTTCTGATTTGAGAGTTACTTGAAATAATTTTTCCATTGATTATTTTTGTTGTTATTTATATATATGTATATATGCTTACATTCTTTTGTTTAGTTTTTTTTTTAAACTTTTATTTAATGCATATAATTTTCCAAAGTACGACTTATGGATTACAATGGCTTCCCCCCCATACCGTCCCTCCCACCCACAACCCTCCCCTTTCCCACTCCCTCTCCCCTTCCATTCACATCAAGATTCATTTTCGATTATCTTAATATACAGAAGATCAGCTTAGTATACATTAAGTATGGATTTCAACAGTTTGCTCCCACACAGAAACATAAAGTGAAAAATAATAGCTGATTTTTTTAAATGATGATGAAATCAGCTCAGACCTATTGTCATGTTTAATCCCAGTGAGAGTCAAGTTGGGAATTGATAATTTTTTTTTTTTTTTACAGAGGATCACTTACTCACATTTTTATCATTTAATATGTTACATGCCTTTTATACCTACTGATCATCATAGCAAAGTGTTTGTTTTATTCGTCTTGAATAAAATATCACTAATACCTAGATTATGGTGATAGATATGAGTTTCTCAATATGCTGCTTTTGAATAAATGAATAACTTAGATTCATATTCTCATTCTTGTTTCTAGAAAGGAAAAAAGCCTGAGGCTCAGAAAAATTATATGTAACCTACCCAAAGACATGTAGATAGCCATGTGGCAGAGCCATTTGCTTTTCCCCAAGCACTGACAACCGTAGAAAATGTTTTCAGCATAATTAATGCTGCATGTAGGGGAAAAGATAGATTATACATCCAATACTCACTGCACGTATGACATCTACTGCATCTTCCAACCCATGTAGCAGTCTAATTCCTAAAACAGGGAACGCCTCAAGAAGGAACATTTGCAGAAATGCTCTAGAATGACTTTTAAAAAATATTTATTTATTTATTTATTTAAAAGGCGGAATGAAAAAGCAAGGGAGCCATCCACTTTTTCACTCCCCCAAATGATTTTTAAACTTTTCTTACGTGTGCACTTTGAGGTAAACAATGATCACTGGTGTCAACACAGCTTAGGTACCAACAAGCCATGATGGGTTCACCGTTAGGAAGGATCAATGGATGATGATGATGACGACGACAATGGCAATAATGAGAAGCACTTGGGCATCACTGACTGTGGACTCAGCTGTTCTGTGAATACATATTTGCCATTAAATCCCATGAAGTATATACTATTATCTCCACGAAGTATATATTATTATCTGCATGGTACTGGTAAAGAACTAAGGCACAGAGAAGTTAAGCAATGTGTTCAAGGATATACAGCTAATGGCATATAGTTGAGCCAAGAGTTGAACTCAGGCTGACAGGCCTAGAGGTCTGTGCTTACCTGTTGTACCCTCCTGCCTCAGAAAAATGGCAATGTGTGTCTTCAATCAGAGAGTCACTCAGCAAGTCTTGATCTCCTAAAATAACATAAGATATGTAGGTTGAATGAAAGCAAATGAGTAGGATTTATATTTCATTCAATAACATGCTGAGGAATACTCATTAATGAAACAGTGTTGCCCTGGAGGAAGATTACTAAACCCACACCAATTGTCCCCATTCTATCCAGTATTTACAAACCCACACCAATTGTCCTCATTCTATCCAGTATTTACAAACCCACACCAATTGTCCTCATTCTATCCAGTATTTACAAACCCACACCAATTGTCCTCATTCTATCCAATATTTACAGCATTTGAGTGGACTCTCAGAAGGCAAACTGGCTCAGTTTGCTATTAACACCAAGCTGAGATTCACAAAGGTGCAAGATGACATTTTGTTACAATAATTGCTGTAGCACACCCATTTAGGAGAGTGGCAGGTTGCCGGGAAGACAGCATGGCTGAGACTGAATCCTGCAGTGTTACTGCTGTCCTTTTTTCTCTCTCTTTAGGCTTCAGCCTGTGTTTCAGCCTATTGGCAAACTGCCACCTGCAAGGGGTTTGTTATAATTCAGGATTTCTGATGATGGCGACCTTTCTGTTCCTCTGTTGCGTTATGAATACTGAACAGTGCCCCTGTTACCCAGGTGACCAATAAAAACAACTAAGGCAAAAACAAACAAACCAAACCTTTCTAATCCCCCACCTTCTCGGGAGACCTTTGAAATCACTCTATTATAGCTATTTGGTAAGTGACATTCTGCTCCTACGTCATCCACTCTCATATTTAATGCTTGATTGATTTAAATGCATGGAGTTGCAACGTGTACATACAAATTCTTGGTAGTTGCCATTTGAAAATAAAAGGATGACTCACGAGGCTTTCCTTTTCCTGTAAACATGCTTAGTGCAAAACACTTGAGCCCATGTTTTCTCAGTATCTGCAACTGCCAAATGCTCCTGCCTGATGGTGGCGGATTATCAGCTAAAACCTTATAACATTGAGTTGAGAATAAACCTTGCAATTGGAAGCGGGAGTTGCGCATTTCCTGCGGACAGGTGTAAGCTTCCTTGTCCTCATGTTCTGGGAAGCCTCTCAGGGCTTCCGGAGTGCACTCCGCTTGCCTTCAGGGCATCCGTGTCAGGGACAGCTGGAGTTGAGTTCAGAGAAAATAAATGAGTAAAAGGAGGTAGTACATAAATCCCGGAAATTCTCCCATTTCGCTAACCTAGAAGTCCACATACAGAACAGTACCCTTTCACCTCGCACATCTGCCCTTTCCACTGGACCCGCGTCCTACACCCTTAGGAACAAAACAGCACAAAGTCCTAACATGGGGTGCAGAGCAATTGGCTACAACTAGTAGTTCACTGGGTTTGACATGGACTGGAGGGCACAGGGTGGCAAGCTCCCGTTCACAAACAGCGTCATTTATTAACGCTTCCCTGTGCCTCAAGCAGTGCATTGTTGCAGTGTCTGGAAACACTGCCCTTGAGCTAATCTCTAAGAAAAAGGAAGGAGACCGCTGGAAGACGTTTCCCTCCGACAGACATGCTGTTGAAAAGTCACTTGATGCGTATCCAGATTTCTGTCTCTCGTGGAATTTTTTATCTTGTTTCTCTTGGATGAGCCCCCGTCTCTGGGTTTGACCACTGATACATGTGTAGGGGTTATTCTAGTCTCAAACTATAGATTTTGTTTGAGAAGGGCCGACTCTGCACCTGGAAAAACTGGCGAGAAAGCCAGCAGTATAGTTTTATTAACTCCCTAAGCACAGTCTCTATTCTTTACAGCTTTCTTGAGAAATTGTGCTAATAATAAAACACGCTTTCAGTGAGCAATTATGGTTCACAGGCTTTTGCTTGCTTTTCTGAAAAGGCAATACTTTCAACTGGCGGCCAAATAGCAAGGCTGTGCATTCAAATAGGGAAGAAGGGTTACATGTCTTAGAACTACCTAAATCACTTCTGTAATTTGCAGTGTGGAAAGCGGAGTGAATGTCCTCATGTAAAATTCAAAAGAAATACTGGGACAATATCTCCCATAGCGACAGCTGTTTTAGGAGTTCCAGCATGATTAACAGTGTCTGTTTCATCTTTTCCTTTGTTTAAAATCAGACCACAGACTGTTAAATCAGCAGGTCAAAATAATAGACACTTCCACAAAAGAAAAATGTGATGTCTATGGATTTGTTTTCTTTTTCTGATGAGTTCAATTATTTGCCATGTTTCTCATCTGCTTTTAATTAATTACTGTTATTAAGTGAAGAAACTGATTTCTATAGGGAGTCAGAAAATGCTAATAAAATCAAAATGCTCTCTTCATTAATATGTATTGATTCATTACCCATAATGCTTCTTTTTTTAAAGATTTATTTATTTATTTGAATTACACAGAGAAGGAGAGGCAGAGAGAGAGACAGAGACAGAGAGACAGAGAGGGAGGTCTTCCATCTGCTGGTTCACTCTCCAATTGGCCACAATGGCTGGAACTGCATTGATCGAAAGCCAGGAGCCAGGAGCTTCTGGATCTCCCAAGCGGGTCAGGGGCCCAAGGACCTGGGCCATCCTCTACTGCTTTTCCAGGCCACAGCAGAGAGCTGGATCGGAAATGGAGCAGCTGGGACTTGAACCAGTGCCCATATGGGATGCCAGCACTGTAGGCAGCAGCTTTACCTGCTGCACGCCACAGCGCTGGCCCCCGTAATGTTTCAATGCAAAATCAGCTACTAGAATTTACTGTCAATGTGCAACGCTATTATGACGCTTGACTTCTGAGTCAATGAGCACATTCAAGAAGCGCTCCCTGAGATGGAGTGTTACGTAGGCACACCTTGGAACAACATCTGAGGAAGGGAGAGTAGGAAGCAGAGACTGAGCAGCAAGCAGCCCTGCGACCTCAACATCCACAGCCTCTGGGGAATGCAGACGGCTCTGAAGCTAGAAAGCCCTTCAGAGACTGGCGAGGTCTTCACATATGGGTCCATCAGCCCTGGAATATGGGCTGCCCCAGGCAGCGGAGGGGGCCCCTCCCCAAAGAAGGATGACAGCTAATGACCTTCTTCCAACAACACTCAGCACTTCTAAGAGACTAATTTCTGAAATCCACAAGCGGCATCTGGGGGCACATCCTATAATCCACTGTAGCATGCATACCTAATAACTAATAATTATCTTTTTTTGGAGGAAGACATAGAAATTCTGGAATAATGCACCCAAACTCAGCCCAAAGAATATTATAAAAAAATGATGAAGCATTTTGGGCTGAGAACAAACCATTGACTCAGAATTAACAGTATGTACTAATTTCTTAATATATCTGGAATAATATAAACTAAAATTTATTAAATTCTAATGAAAAATAAGTGAAATAACCACTTCTAAGAAGAAAAAATTAAAATAAAATTACTCCAAACATACAGAAATTAAAATATGTCCCTCTGTTCACTTTCAAAGAAACCTTCATGTACAGGTTATTTTAATTGTCCAGCATCCACATTTGCTATAAATGTGCTGAACTTGATAAATGTACCTTCTAAAAACCTGCTGTATTAATGCAATGTCAGTTATATATATTATCATTTTAAATTTTTTCTTTTTTTTTTTGACAGGCAGAGTGGACAGTGAGAGAGAGAGACAGAGAGAAAGGTCTTCCTTTTTCCGTTGGTTCACCCCCCCACCCCCCAATGGCTGCTGCGACCAGCGCGCTGCGGCCAGCACACTGCGCTGATCCAAAGGCAGGAGCCAGGTACTTCTCCTGGTCTCCCATGGGGTGCAGGGCCCAAGGACTTGGGCCATCCTCCACTGCAGTCCCGGGCCACAGCAGAGAGCTGGACTGGAAGAGGAGCAACCAGGACAGAATCTGGCACCCCAACCAGGACTAGAATCTGGTGTGCCAGCACCGCAGGCGGAGGATTAGCCTAGTGAGCCATGGCGCAGGTCCTATCATTTTAAATTCTGCCTTTGATCAAAATGTGTATGCTTAAAATACAATTTGGATACACAAATATTGCATCTCATTAATACTTATAGATGCATTATTTAGCTATTATTTGTACCTTCATCTGATAGCAATTAAAGTACACATTTGAGAACACGGTTTTCCATGCAGATTGTTTTTTAACATATAGTGTTTCAGAAGGCCTAAGCACAATATTTTGAATCACTACATCCATTTGAATAGTCAGCATTTATGTGATATGATTAAGACTGTATGTGTAATTAATATATACTCAAAATTACCTTTGAAACCAATTTTAAGTATCAATGTGTACACTTCATTGCAAGGTAAAAAAAGACAGGAAGGAAACGCGTGACTCTATTTTGTAAGCCCCGAGATATTTGGACAGTACTTGCATCTGTTTTCTCACCACTGACTCCTTGGGTCTTGTTAGAGCATTTGGCACATGGCAGCCCTTTTGTAAGCATTTTATTAATGTGACAAACTATAAATCCCAATTTTAGAAAAAGCAATTTGGCTTCACTTACCAAATACGAAGGAACATGGCTCATGGTTGCTATCTATCTTGGATGAAAAGATGACAGTAAATATTTTTAAATAGTAAATGTGAAGTTATATATTCAGGTTAATGTATTTTTGCCATATTACTTCAGAACAAAACAAATTTTTTGTTCACTTAAGATCAAATTATTTACTTCCATTGCAGAAATGCAAAAGTAAATGTGAATTTGTATTTTAATACCATATTATGTAGTAATCATACTACGTTTCAAATGCTAAGAACTTTGGAAAAAACCTATTAAAATTTTGTGAGCAAGTTAACAAAAATGAGTATTTAAAGCTTTATTACATTTATTCTACACCTGTTCACTTCTAAATTCCCCAAATCTTCTTAAAATCCAAATGATTTTCCTCAAAACCAAGTAGGAAAAAAATTAAATAAAATATAGAACATGTATATAAACAGAATTGCCAAGACAGCCATGCTATTACAAGGCACAAACATAAATTCAGGATGAACATAACCCTAAAAAGTTGCAAAATGAGTATGTTTTGCCAATTTGGAAGTACCAAAATCCAGCAACCCCCGTGTCTTAAGTACTGTAGTTACTACACTTCTCTCTAGAAATAGAAACACAGCCACTCTGTATTTATGTTCTATTAGTGGCTGAGTTTTGAAAGTCATGCCAAAAGGATTCCAGAAATGAAAAAACAGAAAGATTTTGTATGAATCATCTCTTATGAGTCTCCATAAATCTACATCATTACCAAAATATGACCAAAATTGCTATATAAATACCCCAGAATTGGAACAGAAGAGAGAAATGGGGTATTATGTCAGAATTCAATTAGTTTTGTAGGAAAGCTGCATTCAACTGGAAGTCTATGAAAAGCCTTTTTTGTTGTTTTGGGTTTCTTTTTTATTTTTAATGACACGCTGACTTGAACATAAGGCTGTTGCAAGAGAAGATCCATGGCACAGGTTTGCACCCAGTATTGTAACCACAGCAGAATGTGTAATGTGCTCCTGATTCACTAATTCCTGCACTTAAAGGCTTAATTTTAAATGGTCCATATTTTTAGAATATATGATAAAAAATGTCATCCTTTTTCATCATAATCCTACAAAGAATAACTGCTCATTATTTTTTAATTTATGTTCACTCAGTTTTCCTCCAGGAGTATTTAAGCCAAATTATACTCAGTAATAAAGTTTGGGATACAAATAAACATCTCATTTTTGAGCTTTGACTAAAAATCACTTGGTAAAAGACACTATGATATTCTTTTCTAATATTTTATTTCTTTGTTATTCAAAGATTACTGAAGAGTCCTTTTAACAAAAACTGTACTAGATATTCAGATAGTATTATTTTATATAATATGCATTAACTGGTTTTCTATTACTTAGTTCATTACTAAAAACTTAATACAGTACACACACACACACACACACACACCCTTATTACAATATCTATCATCTAGCGGGAGCTTAGAAGTGTTATATCAGGAAGTAGTGACAATTCCTGCTGGTAGCATGGATTAAAACCATCCTGAAAGAGGGGAGAAGGCCTGAAAAAAAGAATGAAATGTATTTCTTTACATGATCATCTGGTAGGTGTAGCTCGTGAAATAGCTTTCTGAAAACAAGTATTTCAACACAATTCACTAGCCAGTTCTAAGACAAGAACAATGTGGTAGAACTGCATATAATGGATGTTTTGCAACAGACCATAAAAAGATTGACAGGTCTAGTTAAGACCAAAAGTGCTGAAGACCTCACATACCTGTGTAAATTTATTTACATTATTCAAGAATTTTTAAAAAAGATGAAACTGTCTTTTTATTGGCACACACTATTTTTCAGAAAGACATTATAAATAAATGGAATGGTTAAATAATTTGAAGCATTGTATTATTAATGTCAATGTTAAGTAATATAGAATAAGAACTATCCAGAGATCAAAAAAAAAAAAAAAAAAAAAACCACAAGAATCTGGATCGGAATCACTAGGTAAAGATTTCACAGAGGCAGTAGACTTGAACTGAATCTTGAAATTTGAATGAGAATTAGACAATCACATATGAAAAAGGAAAATATTCTCACCTGGAGGAAAATACAATTAGCTTTTGGTATGATAAGTTAAAATTTCAGTGAATCTCCTTAGTTGCATGAAATATATAGAGCAGAGTATAAAGCTAGTTAGCATCACTATGAGGCGATTAATATCAACTAATTTTGAATAGCATCAATAATTCAGTTAAAGTAAAATGTGTTGGAATACTGTATAATTCCATGTATATTACATGAAATTCAGGAACAAAAGAAACAAACAGGAGTCAGAAGGGACCAAGTCAGGAATGTCAAGTGGATGTCTAAGGATTCCCATCGAAACTCTCACAAAATTCTTTGTTTGATGAGAGGAATGTACAGGAGTATGTTGTGATGAGGAAGAACTGTGTGATGAAATTTTTCTGGGCATTTTTATGCTAAAGCTTGGGATAACCATCCCAAAACATTCTCCTATTAAATTGATATTGCCCTTCTGTGACCCTCCAGAAAGCCAACAAGCAAAATGGCTTGAGTTTCACATATCCCTGAATTTTTTTTTAATATTCTATTGTTTTTATTTTTTCTTTTTCTTTTTTTTACATAAGTGACAAGTTATTCCATTCTCATCAGTTTGTTCAAAACAGGTAGGTGAAGGAATCTATGTTTATTTAATTTTTAACTTTATATTTTATTTATTTTGAGATGACATTTTAAAATTTACATTATAGTCGAAGACTTAATATTCCAGTAAATAAAGAGTTAAACAAATAAACTGTAAAAAGACCAGAGTTCACCAAGAAAATAGGCAAGGTATATAAATAATAATTTAAGAAAAAAAGTTGAACTTCATGCATATAAAGTAATTTAAAAATAGTCACAGAATCATTAAAACTACAGCAGTATATTTTCTATCAACTTGACAAAGATTTTAAACAAAGTTTGACAAAACAGGCATTTCTCATTTTGTTTTTTTTTTATTTTAAATAAAATTTTAGTTCACACATATAAGGGAGAGCATGTGGTATTTGTCTTTCTGTGTCTGCTTATTTCACTCAACATGATGACCTACAGTTCCAATCATATGTAAAATATATTTTTCATTAAGAAATTTCCATACTGTTTTCCATAGTGGCTGCACTAATTTATATTCCCACCATCAGTTTATATGAGTTCCTCTTTCTCCATATCTTAACCAGCATTTGTGGCATACCTTTTCTTAGCCATTGCTTTGGTCATGCTTTGTCTTCAGGGTTGTACGGGTAAAATCACGTCTAATATATGTTACAATTCTTCAAAAAAAAAAAAAGATTCAGGATCTTGATCCCACTTGTTGGAAAATTTCCATTAAAAATCAATGTTCTTGCCAACAGCTGATCTGAGTTTCACAGTATTGGCACTAAATAAGCAAAGTTTTCTCAATTTTCATTTTTTAGTCAGAATTGTGTAAGTTGGACCACTTGATATGTTGAAGGTGTTGGCTTTTTTTTCCTGCTGTTAATCATTGGTCTTATTCATGTAGGTCATAAACAAGATGAACTTTGCCTCACAAGTTGGTATGGATGGTTTGCTGCTGCAGGCTTCATTTTCAACATCATCTTTTCTTAAAAGGACTGCTAATTTCTTTTGAGCATTGTGTCCATGAACTTTTCAGGAAGCATCAATGATTTCCATATACTTTCCCCTCAAACTTAGTCATAAATTTAAGGATTTTTTCTTGCTTCAATTTCAACAGAATTTATGCTGCTCTATGATAAGGGTTCACATTATAACCTGTTCAGACATGTTACATAACAAGTTAGTATGAGCTCATTTTTGTGCAAAGATTTTGGAAATCCACACACAGATTTTTCATAATACTAATTTTCCATAAATTTGTTGAAGACTTTTGTATATCTATGTAATTTTGTCCTTTGATTTATTAAAAATTTTCTATAAAATTGAGTAAATAAAGTGTCTTAAATCTCAAATTTATAAAATGATAAAAGTCTAATCATATTAAATATTTATGCAATTATAATTAATTATTGATTAATAGTACACATAACAATTCACCATGATGAAAATATCAAGGAGTGAATTTTTTAAAACAATGACTTTTGCACCTGGAGAGCTTTTTCCAACACAGATTGCTTGGTCTCAGACCAAGTTTCTGATTCCTTAGATCTGTAGTTGGGTCTTGGGCATTTTTGTTTCTATTAAAGTGTTGCTGGTTCAGGATCTCAATTTGTAACTATTTGGTGTTTTTTTGTTTGTTTGTTTTTTGTTTTTTGTTTTTTTTTTGACAGGCAGAGTGGACAGTGAGAGAGAGAGATAGAGAGAGAAAGGTCTTCCTTTGCCGTTGGTTCACCCTCCAATGGCCGCCGCGGCCGGCGCACCACGTTGATCCGATGGCAGGAGCCAGGTGCTTATCCTGGTCTCCCGTGGGGTGCAGGGCCCAAGCACCTGGGCCATCCTCCACTGCACTCCCTGGCCACAGCAGAGAGCTGGCCTGGAAGAGGGGCAACCGGGACAGAATCCGGCACCCCGACCGGGACTAGAACCCGGTGTGCCGGCGCCGCTAGGCCGAGGATTAGCCTAGTGAGCCGCGGCGCTGGCCTCAATTTGTAACTATTTACCTGTGATTTTAGTAGGAAATAAACTGATTCTCCACCCATGATGTTATTTAACCTTTATCACAAATTTGATCAACAGGTATAATATTATTGATCTAATTTTACATGAGAAGATTGTGAGCACAGAGGGTTAAATAAGTTTTCTAACATGTTTCATTTCTCACTCAAATTATGTGACAAAAAGAAAGAGGGCAAATCATTTTTTACATAGTTGGATCTTAGTTTGGGTATTTTCCAATGCACAAGTATTGAAGACTTTATCCACAAAAATCTTATGTTAATGGTACTAACAGGATGAGCAGTTAATTCAAGTATGGTGTTTAGAAATGGGGCCTTTTGGAAGTGAGTGGATTTAATTTGTGGTTCCTCATTCTGTAATTTATATTCTGCAAATTTATAATGAGAGACATAGACAGATACACATGCTTCCTCTTGCCATGTGATGCTGTCTGCCATCATAATTCTATACCAGCAAGCACACCATCATCAGATGCTGAGTCACTGGGGTCTTGCCCAATGTTAGAATGTGAACCTCCACCGGTGCCACGGCTCACTAGGCTAATCCTCCGCTTTGCGGCGCCCACACACCGGGTTCTAGTCCCAGTCGGGGCACCGGATTCTGTCCCGGTTGCCCCTCTTCCAGGCCAGCTCTCTGCTGTGGCCAGGGAGTGCAGTGGAGGATGGCCCAAGTACTTGGGCCCTGCACCCCATGGGAGACCAGGATGAGTACCTGGCTCCTGCCATCGGATCAGCGCGGTGCACCGGCCACGGCAGCCATTGGAGGGTGAACCAATGAACTCTCTGTCTCTCTCTCACTGTCCACTCTGCCTGTAAAAAAAAAAAAAAAAAAAAGTGAACCTCCAAAATCATGAGCTGCAATAAATCTCTTTACTTCATAAGTAGTCTGTGTCAGGTGTTTTGTTATAGTAAACGAAAAGCTGACAAAAACAGGTATCTACACTTTTCATACCTGAAATCGTCCTAATGCCAATGCTCCTCTACTTACAAAGGGATTACATCTCCATAAATTCATCATAATTTGAAAATGTTGTTACGTTAAAAATGCGTCATACACTTAAGCTACCTAATATCATGGCCTGGAAACACAGAACATTGTAATGTGTAAGCTATTAACCATGTTATGATTGATGGGGAGCTGCAGCTAACTGCCATTGCTCGACATCACCAGAAAGGATTGCATTGCATAATGCTAACCCAGGAAAAGAGCACAACTTAGTGTTCAAAGTATAGATTGTACTGAATCATAAAGTCAAACCATTCTAAATTGGGGACGATCTGTACTGCACTTGATTGTGCTTTGTTTCTGAAGGAGGGATTTTGCCTACATACTGTTTCCTCTGTTATTTACAGCAAGTGCTATATTTGTGCCTGACTCAGGCATTTTTCATAATTCTTCATTTATGTATGAAGCATTGTCTATGATTTGAATAAACGGCTTTAAAGTATGAAAATAAAGTAAAATTTTAGAGGGCACCAGTGAAAATTTTATTATTATTTTAGACATACTGTCATGTGGCCTGTTGTCACATACTCTTGTTACCACAGTTTCTCTATTGTTGACTATAGACCTGAATATAAGAAGTTGAAACAAATTTTAAATTTGAAGAGTAAAAGTGAGTTAAATGTATTCTAAATAAAATACTTGAGATGGGCACTATATTAAATCCATTATTTAACTTTCAACAAGAAAGAGGCAAACTTGGAGACCATGTTAGAAGATGAGTATGTAGGTAAAATTAAGATTTTTTTGTGTGTCTAATGAACTGAAAGGGAATTTAATGATACTTAAGATGTTAATATATTATAATTCTGATTCAGTACCATATCCATGTTTTCTGTGATATCATTTTACAAGGCAAAATTGTAACAATTTATGCTGATCTTCAAAGCTTGAGAGCACTACTCTCTTCAAGTGTAGAGTTTTAAGATTTTTTGAAAATGATATATGTATATATATATTCATATTTATTTCCAGGCAGCCTGCCTACTTTTATTCTGGTCTTTTCATGTTTTCTTTCCCCCTCTTTCATTGCTTGAGTCCAACACAAACGATTCCCTTTCAGCACATAGCTGTGTTCATTATTTTAGGTGGATAGAAGGCTAGAAAAGCATTTTCTCATGCTATTTCTAGGATACATCAAGTTCAGTTGTGCCTCCAGGCCAATTCCTATGGAAAACCCAACACAGGCTTCTGGAAAACCTAACCAGTGTCTTCAGCAAAAGAAATTTTAGATTCCATAGCCCATTTACCATCTTCTCCAGTGAATAACAAATTGGTTGGACCTTATTGCCATTTTATGACTATTGTAGCAGAAAATTTTATGGAATAACTCAACCATAATTACAAAGAAAAACCAACATAGTAATAAAACAATTTTAAGTAGTATTTCTCATTTAGTCCAAATTTTCTATTCTCGGAAAATGGTCATCCCAAACCCAAGAAGGGTCAGCACTGGCAGGAGACAAACAACAGATTGCTGATGTGTTCCTTGAAAAGTTGTACTTTTTCCCATGAGGGTTTGATTCTTGGCTATAAAATGCATCGTCAAATTTTATGGGAACAAAACTCTAGAGTGGTAAGGGTGTAGAATGTGTCCTCAAAAAAAAATCTTCTAAGCATTGAAATGTGATTGCCTCTTATGTGCAAAGTTGCTGTTTCCTATATGAAGGCTTGTAGCTTTGAAATAGACATTGAAAGCATAGAGTCCTCTATTAAAATTGGAAATTCAGTCTCCAAATAGCTTAACTTTCTCTATGTTTTGTCTGGTGGGATGGTAAATATATTGGTATTTTTTCTTTCACAATCAGTTTGGCCAAAGTTCATGACTCTTGCTTAAAAAATGAATTTTCTTTTTGAATATATTAAATCATTTTCCTCTTTACTATTTCTATAACTCTTTAAAACATTTCTTTAAAAAGTAGAGCAGCAGGGAGAGATAGAAAGACAGAGAGAGAGAGGGAGAGAGAGAGAGAGAGAGATACATTCCATCTGCTGGTTCACTCCCCAAATGGCTCCAATAGCAAAGTCTGGGCCAGGCCAAAGCCAGGAGCCAGGAACTCCATCCTGGTCTCCCACAAAGGTGACAGGGGCTCAAGTGCTTGGGTATTTTCACTGCCATCTTGCCCCATCCTATAATAGTTTTTAAAACACCTCCCTTTTTTTAAGTTTGCCTCATTACATTTTTCATCATTCTTCTTCTCTTCCTCTACAGTTTAAGATTAAAATTTCATGGTCAACATTAACTTTAAAATAAAGTCAAATTCACATGTCCATCACCATCCATGTTCTATACTAGATTCCCAGAACTTGTTTATCTTATAGATGAATGAATAAGTTGTTTCCCTAGACCTCTCATCCCTTATCCCTGGCAACTACCTTCCAATATCTGCTTCTACAAACTATTGATTTTTTAGATTCCACATATAAATGAAACCATATGATAACTGGTATTTCTGTGTTTGGCTTATTTTACTGAGCATAGTGTCTTCCAGATTCATCCCTTTTGTTGCAAGAGATAGACTTTCCTTTTTTAAAGATTGTATAATAGTCCATTGTAGACATATACAAGAATCCTCCAAAAAGTTCATAGAAAACAGATTTAAAAGTTAAATTTATTTTGATGGGAAACATTTTGAAATTCATGCATACAAGGGGTATTCAAAAAGATTATGGAAAACAAATTATGAAGTAACTGTTAATGTATAATAATTTATTTATCCATTCATCCTTTGGTGAACACCTAGTTGTTTCCTTATCTTGCTTAAAATGAATCTGGTAGTGCTGATGTGTGTTCGAGATACTGATGTTATTTCCCTTTAAGAAATACCTGGTAGTGAGATTGCTGGATCATCTGGCCTTCTATTCTTGTTTAGCCTCTACTGTCTTTTTTTTTATAATGAGATTACATAAAGTATTTTTAAAAAGTTTGTGGAGAGTGCTCATTATTAAAAAACTTCATGTATTTTAGAAAAGTTTTGTACCAAAATAAATTTCTCTTTTGCTTCTGTTTTTCCCGCAATCATTTTGAAGTATCCTCATATAACGTGTTCCTCAAAGTATTATTTTAAATGTTAAATAAGAGCATATTGGGAACACATTAGGCATAATGATTGGTAGAGCAAACCATCAGCAAGGAATAACTCTCTGTTGTATACAAGTTGCCTGTTTCAGTGGCAGCATTGTTTAATTTATCTTAATTTCTGTAGCTGTCAGAAAAATTCCATCAGTATCCTACTTCTCGCTTTCTACATTTATTACTCTGGGATTCTGATATATTTCTCTAATGACTTAATAAGTAACTGATCTGATTATTATTGAGGAGTTAAGTGGCAGTATCTGAGCCCTCCTAGGATTCACACGTCTTCTGATGAATTTGTTTTAAGCGGAGCTAAAGAGAAAATGAGTCCTCAGAACTAGGTATGAAAATATCAGAAAATGGATTAGCTGTTGTGCATGCATGTTAGCATGTCTTAGGATTCACTCACACAGAAATCATGGAGAAGTCCCTCCAATTTGTTAACCTAGCTAGTCTGAGAGTAGAAGAATGCATTTTGTTCAATTTAGAAGGCACTTAGCTTTCAAATCATGAGAAAATTTCAGAGTACAAAATATTAAAGAAAATTTTCCAGTATCCTGAGTCAATGTCCCATAAATTTCCAGGCAATGGGTGAGAGAATAAAAGGGAAGGCTGGTGATTCAGAAAGTGGAAGGAGAGTATTTTCCACGCTGTCCTCAAATCTCTCCGACTCTGAGTCTATCACTTTTAGAGGCCTATTCCTCTTCCAGCACATTACTCACAGGGTTGCAAGTGTTATTCCTCACGCTGCTTTTCTTCTCAATAGATCACTCCGGAGTGATCGCATCTGCTTTTGGAATCTCCATTACTGCTTGTAGCTCCTCTTAGATCTTTCCCCTGACAGCAGTAGTTGGATATTTCTTTTAATGTGTTTTGTGGAATGTTCAACCTCAGTGACGTCAAAGGTAAACCTTTGTAGCGCTACCCCCGTCAGCTCCTCTGTTGCTGTAGATTCTTTGTCTTACTACTGTCCATCCATCCTTCAAGGTAGAATCCTTTGTAATTTCCCCCGGCTTTCCTTCCCTCCAGCTCCCATTTTCATTAGAACCTGATTCTTGCTAACGTGTTAGGAAGCAACCGGAAAACCAACTGGAGTGACAAAAAGGAAGCAGGCAGGTAAAGGTGTATCATCAAACTACAACAGAGGGTGACTTTGGGTTATTCTCATAGTGCAGCTGTGAAAAGAGTGTGCATATTACATCATGGTTGTCTTTTTTTTTAATTTATTTGAAAGGGATTGTGAGAGACCAAGAGCAAGAGCAAGAGTGACAGAGATCTCCTGCCTGTAAATTCACTCCCTGAATGCTTGCGACAGCTCCAGTGCCAGGAGCTAGGAACCCAACTGGGTCTCCCACACGTGTCTCAGGTACTTGAATCATTGCTTGTTCCCCTTTATAGTGTACATTAGCAGGTAGCTGGAATGGGGAACATAGCAGAAACTCCAACTCAGGCATTCTGATATGGGATGCAGGCATCCCAAGCGGTGCCCTAACCGCTGCACCAATGCTCATCTCCTTAGATGAGTGGGAACTACAGTAGTTAGAGTCCTACTTCCTCAGTCATTGTTAAGGGCTACCCTCCAGATCAGTGTAGATTCTCAGGCATTTTAAACACTGTGAACTGTGTGCTGGCTGTTGTGAGTGAAAATGTACTCTAAGACAGTCTTCATGGAATGCTAAATAGAGGGAATATGAAAGGGACAACTCCTCTTTGATCATATCTAAAAAAGTGAGTTTTATTTAGCTTGCAATAGCATGTGGTCCATAATGCAGAAGGGTAACTTAGTATGAAATGGTGGGGAGGGGCTTTTTTATAGGGGTTCTGGCTTGTGCTGAATGATTTTCCGGAGGGCTTAAGGAAGTGGCCACCAGCTTTCCATGGATACTGTTAAGGAGGAGGGCGGGTGAGCAACTGGGAACCTCAGTGATCTTTGTCTTAGAGGCAGATAAATGGAGTGGGAAAGGAAGGCACTAATGGGAAAACAGCAGTCAATTCAAAAGGTGTCAGTCATTTTGCTGCTTCAGTGTGGTCTTTGAGAGGTCATTCTAGAAATACTGCTATCTGTTGGCCTTGACCATGTGTAATTGGAAGCAGTGTTGATATTCTATTAGAAAAGACTTCAATAATCAGTGATTATTCTGCCTCACTAAGCATCACCCTCATGAGTAAGTCCATTAATCTACTATACCAAGGATATTGAACATACACTTGAGAGGTTTATGTCTTAAGGTAATTTCCTCTAAAATAGTTTCAAACAAATATGTAATATGTCGCAATCATTTTATTGGCTGCAGATAAAATACTCTAGTTTGTTTTAGGTGTTTTATACCATGCGATTTTGGGAAGAAGGTTAGATTGACAATCTGGTTAATGCAATAGTCTTCTGGCTCTTATTTCATATTATGCTACTCTGCCTTCTTGGAACTTGGAGAAGAGAGAGGGAGCAAATCAAACATTTCTTCTTTTAAGACAGACAACATCTACAATGTTACTGTCAAGGTTTATTGGCACTCATCTACCAGTAAGGTCTCCACATGAACCCGAATAAACACTTATATTTGATGATTTCAAGAGAGTGTAATAAAAGGACAATTTGAAAAAGTAGGGGCAAAAAATATAGAAAATCTAGAACACAGAACCAGTAGAAACTATGATTACTTCTAGACTTCAAGGAGTTATGGAAGGAAGTTTTAATAGACTCTATAGGCAAAAGGACAGGTATGGGTACTGTGGTTAAAGTTATCACTTGAGATACCTGCATCTCATACCAGAGTGCCTGGTTTGTCCCAGCTTCTCCACTTCTGTTCAGCTTCTGGCTAATGCACATCGAGGCAGACAGCAGATGATGGCTCAAACCTCCCATGTGAGAGATCTCTGTGGAATTTCAGGCTCCCATCTTTGGTCTGGCCTAACGCTGGCTGTTGTAGGCATTTGAGGAATGATCTAGCAAATGGAAGCTATCTCTGTGTCTTTGCCTTTCAAATAAAACAAAAATTAAAGAAAATAATCTATAGACCCAGTAATGTTGTGGAGAGAGCAGCTTAATAGGCAAGTGATGAATCGAAAGATGCAACAGGAGGAAGTGCTCCTACTCTCCTAGAAGCAGGGTAAAAGGACCAAGATTTCAGTCTCTCCATCTTCCAATATCTTATGATATGTATTATTCCATTGCTGGAATGCTTTCAGTATATGTCTGTGTCTCCAATTATAAGCAAAATAATAAACTTTAAAAAACAGCAACTTGGGGTGTAGTCATCTGTGAATATGACTACAACAAATGTACGTATGCCTTCCATCCAGTTATCTCCAAGTTATTAGTACTTGAGCCATTTTATGTTGTTAATGAACATGCCAATGGATTGTTCAGCAGATACTTTACTTATTGTATATGGACTTGCATAAGGCTTTCCAGCAAAACTAACATATATAGATAGACCCCTATTTTTTAAGAAGACACTTGTATACCATGTATACCATACATCCCTGGATGTATAGAATACAGAAAATGCTGTTTTGGGTTGAGAGCTACTTGAGTGAAAAAACAATCAAAGAGAAAGCTCTCAGCAGTTTTATCATAGGCAAGTTTCATGATCATGTTCTTAGAAGTAGTTGAGACTACTGGGAGGGTGGTTGTTAGGAGCAGGGTAGGGAAGATCATTGTTAAAGTTATTCTGGAAAAGATCTGTGGCTGGTAATTTAGGTGAAAGGTTCAGGGAGAACACTTCTACCTAAAAAAGTGTCATCTGTTGTGATGACTACATCGTCTCCTTCCATATCCATAGCACATAAAGGCGAAGACTATCTGCATGAAACACTGAGTATAAAATAAACATAAAGTGACTCAGGAAAAGGTCTTCCTCTGGAATGGAGGAAACCTCTTGAAGGCTGAGAACAGATACATTTACTGAACATCTATGCAACGGGTAGGATCGATTGGCACATGTAACACAAAACCCTTAGGGAAAGTATCTTAGACTGATTACCTAAAGGTCTGAAAGGAAAGAAGAATAAAGATCAGAATGATTCAGGTTAGAGATGCAAAGAATAAGGAGGAAGTATCAATGTGACCAATGCAAGAAATCATATGGAAACTGGTAAACAAATATGAATAAGAACCCAATGGCATAGTTGGGGATTCTTTTTAGGAATATGAAGTATATTTTAGAAGTCTTGCAAAGGGATAGAAGGACTTTCAACAATAGTTACCCATGCCAACCTCCCCGCTCCCCGAATGTCCATGCTGCCTTGTGTAAGTCCCTACAATCCTCCATCTGTTTGGTGCCAATTCTCCTATCTGTGGAAGCTAGAGTTGGGATAGGTAATCTTCAAAGAGTTTTGTAACACTATATTTATCTTGTACCAATACATCAATTTCTTTCCACAAATTTTAATTTATTCAATAAGCTGTTACAAAATAATAATAATATGATAAATATTAATAATAAATAATAATATAATAAAAATAATATAATAAATAATAAGCTGTTACAAAATTTGTACACATGTACAAATCTTTAGCCAGTTTCATATTCTGCTAGGCACTATAAGCCCCTAGTATGTATGCATAATTGGGAAGATGTAACCTATTCCTCAACATTTTGCTATGTTGGGAATTTTCAAATTCTAGAATATGTCTTCTTCCTAAGACTTAAAATCCTTCAACTCTTATAGCTTTCTTTTATTGTCAGTGACCTCTGTTTTACTTTTTCATAAAATAAGATAAGCATTTTTCTGGTAATTTTAAGGTCACAGCAAAATTGAGTGGTGATCACAGTGTTCCTGTGTTTTCTCTGCCGGCACACGTGCACAGCATCCTTCACTAGGGACCTCCTGCACTAGAGTAGTGCATTTGTTATACTTGATGGCCTACATCAACACATCATTACCACTCAAGGTCCATTGCTTATATGAGGTTCACTCTTGCTGTTGTGTATTCTATCAGTTTTGACACGTATATGACAAATCTTCTATTACAGTGTCATATAGAGCAATTTTACAGCCTTAGAAATCCTCTGTTCTCTGCTTTTTCATCCCTCCTGCCCCTAAATCCTGTCAACCAATGATAATTTTACTGTCTGCATAGTATGCCTTTTCTTGACCATCCTCTACTTGGATGATACACCAGGTAGTCTTCCCGAAGTGGCTTATTTCACATCGTAAAACACATTTAAACTTTCCTCTTGTCTTTTTAAAAGAAATTATTTATTAACATATATTAAAACTGCATTTTATGGCATATAATGAAATATTTCAACACATATATATTATGTACAAGCAACAAGTTCCAGTATTCCACTGCCTAGTAGAGTGACTACAGTTCACAATAATTCCTTACATACTGTAAAGAACTGGATGAAAAGTACTAATTTTCTCTAAACACAAAGAAAAGATACGGGAGTGGAAAATCTAGTGGCCTGGGTGGGTCAGCCCATCCTCATAACCACTCATTTCTTTTTACCACTGAGTAATAGTTCATGATCTGGGTGTAGCATAGTTTACTTTTCCATTTACAGACATCATGGTGGCTTCTAAGTTTTTGCAATTGTGAATTGAGATGCTGTAAACATTTATGTACAGGCTTTTATGTGCACATGAATTTTTAACTGATTTGGATAAATAGTAAGCATAATTGAAGGATGCTACCATAAGGGTATGTTTAGTTTTATAAAATCTTGAGATACTGTTTTCCTACAGGATTATACCATTTTACATTTCCAATAGCAATGAATAAAAATTTCTAATATTCTACATTCTGATCAATATTTTGCATTATTGATGTTTTGGATTCCATCTATTGTGATATGTACCAGTATTTTACTGTTATATTAATTTGTGATCCCCTGATAGCTTATTTACCATTATCAATGATTATCATCTGTATATTTTCTTCGGTGGGGTGTCTGACTTGGTCTTTTGTCCACTTTTTGCACAAGGTATTTACCTTTATGTTTTACTTTTTTTTTTGACAAGCAGAGTTAGACAGTGAGAGAGAAAGACAGAGAGAAAGGTCTTCCTTCTATTGGTTCACCCCCCAAATGGCCACGACAGCTGGTGCGCTGCAGCCGGCATACTGCGCCGATCTGAAGCCAGAAGCCAGGTGCTTCCTCCAAGTCTCCCATGCAGGTGCAGGGCCCAAGCATTTGGGCCATCCTCTACTGCCTTCCCAGGCCACAGCAGAGAGCTGGACTGGAAGAGGAGAAACCGCGACAGAATCCGGCACCCCAACCGGGACTAGAACCCCGGGCTGCCGGCGCTTTAGGCAGAGGATTAGCCAAGTGAGCTGCAGTGCTGGCATATGTTTTACTTTTTAACCTCCATTTGAATGCCATATAAAAAGAAATTTAGAAAGTCACACTAATTGTAACACATTTTAGCACAGCCTGAATTTTATTTAAAAGACGTTTTCAGGAAAAATACATGATATCCACAGCTCCTCAATTTTACAAATTTATCAAACTAAGTTTCCACAAAGATTCGCTCACTGAAGGTTGAGTAGATAAATATTTTCATATAATAATTCTCTTTATTTACTTTTATCATTTTTTCTCAACAATCAATTTAAGGGATTTTTTAATGTAACAGCAATTATAGCATAAACTTGAAAAATAGTAATCTGGCCTCTAAATACAGGATTTGAAATTACACAGAAATGAGTCTATCTCCAGAATGAGGCAAGGAGCAGGAAGAAAGGAAAGGGAAAGACAAAAACACATAATTCAAACTCACTTCTCAATTTTGTGCTTTATTCTGTCATCATCAAAAACTTACAAAGTTGAGAAGAAAGTGAGAAAGCAGAAGGTAGCTTCAGAATCACTGTGATCCATCAGGATTTCAACCTCAGCACTAACGTTTTATGCTGGCTATTTCCTTACTGTGGAGGACTCCCCTACACATTGTGGGATGGTGAATAGCGTTTCTGCCCTCTGTCTTTCAGATACCATAGCATCCCCCAAATCTCCAGATACTGCCAAATGTCTCCTGAAGGGGTAGAAAATATCTTCATTCTGCTTTTTTGTATTAAATGGTTATTCCTTTCTTTTTGGAAATTAAGATCAAGAAGTAAAGAAACTTTAAAGAAAAGGTAAGAAAATATACTGCATATTTTTGCCTTTTATTCTACATAAGGCAAAACCTATGAAATATGAAATAAAGCTATTATTTGAATATAAATCTGTCATTTGGTTCAAAGGACTGATCAAAACACATGTGGATGAGAAATGTGGGTTTTGTGGGTTTTCTATGATTGATGTCTCCAAAGCACAGGTGAGGAGCATAAATCTCAAGATGGTGTCAATCCCTGGTTTGGCAGTCCAAAGGAACAAGACTGATCTAATACACAAATTAAAAAATGTCACTTAAGAATATATATATTCCTCCTAACTCTTTCCATGTTTTAATTGACTCTTTTAACTTTCAATGTTATCCTCCGTAATTGCTATTACTGTATTTTACCAGAAAGGGTAATTCTACAGAAAGAATATTGGTTTGGATACTGGAAAATGACTGCTTTTAGGAAAAATAAATCTAACTTTAAATAAGTAGTTGTTCCAGGCACTTTGATCCCACTAAATTGAAATTATGGTTTTTTAGTCAGATTTTCCAGATAAACAGAATCAATCGGGGATTAAATGATAGATAGATAGATATGATAGAGAGAGAGAAAAAGATAGAGATAGAGAGAGAGAGAGAGATTTAAGCATTGGCTGATGGGTGATACATGGCAACAGCATAAGTACTGGAGTCCAAAGGCCTAAGAACCAAAAATCTGTCTGAGGGCAGGAGAATATTGATGTCCCAGTTCAAAAAGATACAAAGAATTCACCTTTCCTCAACCTTTTTGTTTTAATGAGGCCCTCAAAGCCTAAGTGACCACTCTCATCAGTGAGGGTAATCTTCCTTAGACAATCTTCTTACACAGTCAACAGTGTATTATCAATAAAATCTCTTCAAGAGGCCAGCGCCGCGGCTCACTAGGCTAATCCTCTGCCTTGCAGCGCTGGCACACGAGGTTCTAGTCCCGGTTGGGGCACCGGATTCTGTCCCGGTTGCCCCTCTTCCAGGCCAGCTCTCTGCTGTGGCCAGGGAGTGCAGTGGAGGATGGCCCAAGTACTTGGGCCCTGCACCCCATGGGAGACCAGGATAAGTACCTGGCTCCTGCCATCGGATCAGCACGGTGCACCAGCAGCGGCAGCCACTGGAGGGTGAACCAATGGCAAAGGAAGACCTTTCTCTCTGTCTCTCTCTCTCACTGTCCACTCTGCCTGTCAAAAAAAAAAAAAAAATCTCTTCAAAAAACACCCTTACAGAAACAACCAGATGTAATTTTTAATCAGCAACATCTGACCAGAACTTAGCCCAGTGAAACTGTATATAAATTAGTCATCACAATGAACATGATCTAGGATTATTTTAAGGATTATATGAGGAGGAATTAAATGATTGTTCATTTCAGGAAATTTTGCTTAGACTATCAGGCACCATGTACTATTCTACTCTTGTGTATTAGGGATGGATAATTATGTAAATAAAGACATCTATAAATGAAACTACACAAGATGTCACTGTGCTATTTACCAAAAATTGGTATTCAGTGGATGGAAGACACATTGGGAATAGGCCTGTAGTTTATAACTCATTTCTATAACTTTTTTTTTGACAGGCAGAGTGAACAGTGAGAGAGAGAGACAGAGAGAAAGGTCTTCCTTTGCCATTGGTTCACCCTCCAATGGCCACTGCGGCCAGCACGCTGCAGCTGGCACACTGCGCTGATCCGAAGGCAGGAGCCAGGTACTTATCCTGGTCTCCCATGGGGTGCAGGGCCCAAGTACTTGGGCCATCCTCCACTGCACTCCCTGGCCACAGCAGAGAGCTGGCCTGGAAGAGGAGCAACCGGGACAGAATCCGGCGCCCCAACCGGGACTAGAACCCGGTGTGCCGGCGCTGCAAGGCGGAGGATTAGCCTAGTGAGCCGTGGCACCGGCCTCATTTCTATAACTTTTTTTTTTGAAAACTGGCTAAATGAACAAAGAAGAAATCATTGATGGAAAAAATTTCTGCTATATTTTTAAGATTTATCTTCATTCCTTTCCAATTCTCTCTTTGGTTTTCCTTTCTTTTTTGTTAGATCCTACAGGAGAAATGTACCATCTCAAAGTAGATTTAATAATTCTCATATCTTGATTTATATATGACAAAACAGCCATATTTACTGAGTCTGCTGAATTCAACCAGACATATAAAGAACTAATTCCAGTTCTTCTCAAGCTAACCAAAATAACTGAAATGGAGGGAATACTCCCAAACTCCTTCTATGAAGCCATTATCACCTTAATACCTAAAACAGAAAATGATGCAATGGAGAAAGAGAATTCTAGACCAATATGCTTGGTGAACATAGATAAAAAAAAAAATCCTCAACAAAATACTAGCCAATAAAATCCAACAACACATCAGAAAGATCATTCACCTGGATCAAGTGGGATTTATCCCCAGTATGCAGAGATGGTTCAACATTGAAAATCAATCAATGCAATACATCACATTAACAAAATGAAAAATAAAAACCATATGGTTATTTGAAGAGATTCAGAGAAAGCATTTGCTTAAATACAACATCCTTTCATGATGAAAACCTTAAGCAAATTGTGTATATAAGGAACATTTCTCAACACAATTGAGGCAATATATGATAAACCTCCAGCCAGCATCCTATTGAATGGAGAAAAGCTGGAAGCATTCCATTAAGATTCAGAACCACACAAGGATGCCCACTCTCACCGTTGCTATTTAATATAGTCCTGGAAGTTTTAGCCAGAGCAAATAGGCAAAAAAAGAAATCAAAGGGTTACAAATTGGAAAGCAAGGAATCAAACTATCCCTATATTCCTATATTCAGATGACACGATCCTATATAAGTTATAGGATATATATATATATATATATATATATATATATAGGATCCAAAAAGATTCTACTGAGAGGCTATTGGAACACATACAAGAATTTGGTAAAGTGGCAGGATATAAAATCAATAAAGAAAAATCAATAGCCTTTGTATTTGTATACACAGACAATGCTAAGGCTGAGAAAGAATTTTAAAGATCAAACCCATTCACAATAGTTCCAAAAAGAATCAAATAACTTGGAAAACATTTAAGCAAGGATGGCAAAGATATCTACCATGAAAATCACAAAACACTGAAGGAAGAAATAGAATAAGACATTTAAAAATGGAAAAATCTTCCATATTCATGGATTTGAAGAATCAACATCATCAAACTGTACATAGCACCAAAGCAATTTACAGATTCAGTGCAATCCAAATCAAAACCAATAACACTCTTCACAGATCTAGAAAAAATGATGTTCAAATTCTTATGGAAACACAAAGGACCTAAAGAACTAAAGCAAACTTATAAGACAAAAACTAAGCCAGAGGCTTCACAATACCGATTTCAAGACATACTACATGGAAATTATAATCAAAACAGCCTGGTACCTGCACAAAAACAAACTTGCAGACCAATAGAACAGAATATAAACTCTAGAAACCAAACCATGCATCTACAACCAACTAATCTTTGACAAAGGAGCTTAAGTAAATCCCTGGGTTTACAAGGACAGTCTCTTCAACAAATGGTGTTGGGGAAACTAGATTTCCACATGCAGAAGTCTGAAACTAGACCCTGTCTTATCACTTACACAAAAATCCACTCAAAATAGATCAAAGACCTAAATCTATGACCTGATACCATCAAGTTACTAGAAAACATTGAGGAAACTGCAAGACATTGGCATAGGCAAAGAATTCTTGGAAAAGACCCCAGAAGCACAGACAATCAAAACCAAAATTGACAATTGGGATGACATCAAATTGAGAAGCTTCTGCACTACAAAAGAAACACTCAGCAAATTGAAGAAGCAACCAACACAATGGCAGTAACTATTTGCAAACTACACAACTAACAAAGGATTAACATCCAGAATCTATAAGGAGCTCGAGAAATTTAACAATGACAAAACAAACAATCCAATTAAGAATTGGGCTAATGACTTGAACAGGCATTTTTCAAGAGCAGAAACTCAAATGGCCAACTGTCACTTGAAAAAAATGCTCAGGTTCTCTAGCCTTCAGGGAAATGCAAATTAACACCATGGTGAAGTTTTACCTCACTCCAGTTAGAATGCCTCTCATACAGAAATCAACCAATGACAAATGCTGGTGAGAATGTGGGAAAAAAAGGTACTCTGGTCCATTGTTGCTGAGAATGTAAACTGGTGCAGCCACTGTGGAAGACAGTATGGAAATACTTCAGAAATCTGAATATACACCTACCATATGATCCAGCCATCCGACTCCTGGGAATTTACCAAACTAAAAAATCCACATATGAAATACTTATCTGTACCCCCATGTTCACTGCAGCACAATTCACAGTAGCTAAGATATGGAACCTACCCAGATGTCAATGAACTGAAAACTTGACAAAGAAATTATAGTAGGTATACACTATGGAGTACTACTTGGCTGTTAAAAAAAAAGAATGAAATCCTGTCTTTTGCAAAAAGATATATGCAAATGGAAACCATTATACTTATGAAATAAACCAATCCCAAAAAGACAGATATCATGTTTTCCCTGATCTGAGAGAACTAAAAACGTACCTGAAATGTAACGTATTGGAGTAAACTAGAAATTTTGAGATTCAATGATTGTTTACAGCCCCTGTCTCTTCCACAGAGGATCAACGTTTTGTGTTTTTTTTTTGTTTTTTTTTCTCTTTATACTATTTGTTGAACATTTTTATTTAGTATAGGTTAACTATATGATTGCTAATTAAATTGAAAGAAGATCATTGTAAAAATTAAGTGTGGATTCAAACGTGAGAGGAAGGAGGAGCAAGGGTTGGAGTGTGAGTGGGAGGAAGGAATGAGGGAGGAAGTGTCACTGTGTTCCTAAATCTGTATATATGAAATACATAAACTTGTATAAGTAATTTTAAAAAAGCTAAATAGAAAAGTTGGGGCTGGTGTTTTGGTGTAGTGGGTAGATCTGCCACCTACAATGCAGGCATCACATATAGGCATCAGTTAGAGTCCCGGCTGCTCCACTTCCAATCCAGCTCTCTGCTATGGCCTGGGAAAGCAGTAGAAGGTGGCCCAATCCCCTGGGTCTCTGAACCCGAATGGGAGACCAGGAGGAGGCTACCGGCTCCTGGCTTCAGATCAGCGCAGCTCCAGCCATCACAGCCAATTGGGGAGTGAACCAGCGAACGGAAGACCTCTCTCTCTGTCTGTTCTTCTCTCTCTGTATAACTCTGACTTTCTAATAAATCTTTAAAAAAAGCAATGAAAAGAAAATTTATGTATGAAATACATGAAATCTGTCCCCTTTATACAGATTAATTAATTAATTTTTAGAAAGACTTCTTCTAAGTGACCCCCAAAGATGCCCTCAATGTAGCTGGTTTGTGGTGTCACCCAATTTCAGGTATAGTTATGTGCATAGGTACAGTGCCTACATATCAAACCACTGTTTGTGACATCTATCCACTTATTCAGGTTACTAGAAGCTATGGATTTGAAGCAGATAAATCAGTGAAGCATAAATAAAACACTTCTTGTTATGAGAAGGTGCAAAATGTGGTGAGTAGTCAGCACACAGTAAAGTATTAGAAATTATGTTTACAATATTAAATTTCATGTAAGCTCAACTGTATTCATACTATGTTTAGGTATTATTGCTTTCAACAACCTCTTCTAAAGATTTTACTTAATTAACAAAGCTAATTAATTCCATTTTAATTCTTAGGACATTCAAAGAGAATTTTGATTTTAGTAGTAATTTTTGGAAAAAATATCACTGAACACATATAACTTGCCATGTGTAAGGTACTCATCTAAGTGTCATGACAATCAAACATGAAGTAGTTACTATTAGTTTCTTCACTTTATTGCTGAGAAAATAGGCAGATAACAGTAAGTGGCTCAAGTTCATGCAACTAGAAAGTGGTGGAAATGAGACTAAAACCTAAGCAATCTGGCTCCTGAATCTATAATATACCCCCTATACTGTTCTTCCTTTGAAAAGAAAATAATTTTATTATCAACTTCAAGTCCTAGTATTACACAAATCACAGGACTTCTATAATTGATAATAATATTGAAATCCTGGTCACTCTAAAAACACTCTAAAACAACTGATAAACAATCTATTATTTTTGTGAACACTGAATCAAACACTTAAAAATAAATGTGTCTGATCCTTCAAAAGGCCATTGCTTCCGTTTTGTTTGGTGTGCTTGCTTTAATGTACTGCATGTGTGAAAAAACTAAATAGCACCATCAATTAGTTGCCTTGGAATAGTTTGAAACTGTGCTTTATTAAAAGCATCAAGTCTCTGTTTTGGTACCTCTGTTAGTTACTAGTGCACGGAATGCTAGGCTGGGCAGAGAAAGAAAGGAGATGTGAGATCAAGAAGAATACAAAAGAAGAGAAAGTTCACATTTACACATGAAGTTCAAAGTCAGACTTTTCCTTCAAGACACACAAGGAGAAAAAGTTACTCATGGCAGAGATAGCATTATGGAATAGAATGAAAGTGTTCACAAAAACAACGGGAACTAAGAAATTATTCAACGATACTCATACAACCCAGGTTGCTTATTCCAGAATTTTCCACATTCAAACATATATGTTTTCAAGGCAGTCTAGATTAACAAAAAGAACTAAGTGATGTCTGGTTTCCTCTGGTGCTGAACTCCACCCAGTCATTATGTTTTATGAACTTTTGGGCTGTGGAGGCGGACTGGAATGACAGTACATAGTTTTGACAAATCCTTTTCAGTGTTTCTGGGAAAAGCAGATACATTGGCATATTTTAATAAAATGATAACTTTTACATAAGCATTTTGGAAAGGAATACAAATTGGTCCATTTGAAAAATATTTCTGCTTAAAACAGCAAATTTTTATGTTACTTAAGTATCTGAAAGGAAAGATTTCTGCTGAAAGTGAATCAATTTCAACAACTTTGGATAAAAGCTTTACCTCCAAAAAAGTTACCAGGAAGTTAACTATTGGGAATCCCACTGTTATTTAAGATGCTCACTCGCAAATAGTTTGAAGAAATTGCAAAGCAAAAGGAAACTACATTCAGAAGGAAAATATATATATGAAGCATGCAAAGGGAAATAGAAAATATTTCCAAAGAACATTCTCTGCCAAGTTTTGTGGCCAAAGCTAACTTTGCTCTGAAGATCTCTCAGACATGTGACTTGTGAGCCTGTGAAACACTTAAATTGCTTATGCTTTTACAGGTTGTTTGAGAATACTTCATTGTGATAGAAACCCTGGTAAACATATAGAGATCTAGTTTCTTAAAATATACCCCAAACTGATTTTAAAGGTACAAATCCTTTATTCACTCTTCTAATTTTTTATCGTTATATACTATCTTATTTGTCTATTGAAAGAATTTATGAAAAAGAAAAAATATTGAAACAAAGGATTATCCCTAATCCCACACATCATATATAATTAAAATTAGCTAATTTTTTCTTACAATTGCTCAATGCATTTGTCCTCATATAACTGAGATGACACAAAATGAATATCAGGATTGAATTTCGTTTACATCACTTAAAGCCCTTTGAACTGATTTTTAAATTTTGTCTAATTTTTGAATTAAAAAAATCTAACACATATAAATACTGGATATATCATGGGGTACTATGTGATGTTTTACTGCATGTATACATTGCATCATGTCCAGTGTAAATGAATTTATGTTTTCAATCATTTAGCATTTCTTTGTGGTGAAAGCTTCCAAAATATTATCTTCTAGGAGATTCTTTGTAAATATACAGTAAAACAACATTATCCGTCTTCACCCTGCTGTGAATAGCACACCAGAGCTGCTTATTCCCATCTATCTATAACCTAGTGCCCATCAATCAATTTTCTCAATCTCTCCTTCTGCACTTCAGTCCCCAGACTCTGGTCATCATGCTTATACTTTTTTTTTTTTTTTTTTTTTGACAGGCAGAGTGGACAGTGAGAGAGAGAGATAGAGAGAAAGGTCTTCCCTTTGCCGTTGGTTCACCCTCCAATGGCCGCCACGGCTGGTGCGCTGCAGCCGGCGCACCGCGCTGATCCGAAGGCAGGAGCCAGGTACTTATCCTGGTCTCCCATAGGGTGCAGGGCCCAAGCACTTGGGCCATCATCCACTGCCTTCCCAGACCACAGCAGACAGCTGGCCTGGAAGAGGGGCAACCGGGAAAGAATCCGGCGCCCCGACCGGGACCAGAACCTGGTGTGCCGGCGCCACTAGGTAGAGGATTAGCCTATTGAGCCGCGGCGCCGGCCCATGCTTATACTTTTAACATCTGTGAGATCACCATTTTTTAAGACTCCACGTGTAAGTGAAATCATGTGATCCTTCAGTGCTTGTCTTATTTCACTTAACACAAGATTCAAGTTCCATCCATTTTGTTGCAAGTGACAATATTTCATCCATTTACGTCTGAGTATTTTCCATTGTATACAGGTGCCACATTTTCTTTATGAATTTATCAGTGTATGGACACAAGTTGTTTCAATTTCCTGGCTATTCTGAATAATGCTTCAATAAACATGAGAATGCAGATGTTTCACATGAATGTCATTTACTTTGGATAAATACTTAAAAGTGGGATTTCAGGATCATACGGTAGTTCTATTTTTACGTTCTTAAGGAACCTCCATAATTTTTTCCACAATGGCTTTACAAAATTACATTCCCACCAACAGTGCACATTAGTTCCCTTTTATCCATATCCTTATTATCTTTTGTCTTTTTAATAAAAGCCAATGTTATTTGAAATGAAGAGAGAGAAAGATCCATTCCCTCTGTTGAATCCCCAAATGGCTGCAATTGCCAAAGCTGTGCCAGGCTAAAGCCAGAAGCCAGGAACTCCATCAAATCTCCTACATGGGTGGCAAGGATAAAAGTGTTTAGACCATTATCTGCTGTTTTCCCAGGTTCATTAGGAGAGAGTTGGACTGGGATCAGAGCAACCAAGACTCACATCACTGCTTTTATATGAAATGCTGATGTCAAAAGCTACAGCTTAACCCACTGTGCCACAATGCCAGTCCCCACTCTACGTATTTTTTTTTAAAAGATTTATTTAATTCAAAGTCAGATTTATACAGAGAGAGAAGAAGAGGCAGGGAGAGAGAGACGTCCTCCATCCACTGGTTCACTCCCCAGTTGACTGCAATGGCCGGAGTTGTGCCAATCTGAAGCCAGGACCCAAGAGATTCTTCCAGGTCTCCCACGTGGGTGCAGGGGCCCAAGGATTTGAGTCATCTTCCACTATTTTCCCAGGCCATAGCAGAGAGCTGGATCAGAAGTTGAACAGGCAGGTCTCGAGTCGGTGCCCATATAGGATGCCAGCACTGCAGGCGGCAGTTTTGCCTGCTGAGCCACAGCGCCACCCCTCTACATATTTTTAAATGGAGAATTTAGTCTATTGACTTTGCAAGTTTTGTTTATTAAGGTAAACAAATTTCATATATTTCATATATAAAGATTTAGAGACGTGGTGAAATTCCTACCCTACTCTCCCTCTCCACACCCCCACATTCCTTCCTTTCTCTCTTATTCATTCTCTTATATTTTACAATGATCAACTTGAAGTTTATACTCATCAGATTAACTCTGTTAAGTAAAGCTTCAACAAATAGTAAGAACAAAGAAACACTGCCCATCAACAGTAGAGACAAAGGCTGTAATCAATCATCAAATCTCAAAATGTGAATTTCACTCCTATACGTTATATTTTTAGTACTCTATTAGTTACCACTGATCTAGAAAAACATGTGCTATTTGTCTTTTGGGGAATGGCTTATTTCACTAAGTCTAATGCTTTCCAGTTGCATCCATTTTTTTGCAAAAGACAGGATTTCATTCTTTTCTATGGCTGAGTAGTATTCTGTTTTATATATATAATTATATTTATATAGTATAGATTTATATATTATATATTATATATATTGTGTTATATATTATATTTATATATTTATATTTATATATTTATATTCGGTTATACATATATATAACAGAGTAGTATTCTGTTATATATAAATTATATTTATATATTATATATTTATATTATGTTATATATATTATATTTATATTCTGTTATATATGTATGTATCACAATTCCTTTATCCAGTCAACAGTTGAGGAACATCTGGGTTGATTCCATATCTTAGCTATTGTGAATTGAGCTGCAATAAAACTGGGGGTACAGATAACTTTTTCAAATGCTGATTTCATTTTGTTTGGGTAAATTACCAGGAATGGGATTGCTGGGTTATATGGTAGATCTTTTTTCAGTTTTCTGAGGTACCTCCATACTGTCTTCCACAATGGCTGTATTTTTCCACCAACAGTGGAGTAGGGTACCTTTCCCCCCACATCCTCAACAAAATTTATTGTTTGTTGATTTCTATTTGAGAGCCTTTCTAACCCAGATGAAGTGAAACCACATTGTAGTTTTGATTTGCAATTATCTGAGTATTTTTCACGTGTCTAGGGACCACTTGGATTTCCTCTTTTGAAAAATGCCTGTTCAAGTCCTTGGCCCATTTCTTAACTGGGTTATCTATTTTGTTGTTGTTGAATTGTTGAGTTTCTTGAGCTCTTTATAGATTCTGGATATTGTTCTTCTACTAGTTTCAGAGTTTGTAAATATTTTTTTTCCCATTCTGCAGGTTACCCATTTGTTTATTTTGGCTTTGATTACCTGTGCTTCAGATGTCTTTTCCACAGTCTTTGCCTATGCCAATGTCTTCCATAGTTTCCCCGATGTTCTCCTCTAGTAATTTGGTGGTATCAGGTTATAGATTTAGATACTTGATCCATTTTGAGTGGATTTTATTATAAGGTGTAAGGTACAGGCCTTGTTTCATACTTTTGCATGAGGAGATCCAATTTCCCCAATGCTATTTGTTGAAGAGACTCTCCTTTCTCCAGAGATTGATTTTAGCTCCTTTGTCAAAGATTACTTGGTTGTAGATCTGTAGATTGATTACTGAAGTTTATATTGATTACTGAAGTTTATATTCTGCTTCATTGGTCTACATGTCTATTTTGGGGCCAGTACCATGCTGTCTTGATTATAATTTCCCTGTGGTATGTCTTGAAATCTTCTAGATCTGAGGAGAATGTCCTTGGTAATTTGATTGGGATTGCATTGAATCTATAATTTACTTGTGGTAGTATGACCATTTTGATAATTTTAATTCATACGATACATGAACATTGATAATTTTTCATTTTTTGTGTCATTTCTTTCTTTAATAGTTTATAATTTTCATCATAGAGATCTTTCACCCCCTGGTTCAGTTTATTCCAAAGTATTTAATTTTTTTGTGAATGGGATTGATCAACAAGTTCTTTGCACTCATGGCATTGTCTGGGTATACAAAGGTTATTGATTTTTGTGTATTAATTTTATATTCTGAAACTTTACTAAACTCTTGTATGAGTTCCAATAGTCCAATTGTCCCTTAACAAAGTCTTTTGTTTCCTCATATAGTGAATCATGTCATCTGCAAATAATGACAATTTGGAAGGACTTCCTTCTTTCCAATTTGTATCCCTTTTATTTCTTTTTCTGGCCTAGTGGGTCTAGCTAAAACTTCCAGGACTATATTAAATAGCAATGGAGAAAGTGGGCACCCTTATCTGGTTCTGGATCTTAGTGTAAATGGAAATGCTTCTAACTTTTCCCCATTCAACAAGATGCTGGATGTGGGTTTGTCATAAATTGCCTTGATTGTTTTGAAGAATGTTCTTACTATACTCAATTCGTATAAGGTTTTTATCATGAGAAGAAGGGCATTATGTAATGATTAAGAGATTAATTCAACAGAAAAATGTGACTATCATAAATGTATATGCACGCAAGGCCAAAGTACCTGGCTATTTGAAACAAATGTTAAAGGATCTAACATAGACTGAAGCAGAATCATCAGAGTCTACTTGCTACTGTATTGACAGTAGCAATGGATGACCTCAACACTCAATTTTCATCAGTAGACAGATCAACCAGATAAAATATCAACAACAACAACAAAAACACAGAGCTAATCGACACCATGGACCAAATGGACCTACCAAATATCTGCAGAACCTTTTATCCCAAAGTTGCAGAATACACATTCTTTTCATCAGTGCATAGAAAGTTCTCTAGAATAGACTATATGCTTGGCCATAAAGCAAGTCAGAAATTAAAAAAAAATTGAAATCATACCATGCATCTTTTCTGACCACATGAATTGAAGCTGGAAATTAATGACTCAAGAATCTCTAGAATATATGTAAACACATGGAAACTGAACAACATGCTCCTGAATGAATAATAGGTCATAGAAGTAATCAAAAGTGAAATCAAAACATTTCTGGAAAAGAATGAAGATGGCAATACAACACATCAAAATTATGGGATACAGCAAAAGCAGTGTTAGAAGGGAAATTTATAGCAATTGGTGCCTACTCCAAGAAATCAGAAAGACATCAAGTAAATGAGCTATAAATGCACAACAAGCCAAACACAAAATTAGTAGGAGAAAAGAAATAATTAAAATTGGAGAAGAAATAAACAAAATTGAAACAAAAAATATAAAAATTCAGTGAAACCAAGAGCTGGTTTTTTGAAAAAATAAAAGTGAATACCATTGGCCCAACTAACCAAAAAGAAAAACAAAAGAGGGAGAAGACCCAAATTAATAATATCAGAGTTGAAAAATGAGATGTAACAATGATATTAGGGAAATAAAAGGAAACATCAAGAATTACTATGAATAGTTATATGCTACAAATTGGAAAATCTGGAAGAAAATAGGTTCCTGGACACATAAAATCTACCAAAATTGACTCATGAAGACATAGAAAACTTAAACATACCAATAACCAAGATGGAGATTTAATCAGTAATAAAGGCTCTTCCAAAAAAGAAAAGCCCAGGACTGAATGTCTTTACTGCTGAATTTTACCATAATTTTAAAGCAATAATTCCAGTTCTCAAGCTATTCAAAACTATTGAAGGTAGGGAATACTCCCAAGCTCCTTATATGACACCAGCATCACATTAATTCCAAAATCGGAAAAAGATACAACAAAGAAATAGAACTGTAGACCAATATCCCTGATGAAATCTATGGAAAAATCCTCAATGAAAAACTAGCTATTCAAATCCAACAACACATCAGAAAGATCATTCACCTGGATCAAGTGGGATTTATCCTTGGTATGCAAGGATGGTTCAACATATGCAAATCAATAATTGTAATACAGTACATCAACAAACTGAAGAATAAGAACCATATGATTGTCTCAATAGATGCAGAGAAAGCATCTGATAAAATACAATTTCCATTGCTATTTTTTTTTTTTTTTGACAGGCAGAGTTACACAGTGAGAGAGAAAGACAGAGAGAAAGGTCTTCCTTCGGTTGGTTCACCCCCCAAATGGCCGCTACAGCCAGCGTGCTGCACCAATCTGAAGCCAGGAGACAGGTGTTTCCTCTTGGTCTTCCATGCCGGTGCAGGGCCCAAGCACTTGGGCCATCCTCCACTGCTTTCCCGGGCCACAGCAGAGAGCTGGACTGGAAGAGGAGCAACCGGGACAAAATCTGGCGCCCCAACTGGGACTAGAACCTGGGGTGGCAGCGCTGCAGGCAGAGGATTAGCCAAGTGAGCCATGACACCAGCCTCCATTGCTATTTAAGAACTATAGGTGAGCGCTTACTAGTTCCACTTTGATACTTGTCTGAAATTTTGTTGTAATTCCTTTCTTTATTTGTCCCTAAATTAAAATCTTCATTTGTGGTTAAGTGCTTTTTCTCTAGTGGTCTACTTTGATTCCTTATTTATTATTTTTGGTAAATCTACATATAGGTCATGATTACCTTAAGATTTCCAAAATAATAACAAACTATCTTGAAATGATAACAATTTAATATTGACTATAAAGATGGAGAGACACAAAAAACAAATATAAGAAATCCTAATAAAGCACTCTATATTTGTGTTCTATCCCTCCTTACATTCTGAATCTTTTTATGTAACATTTGACCTCTTTCTATATTGCCTGTCTTCACATTTTAGAATTATAATTGTATTTTTTCATATTCACAGTAAAGGTATAAATTATTTTTACAATAACAATAAAACATTTACAATATTAAAGCACCCTAAATTTGTTGATATTGTTACTCTTACAGTAAATTTTCTGCCTTCTGATATTTTCCTCTTAAATTATAGCATCTCTTTCTGCCAGTTTGAAGAATCCCCTTTAGTATTTTTAATAACATAGGTCTGACAGGTTAAATTCTCTTAGCTTTGTCTGGGAATGTCTTTACCTCCCCCTCACATCTGAAAGATAGCTTTGTGGGATAGAGTATTCTTGGATGGCAGAGTTATTTCTTCAGTACTGTAAATATCTCATCTCACTTCCTCCCGACATATAAGGTTTCTGCACAAAAATCTGCAGTCAGATGGGACTCTTTTATGTTTTATTTGTTTGTTTGCTTTTAGTGTAATCTTGGTGGGATTGAATCTCATTAGTGATCTTCCTGTACCTGGATCTTTCTCTAGGTTTGAGAAGTTTACTTCATTTTCTATTTCAATATGTTTTCTACCTCTTTGGCATCCTGAAAGCCCCTCTTGAATCCCCAAAACTCGAATATTTGCTCTCTTCATCTTATCCTGGATTTTTGTAAGTTTTCTTCATTCCTTGTGATTTTCTCCTCTTTGTATATCAAATACAAAGAAATACTGATTATTTCTTCTCTTTGATTGATTTGACTATTGATGCATTCTATCATGGTTTTAATTTCATTGGGTATATTTTTCAGCAAAGATTCTCCTTGATTTTGTTTAACTACTTCTACCTCTCTATTAAATCTGTTAGAATATTGAATCATTTCTCTGTGTTCACTTAAATTTCATTGAGTTTCCTTCAATCTTCACCTGAGCATTTGCAAACTTCAATTCCTAGATGGTTGGTTTCTAGCATCTTAATTTGCTCTTCAGGTGAGGACGTGGCCTGGCATTACAGGTGGCAGCTTTACTCAGTATGTCCCAACACTGGCTCCAGTTTTTTTTTTTTTTTTCAAATTTTTAACATTGTCAATTCCATTCTTTATTACCTCTAATGTAGATGTTCATTTATCTAAATTTTATTCTTGCTATTATAGTTTTTCAAAACTCTTCTTATATTACAGATATCACTACAATGTAGTAGACATGTTTGTAAGTTCTCGAATCACGTGACATGCATTCTAATAAATTTTATCTCCTCCTAGTTGTGTAGTCATAGGAATAGTTTTTTATGACTCTAAACCTCTTTGAATTGGATTACCTTGATATCCCCAATATAAGTTTTTTGTAAGAATTAAATAAAATAATCTGCGGAAGATTCTTAATCTAATACCTGGCACATAAAAATCAGGTAGCGGGGGGCGGGGGCAGCACTGTGGTGTAGTGGTTAAAACTGCCACCTGCAGTGCCAGCATCCCATATGAATGCCAGTTGAGTCCTGGCTGCTCCACTTCTGATCCAGCTCTCTGCCATGGCCTGGGAAAGCAGCAGAAGATGCCCAAGCTCTTGGGCCTCTGAGCTTTCATGGGAGACCCAGAGGCTCCAGGCTCCTGGCTTCAGATCAGCTCAGCTCTGGGCACTGCAGCCATTTATGGAGTGAACCAGCAGGTGGAAGACCTCTCTCTCTCTCTCTCTCTCTCTCTCCAACCCTCCCTCCCTCTCTCTCTCTCTCTGCCTCTGCCTTTCAAATGAATGGATAAGTCTTTAAAAAAATCAGGAAGCAAATACTAGTTCTTATGATAATTATCAACATCATCTTGCAGTATTTCTACATCTCAGTGCCTTCTATGTATAAGGGGTTCTCCTCAAAGTTCTACTCAAGACTATACATCACAACCATGATTCTAGAGTTTTACTTTCTTGTTCTTACTCGTCTTGTTGCAGAGATTTTTGTTTCTTTTTTTTTTTTTTGCCTATAAAATCCAAGACTAAACATAAGCCTTTCAACATCTCCATCCAAATTCACCAAGTTTGAATAAGATGGCAGTCTACTTGATTTGTTTCACATGTCACAAATTCATTCTGAAGGAAACATATTATGTAGCTACCACCACAAAAGCTCTGTGAACATAAATTTTTAAAAAAATATAAATTCATCCCTCCTTCTAAAATGCATGTAATGGAATTGGTAAAAAAAAAAAAAAGAATTTGCCCTGAGAGTTTTTATCAGAAAATGGATAAACATTTTTAAATGATTTTTTGTGTCATTTATTACATTCAATTCAACACCAACAAATTAAATGTGCTTCTGGCCTTCATTAGTTCTTAAAGATACAACTTGTCCTTATCCTCAGCATTTCTTGGAATATAAATTCCCTGCAAACCTTTAAAGCACATGGCTGACCATCACAATATAGTCAAGTCACTTAGGTTTTCTTTAACATATTTTGCATCACTGGATTTAATCAGTGATAGGTACTACTTATGTGAGAAAGAAGGTTCTCATCATTTAGTTGACTTTTTGATAACGCCTCAAAGAAAAGGAACAACTAGAAAATTAAAACAGGAAAGGAAACTACTTCTGTAGCTCAGAAAGGATACCTCCTTATCACAGAGAAATGGGCTTGAAAAGTAATGAGGTAAAGAGAAACAGACAAAGCAGCAAGATTACTGTCTTCCATATGGGATTTAAGGAATTGACAAAGTGGTGACTGGCTCAATAATGATAAAAAACAGAATAAATCTGCACATGATGCTTACTTTTAAGATGTCAACAGCCAACATTTTTCCAAATCTAATGAATATCTAGGTCTAAAAAACAAGCTAGATTTGCATGAATTGAGGTTTAAAGATTATGTGGAGCAAAACAGAAAATTTCCTAAACAGTTTATGCAATATTCTATCATTTTACACTACACCTTTTTTTTCTTATGTATACTACCAAACTGGAAAAAATGTTTTCCAGTAAGAGAAGCCCAGTGAATAAAGAGCATGAAGAAAAACTCTTGCTAGCAAGAACAAAGAAAAATTCTATGGAAAAGATCCGTGGAATGATGTAATGTGTTTACAATTTAAAGTGCTCCACAAAGAAATTACAGCAAATTTCATGTAATTCTGGGATATTAGAACCAAAAGAGTCTTTGAAAAAAATCTAGTCTAATTCTTTTGTATTTCAGATGGAAATTCTGAATTAACAATTACAATAAAGTGCTTTGCTTAAGATTCCTACTATTTTGAGTGGACCAGGGCACTACACAGTGTTTTTACGACTATAAAAGGTAGACTATACATCAAGGCAGACACAATTATACACTGGATATCTGAGGTCACACTTTGCCCAACATATCTCAGTGGCTCATGATCGAAAGTTTTAGCTAAATTACTATATCCAGTTCAACTACAAACAGAACACATAGAGAAACAGTTGCAAAATAAGCTGAATGCTTTATATTGTGGTCCTAAAGTTTCAGTATCTTTTGTGGATAGAATGAAATTAATTTAAACCAGAGAATACTTGTTAAAATTTCTCTAAACACTCTCTATGTGTACTATCTCTCATCACATTTCTCTACTGTATTTCGGATTTACAAACCCTAATTCTTCAACAACTTAATGTGAATACATTTTACTGTCCTTCAGGTGTTAACTCAATTGACACTTCTCATTAAGGCCTTCTCTGACCATTATATTAAAAATTACAACATACTCCTAGACTGCATGCAGGAGTTCACCTGCACAGAACTGCAGACATTTTGTTTGTAACTGTCAGTTTGCCCTTTAGGTAACCCTGACTGTCTTCCCAACTCATTAATAAGATGAACTTCCAGGCTGGTATTGCTGGGCTACTGTCCCTTATCTAATGCCTGGAGCATTGATATTTTCTCGAGAAAGTCCAGGTGCATTTACGTTAGCCACATGTCACCTTTGTCCAGCTTAACAAATTGACCCCTTGCTCCTGATTGAGGGTATAGAAAGCCATTGATCCATTATCTTGCAGCTGTTGGATATTAGGCTTCAGTCCATAAATTTTCCCAATGAATTAAACTTTAAATAGTCTTGGATTAGCTTCCTTTTTAGGCTTCTCTTGGTCTCTTCCTCCTTTGGCAGCTGTTTCTCATATACAGCTGTTTCTCATGTACACTTCCCATATTCCTTCTCAAATTCATTTTTCTCAAAATCACTGATAACCACCTAATAATTTATATTTTACCTACTACATTGATATATTGTCTCTTACCTCATCTATATTACAGCACTTTTTATGGGTTCTATCATGAGCATGAAATAAATAATTGTATAATTAAATAAATAACTGCAAATTAATTTCCAAAAGCCTTATACATTTACAAGAGTCGTTTATGAAACTCAACTACAACAAAACAAACAATTCAGTTAAGAAATGGGCAAAGTACTTGAACGAGCATTTTTCAAAAGAGGAAATCCAAATGACCAACAGACAAATGAGAAAAATCTTCTGGATTACTAGCCATCAGGGAAATGCAAATCAAAACCACAATGAGGCTTCACTTCTCTCCAGTTAGAATGGCTCTCATACAGAAATCAACAAACATCAAATTCTGGCAAGAATGTGGGGAAAAAATACCCTAATCCACTGTTGGTGGGAATGTAAACTACTACAGCCATTGTGGAAGACAGCATGGAGATACCTCAGAAATCTGAAAATAGATTTACAATATGACCTAGCAATCCCACACCTGAGAATTTACCCAAAAAAATGAAATCAGCAGATGAAAGAGTTAACTGTACCCTTATGTTTACTGCAGCTCAATTCACAATAGTTAAGATATGGAATCAACACAGATGTCTATCAACTGACCATACTATGGATGCTACTCAGTGTACTCAGTGGTAAAAAAAAAAAAAAAAAAAAAAAAAAAAAAAAAACACCATGAAATCCTGCCTTTTGCAACAAAGTGGATGCAACTGAAAATCATTATACTTGGTGAAACAAGTCAGTCCCCAAAAGACAAATATCATGTTTCCCCTGATCTGTGGTAACAAATATTTAATATATGAGAGTGAAATTCACATTTTGAGATTCAATGATTATTTACAGCCTTTGTTTCTGCTGTTGAGGAACAGAATTTTTTTCTTCATGCTATCTGCTAAACATTTTACTGAGTGTAGGGTTAGCCTTATGATCATTAAGTAAACTGGAAGTAGATCTCTGTAAAAATTAAGTGTGGGAAAAGCAGAGGGAGGAGGATGAAGGGTTGGAGTGTGGGTGAGAGGGAGGGAAAAATCACTATATTATTAAATCTGTGTATATGAAATACATGAAACTTGTATAACTTAAATAAAATTTAAAAATGAAATAATAAAAGAAATGCATGCTATCATGAGGATAAAAATAGGAAGAATTCTAAGAAATTCATTTTTCAAAAGTGAAAAAGATGGACATTTGTTACAATGGTTAGATCACAGCTTGGGATGCCTGCATCCAATTATCTGATTGTCTGGTACTGGTCCCAGTTACTCTACTTCCAATGCAGCTTCCTGCTAATGTGAACCCTGGAAACAGATAATGGCTGAAGTACTCAGGTCCCTGCTACCCACATGAGAAACCTGAATTAAGTTTTGAGTTCCTGGCTTCAATCTGACTCAACTCTGGCAACTAGGGACATTTGGAGAGTGAACCAGTGGATGGAAAATCTCTGTTTTTCTGTTGTTTGTCTGTTTCTCTTTCAAATAAAAATAAGTATTTAAAAAAAAAAAAAACAGGAAAACTCAAAAAATTTTAAAAACAGACAGTATAGAGATACCTAAGAATTCTCAAAAAAGATATACCAAATGACCAAGTGATCTCACTCCTTGGAATTTATCCAAGGAAAATGAAATCAATATATGAAAGAGTTATCTGTATATCCAGGTTTATTGCAGTTCAATTAACAATAGCTAAGATATGGAATCAACCCAGATGTCCATCAACTGATGATTGGATAAAGAAATGGTGGCACGTGTATTGTATGGAATACTACTCAGTCATAAAAATGAATGAAGTCCTGTCTTTTGGGAAAAAAAAAAAAAAGGATGAGACTGGAAATAATTATACTTGGTGAAACAGCTCTGTCCCAAAAAGACAAATATCATGTTTTCCCTGATTTGATTTATTGTACCAAATAGAGTACCAATAGAGTACCAAAAATGTAATGTATGAGAGTGAAATTCACATTTTTGAAATGCAGTGATTGTTCAATGATTGTTTACAGCCCTTGTCTGTACTGTTGAAGAATGGTGTTTTTTCACTCCTTATTATTATATGACAAACTCTTCATTTAGTGAAGGGTTAATTTTATGAACATAAAGTAAACTGAAAGTAGATCATTGTAAAAATTAAGAAAGGAAGGAAGAGAGATGGTGGGGGCATGAGTAGGAGGGAGGGTAGGGTAGTAGGTACCACTAAGTTCCTAAATATGTATAGAATTACATGAAATTTATCTTAAAATTTTAAAAAAGAGTCATTTAAAAAAGAGTCATCATCCTTCAAGATATCATTCTAAAATATTAGCTGATCTGATTTTATAAAGTATGACCCAAGCATTTTTCTATATTAAATTAATCAAAAATACAATATCACTAGGTAAATTGAGCTATTGGAATAACAATAGTACATAATCACACATCATGACATTTACCTTTAAAAGAAAGAAAAATCTGTTCTTGATATAAAATACATAACTAAAACACAGTTCTAGTTGTTTTCTTTTTTTATTTCAGTCTAATATTAAAAATCTGTCTTCAAATGAAGATGCTCTTCTGCAGCCTAAAGCTATATACTAAACCTAGAATACCCTGAAAGTATCAAAATATATACAAAGATTGAGACATGTAGGATTATGTATGCCCCACAGCAGCACTCAGGCTTCCTTCATATCTGACCCACTAGAATCTAGACATGCCAAGAAAAAAAAGTCATTTTACAAAAATAACATTTTCAATTAAAATGTTCATTCAGTCTCTTTATTCATTTCAAAGCATGCTTTTGTATTTGATTCATATGAAATTTAATATATTGGAAGTTGGAAGATTAAATTTAACTTTTCTCCTAGTACTCTACCCCTCAAGGTTTTTGTCCACATGGCCAAACTAAACTACTGGTTAAACTCCTGAAATGAATTCAGATGGTTGCTTTCAGGCTGGTCCTAAGTGTGCAACACCAGTGGAGCTGTCATTGCTGTTTTTTTTTTTTTTTTCCCTTGAGGAGGACCTATTCCATGCTGCTCTACTAACAATGCATGATTGAAGCAATTGTTGGCCCTCTTTTGTTTGTAGATGAAACTCAGATTTTGTCTCCACCTTTACCTAGTATTCCCCTAATATGCTTGCCTTCACATTTTCTTCTCTCTGTTGTGCTCTTTTCTTCTTATAGACACCAGTCACATTGTATTTAAGGCCAACTCTACTTTGTTATGATCATATTTTAGCTTAACTATATACCCTTCAAATATCTTATTTCCAAATAATATCACATTCTGACAGTCTAGATAGCACATGAATTTTTGGGGAAAGGAGATTATAATTTGACCTGACTGAAGGCTTCTGAGACAAAAACCTCAGGTATTGAAATTATCTATTTAAAATATAATAAATATTTTAAAGAAATAAAATGTGGGATTTAATAGATTACTAGAGAACAAGAAATTATTGAAAACTGAATGGTCAGCATTAAAAAATAAAAACATAAAATTTTAGAATTAAAAAATACAATAACCCATAAATACTTAATGTATAATGCATTAATTACAGCTCCAACTTTAATTAATTTAAACATTTATCTTAAATTTTCTAGAATGTAGCATATAAAGACAAATGAGAAATATGATAAAGAGCTAAGAGACACAGGAAAAAACTTCAAAAAAACATCGATTTAAGCAAATATGGAAAAGAGATAGAAAAGTACAAGAAGAAATATTTACAGAGATATTGAATGAGAAATTATAAAATTAGTAATTAGTTAACAATTATAGAAAGGAAAAGGAAGAGAAATAAGCAAGAGAAATAAAATGAAAGCCATATCTCAGCATGTCAAAACCACAACTTAACATCAAAGACAAAATCTTACAAGCAACCAGAGAAGAAATACAGATTATCTTTAAATGAATGGCAGTTCTAATGGCAACTGGCTCCTCAACAGCAATAGTAGAAGTTGGAAGAAAATAAAGCTTGGTAACTCACTGTGCTGACCAGAAAAGTTCATCTGTAATCATAATGTTCACTTGTTATATCTTTTTCTAATATTTCATTTATAATCTTTCTGTGTTTTCATATCATAGGCATATCTTTTTAAACAGCAAATAATTTATGTCTGTTTTTATTTCCAATATAATATTATTTTTCTATTAATTGGGGTATTTTGTCCATTTACGTTTAATGTAAACACTAGAATATTTTATTTTAAATCTATCATATTACTATTTATTTAATTTCATTTGTTCTCCTCTTACACCTATGTCTTGACTTCTTTGGAGCATAAAATATTTTCCATTTTTCCTCTATTAGCTTATTAGTGGTGTAGTCATGTACTGTTCTTTTAGCGAATATCCTAAAATATAAAATTTTCATATGTTCAAACTATGAGATTAACAAAAGTTCTGCTTAACTTCTCAGCTTCACAGCACTAAGTCTCATCAAAAGCTTTGAGAAGAAAAGCAGTGAGTAATGTTTGGCTCTCCTCAATTCAATTCCCTTCTCTTTGAGATCTCACCATTCACATTTTGGCTGCTTCGGCACTTCTCCAATGGCTTCCAACAGATGTTTCACATTTTATCCAGTTTTTAAGTTGTTCTCAGAATGAAGATTGGTTTTTACACAATCTAATCCATAATTCCTAGAAACAAAGTCTTCAATCTAGAATTAGATACCTTATGAGCCTGTGTTTTTAAAACAATGATAAAATTAAGAGAGTTATAAACAAACAGGCAAAACCTGAGAAGCTCCTCACTAAGAGACTTCTAATAAAGAAAATTCTAAAGTGTTTGTTAAAGGCAGAAAAAAGTGAAATTCCTTTCAAACTCATAGAAGTTAAAATAAAATGAATATGAAGGAGCATAATCTATTTTTAAACACAGTTAGGGTTTTTTTATTTTTTTTATTTTTTGTCAGGCAGAGTTAAACAGTGAGAGAGAGAGACAGAGAGAGACTTATAGACAGTGTGAGAGAGAGAGACAGAGAGAAAGGTCTTCCTTCCATTGGTTCACCCCCAAATGGCTGCTATAGCTGGCGCATTGCGCCAATCTGAAGCCAGGAGCCAGGTGCCTCCTCCTGGTCTTCTGGGCCATCCTCCACTGCCTTCCCAAGCCACAGCAGAGAGCTGGACTGGAAGAGGACCAACCAGGACAGAATCCGGCGCCCCAGCCGGGACTAGAACCCAGTGTGCTGGCGCCACAGGTGGAGGATTAGCCTAGTGAGCCATGGTGCCAGCCAACAGTAAGGGATTTTAATAGCCTCAGAAAAAGAAATAGATAAAAAGAAAAACTAGGATATTATAAAAAATCCAAATTTATCTGAAACGTCAGTAAGTATAAACTAAATGTACAATATAGAAAAAATAGTAGCCTACATTTTTGAATGCATCTATATGCTGAAAAGACACACCCAAAGGATACACATGAATAGTGTATGAAAGTAAAACCATAGAAAAATACATTCAAATACATACTAAAAAGAAATAATTGTATTTCAATCAAACAAAAATGTACTGTAAGGCAAAGGTGTTACTGGAGATATTAAGTCACCAAATAATGAGAAGAAAATAAACCATTCTAAACCTATATGAGTTTAATAATATAAAAGAAAAAAGAGAAAATAGAATACAGCAAAAAATAACAGAAATATTAAAGGAAATTTGCAAAGTCCTTTATCAGAGTAGAATATTTTCTCATATTTTGCAGAAACTTTCAGATTGAATAGGTACAATGTTACTAAGAACATAGAGCACTTGAACATCACTGTGTTAATCAGGCTATGCTAAATACAGTGCAGAAATAAGTAAGGTATAAAGCCCCAGGGACAGCAAAATGGAAGTTTGCTTCTCCTCATAAAAGTCACCAAGGATTTAGGGACTATGACCCCATCCATTTTACAACACTGTCATCTTCTGGGGCTCATTGGAATCTTATGGAACCTACTTGGGCTATGCATTAGACTGTTCAAAAAGAAATGGGAAGGAAGAATCATAATGTTTTAAAGGCAAAGACAAAAATGCCTATACAACTGCAATTATGATGCCGCCTTCGCATCCAAGCATAACTGAAGGAAGACTTGAAACTTTATTCTTCCTTTATATCCAAGAAATAGGATTGTTAGAAACAAGCAATTTCTGACACAGGACATTTCACCAAGAAGAAAAGATTAAGTATTCCTTCAAGTCACATCAATTCTTTAGGAAATACCATCACATACTTTGCTCTAAGGAAAGTCTCAAAAACTTCTAAAAAACTGTATTGTGTAGATTATACATGAAGACCTCAATTTAAATAAATTAGCAGTAAATAACAAAAATAAAACTAAAATAGATTCCCAGCTTTTGAAATGAATACACATATTTCTAAATAAACGTGTGTAAACAAAGTAATCATAATATAAATATGTAGCATGGAACAACCACCAAATATTACTACAATACTCACAATGGATTTCTTAGAAATAAATTTGTAGCTTTAGATGCTTACAGTAAATGAAGAGTTCTAATAATTAACCAACTAAACTTTCAGTTTAAGATGTTACAATAGGAATTTCATAAAAGAAAAAATGAAGGAAAAAGTAAAATGTTGAAGTTAATGAATTACTCAAAATATATAATAATATAAAGATTAAATAAAGCCAGAAATTGATTCTTGAAGTGTCTGCAAGTGGCTCATACCATTGAAAATCTGGCTGAGGTCAGTGTGGCATTCTCTAGGACTAAAGGCCAGTAGGCTGTGCTGAGGTTTGTAGTGGTCACCGGGGTCACCCTGGTTGCTGGGTTGCCTCACTCTTGGAACTTTACTGGCCAGATCTATGTATCCTTCCAGGAGCCAAGTATTCTGGTATTTTTGAGATCATTTTTCAATCCCTGACAGCAAGATTATTTGTTATATAACTGAGAAAAAATGACATTTAATCTCCACAACATAACATACACAAAAATCAATTCCAGGTGAATTGAAGATTTAAATGTGAAAGGGAAAGTCCTAATATAAAACATTTAGAAAATCTATGTCTAATTCAATTGTGCTGAAACCACATATAATTTTACAAGTATATTTTCAGATCGATAAATGCATGTTATAACATTGTATAGCTGGTACAAGCACTTGACAGTGGTTAAGATTCTACGTGTTGTCCAATGTGAAGTAATGCTATAACTAGTACTGAAACAGTATTTTACACTTTGTGTTTCTGTGTGGGTGCAAACTGATGAAATCTTTACTTAATATATACTGAATTGATCTTCTGTATATAAAGATAATTGAAAATGAATCTTGATGTGAATGGAATGGGAGAGGGAGCGGGAGATGGGAGGGATGTGAGTGGGAGGGAAATTATGGGTGGGGAGCCATTGTAATCCATTAACTGTACTTTAAAAATTTATATTTACTAAATAAAAAATTAAAAAAAAGAAATTAAAAAAAATGATTCTACTTAGGACGTCTGCATCCCATTTCAGAATGGCTGGGTTCAGTTTCTGGCTCTGCCTCCAATTCCAGTGTCCTGCTAATGAGCACCTTGAGAAGTAGCTGATGATGGTTCAAGTGCTTGAATCTCTGTCACCCCTTTGGGAAATCTAGAGGGAGTCCTGGGGCTTCCGTTTCAACCTGGCCTGACCCTGGACGCTGCAGCCATTTGAGGAGTGAAACAGTGGATGGAAGATCTTTCTTTATCTGTCTATGTCTGTTTCTGACTCTCTCTGTCTTCTTGCTTTTAAAATAAGAAAAATAAATGATTTTTCAATTTAAAAGTTAAAATTATAAATCAAAGCTGTGAATGAGTAACCACATGTGGCAATGGATGTGAAGACAGTTGGGGAGGACTAAGGAGGACTAAGGCAGCAACAGTGTTCTACTTCTGAAGCTACCCAGTGGATCCACAGTTTTCATATAGAGGATTGTTTTTAATAATTCATATAGATGTATACATGTGAGTGGAATATAATTTTTATAAAATTATATCCAAAAATATTAAACAATTATATGTTCAAAAGAAGATAAATTCTATTAATGTACACAGATGTAAATTTATATAAAATGCCAAACCAGTGAACTTCAAGACCAATGATAACTAACTGAAAACTTTATCCAATTTTCTGCAAAAGGCTTCTTAAATTTTTCCTCAAGCCTTTGAACCAAAAATATACAGCTATAAGTATCACACTAGTGGGGATTTTATTCAGAACATGGCCTCACATGACCCACATACAATGGTGCCTGTGACTCTCCTTGGGGATGATCTTCTCTAAGCGTTCACCATTGACTTCAGTTTGCCATAATTTTGAGGCGCCTCACTTGAGCTTGGAATCACACACTTGTAATCAGAGAACACTAGAGACTGAAGGGTCTTCAGTGATGACATCTCCCCTCTTGAAGATGACCTTCCAAAGCATCCTGCATTTCCAGTCCTGCCCATTCTTTATGTGCCAGAGTAAATGCTGACAGCATTATGAAGCCCTTTCTAACTTTCTCCACACCTTGTATGTTACTACTGTATCTTGTAAGCAACCATGTTATCTGCTCTTCATTCACAGCCTATGACTGAAGGTCAGGGCTTACATTTAGCATTTGCAAAGATTTACGCCAAGTATCATTGAATCTCCAGAGCTCACGCTAGTAAACCAAACATGCTCAGAAAGTATTTGCTGAAGTAGTACACAAACAAAATATGTGTCTTATCACCCTTGAGAGCAAAATTCATGGCACAGTTAACTTTGAATCTTGACTCAAGTGTTAAGTAAATGAGCTGAGTTAAACCACTCTCATTTTTAGTTTGAAGAGACTACTTGGCTTACCCTGAAATTCACTATCAGTTGCCACAATAATCGTTGTGTTCAATTCTACCACCTATAATTGGCATTCATTTTTATTCCCATCACTGCCCCTACTAAAGCCTTCATAAGTAACCAGTTAGGCATCTGGCTGCAAAAGGAAAAAATTAATGCATCAAGTACACTTGATGACAGGTTCACTGGGAACATACATTTGGATGAGGTAATACTCTTGCAAAAGACAATCACCATGAGGAATCAGAAGCCTGACACCTTATTGATAGAGAAAATTAGATTTTAGTGGGAAACGAATATGTTACACAGAAAAATTATGGAACAAATCTGACCTTAAAATGCACTGACCTTTAAAATCTGAGCAAAATGCTTTCAAACACAGCCAAGAAAAAAGTTAATTTCTCGCTTCATTAGTTGATAAGTCAATCTGAAGTACATTAATAAGCACATTCTGAAGCTGATTCAAGAAAAGAAATTTGAATTTCCATAGCTACATTGAGTTCATCAGGGAGATTAAAAGGCCATTAGCTGTGTTCCTGGCAAAATTTCCCTTCTGGAGGTTAATATTTATTTTCACCAAGGTCAGTTTTTCTATGGAGAGGACATTGAATAACAATATAAAGGAATGGTAACAACCTTGGGTTAAGTCCCTGAGAAGTAGATTTCGACAGTTGGAATGAAGAGTCCTTGTTTGGTCCAGCTTTTTTGAGGTCTGATTGACAGATAAAAATTAACTTATTCAATGAATACAATGTCATGTTTTGCTATATATACACACTGTGAAATGAAACTAATCAAATTGATCAACATAGCCTTGACACGACACAGTTACCTTTTGTATGTGGATGCAGAGTGATAACACTTAAACCTACTGGATTATTAAATATCAAGCACATAGTGAAGGTGACAACTTTCAATTACCTCTTGGGCCAACGTCTAAAACTTACAAACTCTCACATCTCACACACTCGTTGTTGTGAAAATCCTAATACCTATATGTTTTTCTCCAGTAATCTTCCAAAATGTCTTCATTAATAATATGTGTGAAGAGAAACAGAAGGTGTATCATAATTGTATATTTATGTAAAATGTGATATAAGTACAGACTATAGCATAATCTACATAAGGATGATCAATATATGTGCTTTCTCCAAGAATTTTTTTCCTGCATTGTGGGGAAAGGTAGTATTTACTGAAAAGGAACTCAAGAAGTTTTAAAAGAGGTCTGCACTGAACTGAATGTCAAAGACCATCAACTTAGATGCCTATAAGTTTTTCCTATCAAAAACCAGATAATTATGAAAAGTAATACATCAAAATTTTTAGAACGTTTCCTTTGATGCTACCTGGTTCATTTCCATTATGTGTGTAGTTCAAACAGAGTGGCTGGTGATGAGGTTATGATGGCAGGAAGCAAGGGCTATGTGAAGAAGTTAAACTTTCCAATCTCCAGGCAAAGCTTCTGTGTCTCCTAATTGGTTTCAAAACTTTACCTTGTTTCTTGTTTCCTCTATTTCCTTCCCTACTTCCCCATCAACAAATTTGCACTTGCTGCACAAACGCAGAAGCAGATTGAAAAGCAAAGAGATCCATTCATTGTATTCAAAGGCTTCCTGAATGTGTAATTTGTGCCAGCAACTGTCTGTGTCACTGATGTGCCTCGATGATGGGCGCTGTTTGTAAGGAGGAGGGATGGAGTCAGAGATAATGCTGAAGCACTGGAGTTCCAGTGTGAACAATGTAAATGTGTGTCCAAGCAGAGGAGTTACAGAAATCAGGAAAGGGAAAGGCTTTGGTAGAAATATGCTCCATGTGGTGCTACCCTCAAGTTACTAGTATATACATGTAATCCAGGTAGAAGACATGCAGATAATTAGACCATCTGAGATTTCTGACAGCATGCAAATTTTAAAAATGAATTGGATGCGCAAGGTGGAAATGTGTCTATATGAGACGCAAATGCCTCTTTGGATTCTCTCAGCATTATCTGTTCCAATCTTCAGAAGCTTACTGTATATGCACCACAAATGAAGAAGATGAATTTATGCACGGCAAAGCAGTCAGCCTTATTAAACCAATGCTTTCAAGGCTCCTCCCATGTCTTCTAGTCTGGGGAAATGCCTCCACAGGAATGAGTCAGACTACCCAAGAAGTTAACAAAGGAACTGGATGACCAAAACCAGACTACAAAGTAGTTAACTCTCCGTGGTTCTATCTTGCCCAGAGGGAAGCACGAGCCTACTGGAAAGATCAGTTCCTCCACCCTACTCTTCCAGTCAGCCTGCCTAATGATGTCCTCTTGGTGTGGCCCAGCATAGCACCTGCCAATAACCAGTGAGTGTCTGCTTGCAGTTTTGTGAGGAAGTAATCTAAGAGCAGTACTTCACCTTTCTTGGCCACTCATCCTGCCACATCAGGTACTTCCACTTTCTCTCACTCTCAGTCTTCTGAGAGTTGACTCCCAAGTATAAGAACTAGCATTCAATCCCTAGAATATGAATTGACATAATACAAGTGTGAAATAGCAACATGATGAATAGCAAGTTATTTCCTGAGGTAAAATTTAGTGATTATGTTGGAAGAATAATACAAAAGCAACATGAAGAGCAAGAAAGAGCAGTCTCCTTTCAGTAGCTTCATGATGGCCTCCATTGGATAAGACTGGGAAGAATGTCATTGTGGCTCACTTGGTTAATCCTCCTCCTGCGGCGCCGGCATCCCAAATGGGCACCAGGTTCTAGTCCCGGTTGCCCCTCTTCCAGTCCAGCTCTCTGCTGTGGCCCGGGAGTGCAGTGGAGGATCGCCCAAGTCCTTGGGCCCTGCACCCACATGGGAGACGGGGAGGAGGCACCTGGCTCCTGGCTTTGGATCAGCGCAGCGCGCTGGCCATAGTGACCATTTGGAGGTGAACCAATGGAAAAAGGAAGACCTTTCTCTCTGTCTCTCTCTCTCACTAACTCTGCCTGTCAAATAAACAAAAATTAAAAAAAAAAAAGAATGCCATTGGATATTAAAGTTTTCTTTCAGGATGAGGCAATGTGGGGATTATTTCAGATATCATAATGAGAGTACTAATTTATGTTTTTGATTCAACAAATACTCCTACCTCCTATTTTTTTTCCACATCTACATCTCAAGGATGAATGGCCAAGGTGAAAGCCTGTTTGAGATCTCCCAAGTTGTAAGATTTGTCAAACATAAATATGTCACCAAACTCAACAGAGCTTGAACTCAGTTGGAGTATCCTTTAAATTCTGAGCAATTTTCCAATTTGACCAGAAAAAAAATCCCCTCAAAATTCAAAACTTACCAGAAGAAAAAATCCAGCAAAGCAAGTCTCTTTATTTCGCACATAACAATAAAACAAAATGGCTGTTTAATAACAAAACCATAATTCATACCAGATCATTCAAAATATGTTTGCACAAGTTTAAAGCTTACAGATAAATCCAATTTAGAAAAATATGTGGTTTTCAGTTCCTCACTTACTCATCCTTCTTTTTTGTTTTAATTGCTAGTGAATGTCATTCCAAGCCCTCTGAAGAACCCTGTAGAATTCAGAAGGTTCAGCTCTGCAGCATGTTTGACAAGTTCCATTTCTCATGCAATGGCAGTAGGACACAGACCTGAAAACATGTTCATGGTGCCTTGTTCCCAACACATCATAATCTGGAGAGGTCCCTGGCATAACTAAAGACAAACCCAGTGTTCATTAGGGAGAAGAAAATTTATGGAAATATCAAGCTTTCTTGGCAGTCTGCAGCCACTGACAATCTTGATTTGATTCCCATAAGTTCATGGAGCATCAGTTCTAGCATTCTAAATTCCGCAGGAGTTCCCAAAAGTGATGAATGTGGAGTTAAGAGTTTCCCTGGCTTCAGAGTTCACGGGGCACATAATGCCTTCAAAAGCAATGAAAATATGTTCCTTATGGTCCCTTTGAAGGGCATACAAAAGACACCTAGATTACTGATTTTGGAATTTCAGAGTCCAGTGTGTGGCTCTGATCACCTCAGATCAATTTTTTACCACCTCTCTATTATTCTCTAGTCTCGCATATGAGTTGAGATACCCTAGCTACAGAAAGTTACCTAGAGAACCCCCAACTGATGCTACTAATTCTAAAATGAAGCAATGTCTTTAACCCATCTTTTCTTTATATTTTTAGTTCAACCAAGTAATTAATTATGAAGCATATCTTTTAAGTGTCTATCATATATCATGTACTGAGGAAGACACTAGGGATATGTTATGAGCTTTTGCCCTCAACTGTTCTTTGTGGTGATATAAATGTAATTAAATAGGCATTGAAATAACTTTTTAAGTAAATGCCATGAAATATAAATGTATCAGGGCTTATGGCAATGAAACTCAGACCCGGAATTGAAAAAAAATCAGGAATGGGTTCCAAATGAAATTCTTTCTGAGATAAAAGGATGAATGGGAGTAAACCAGACAAAGAATGATAGATTGTTTCAAGCAGAGGGAAGATAAAAAATGTTCCACTCAAAGACTTCAAGTATTGCAATATGGCTATAAGGTATAATACAAAAGTAAAGTTAGCAAGAGCTAAAGATAGAGTATAAAAAATAAAAAGAATCAGAATAAAGGATATTTCAAAAAAATGCTTACAAATTTGAACTTTATCATAAGCATTTGGGGATTTTAATCAGGTGAGAGTAATGATCAGATATCTATTTTTTAACACTTTGTAAAACTCTAGAGCATGAATGGGAAAGAGCTAAGGAAAACCAGTGAGAAGTCTGAGTTAGTGATAAAGAGATGGATGGTGGGAGCTGAACTGAAGCACTGGCAAGGAACATGGAGAGATGGATATGCATGAAAGATGACTGGAGTGTAGATTTACAAGTCTCAGAGACCAAATTTTTAGAGAGTAATGGAGCAAGGGGAGTCCTTAGGTTTTTGAATCAGAAAGCTAGGTGGCAACATTCATTGAAGCTAGATAATTGGAGAAGCAAGACAGAAAATAATGAGTTCAGTTTAGATATGTTTAATATTGGTGCCCAAAGGATATTCAAGTAAAAAATCTACTAAGGAATTGGAAATATAGATTTTTTTGATCCTCCATCCAATGTATAGAAGCTGATATCATAAATGGATGACATTATCAAACGACTGTCGTGTGTAGCATTTTGATGTAACAAGATCGTAACAAAATGACAAGGAGCTGTTCAAGGTTTGGTCAAGAAGAAGAACCATCACAAGAAAAGTTGGGGGCTTTCCCTGAGAGTAGAGAATCGCAGAAGTCAAGAGCATTTTACAGAGGAGCGTTCAATCACAATATCAAATGTGGCAGAACTGTCAAGTTAGATAAGGTAAAAAAGTGTCCACTTGCCTCAGTGTAATTTCAATCCAAGATGAGTCCTGTTCCAAAAGTATTATCTCAGAAGAGTTTTGGTTCACTCTGGAATTGAGCTCATCAGCTTTTTTTTTTTTTTACAATAGTAACTCATGCTTCATATATCTTATTATTCACAAGTGGAATGAAATATACTGATACGTAACAGAGATCTAAGGCTGTGACTCCAAATTTTTGAGGATAAACCTGAAGGCTGAAATTTTCTGGACAAAAAAGATATGTGATGTTTTTCTTCCTCTATCAAGTAGTGAGCCAATGCTTGGGCATTCTTCACTGGAGGATGTAATAAATTCATCTGCTGTTTAGGGTGGGGTATTTCAGACAGCTTTCCTGCTGCATGTCCTTAAAGTGAAGGTCAAATAGAGTTATTGGGAGATATAAATTAAGCAAGTGTTCTTGCATTAGTATTTATATTGTTTAGAAATATCCATTTTCAATGAAGAAAACTCTCATTCAAGTTTGCTTTTAAAGGATATTGTAGACAATTTTGTTAATTAAAATATGTGGTCTTTGATTTAGAGCTGTATAAGACATATTCAATGTTATTTTGGATGTCTTAACTGAAAAAAAGAAACTGATTTTCCCAGAAAGTTCAAAGTTGTTGCTATAAATATCTTATCAGCATCAAGGTGCATTTTGAAGGCTTCAAATGTGCAAATGGTAAGCAATTTCTTACACCTTTCCAAATACAGAAGCCACTGGGATAAAATCAACACTCTTTCACCTCTCAGATGAAACAGCTCTTAGAAACTATGGAAAACATATCTTCTGCCAATTTTTTTTCTTAAATTCCAGTTCTACTGACAGTAGATGATCTTTATCTATTTGAGATGGCTTGGGAAATGGATTATGGGTCCAAGCTGTCAAAATAAATTGGAATCACTCAAATCATCGAGTAATTCTGTGCAGTTACATAAGCATAAAATTTAACTTCTGAAAAAGTCAGGAAGAATGTTCATTACATACTTGAGAATAAAAATTATGGAACAATTCCATCTCCACAAAAGCCTTATGACACCAACTTTTCAAAAGGTAAACATTAACAATAGGCCAAAATGAGTACACCAAATACTTCTATTTTGTTTATTTAATTCGGAGATTTTAAATTATTATTGTGGCATGAATATTTAATATCATATATACCCTCTAAATTTTTAACTACCCAATACATTATTGTTGCTAGGCACTACATTATACAGCAGATATCTAGATTCATTTTTCTTGACTAAAACTTCATGCTCGCTGATTAATAACCTCCCATTTTGTACTTCCTCTAGCCTTGTTAAACAACATTCTACTTTTTGAGTCTATGATTTTGACTCTACATATGTCATCTAAGTGGAATCAAGCAATATTTGCCTTGCAATGACTAGGTTTCATTTTGCAAGATAGTCTCAGGATTCATCTGGTTTGTTGCATATTGGAAAGCTCCTTCTTTATAAAGTTGAATAGTATCCCATTATAAATATATATTCCTTTTGTAATCCATTCACCTGTTTATGGACTTTCAGATTTTTTCTACATCTTGGCTACTGTAATGAGCATAAGATTGCTAACACATCTTCAAGATCCTGATTTCAATTCTTTTGGATAAATACCAGATAGGATTGCTAGATCATATGGTAGTTCTATTTTAATTTTTTTAGAAATTCCATTGTGTTTTCAATAATAGCTTTACCATTTTGTAGTCCGATCAATAGTAGGCAAGGTTTGTAATTATTTTGCATCCTCTATAATCCTTATAATCTTTTATATGTTATTTTATTTTTATCTTTCCATTTTTCAATACATTTTATAATTGCTTTCTGATGGTATGAGGTGATATATCATTATCATTTTGTTTTACATTGCCCTAATAATTAGTAACATTTATATTCATCTTAGTTTTGTTTCTCATTACATTTTGTTGACTTTTCCTTTTCTTTTATAGTGTACAGGAATTTGGTCCAACATCAGGAAAAATTAATACATGAGTGTATGCCTAAATTGTCCCATATCTCAAAGCTCATATTTATTCAAAAACCATTAATAATGATAAATATCATTTCTTGACTACTATCAAGCAGTTTCCAAGCTAGAAGAAGCACTTAACATTAATTCTAACCATAACTCTATGAAGACTTTCTATTACAAACTGGGCATGTGAAGTGCCTGAGGCTTACAGAGGCTAACAGTTGTCACACACATTCACTCATCAAATGTGTGGCCTACAAAGGAATTCACCACTGCTCCAAAGCCCAAGATCTTAACCACCATCCATACTTCCTATCTTTACAGGGCTCCTGCTGTCTCATTCATCTTCCAATCAATAACTGGAAAATTTAGACATTCATGCACATGTACAAATTAACAGAAAATAACCAGCCTCTGTTGTGTGTCCTGATGCCTAAAAGTGCTTTTTCTACAAATCTTCATTCTGGATATTTTTTTGACCCATGAGGTGAAATTAGGTTATGGCAGACTGATTTATTACACATTTTCCTATCCAAGAATAAGCAAACCTTTTTTGATGGTGTAAAAAGTATGTGGAAAAAAATTAATATGACTGGCAAAACAGCCCGTCCCTCAACAGACTTGACTTTTCCATGAGAATTTGCTCCATTCATTCCTTCAGCAGCCTTTCTAAGACTCCATTGAACTGAACCCATACTAGGATCCGAGGCAGACACTAAAGAGATTGAAGATTGGACCCCTGCCCTTAACGGAGATAGTAGCTTATCTGGAAATATGCTTAACTTACATAAAATCTATGTCCATATACAAGCCCCATGTAATGCACTCCAGACTACACCTTAATGCTGAGCATTGTAGAAAAGCAGGGAAATTACCCCTATTTCCAAGTACAAAAGCCCTTCAATCTTTGTGTTAAGACACAGATGAAAGTGAAAACATTCGCCTTTGATTTCATGGTCACTAGTACTTAAGTGTCTTTGCAGCATGAGGCTTCTGTATACTCAGAAGCCATAAGAAGGCCAAAATAGGATAAGCAGGTAGCAACAGGTGGAGAGAAGTCAGAATCTTTGATGTCCTGGTAGATGTGACAGGTCCCAGCATTCAGTCTCATATAACTGGAGTTCTATGCTCTTCCATAGTACTCTGAACAGTTACAGTTCAAATGACTGCATCAGCACTGGAGCGCTGAGTGGTTTCAGACAGAGAATGAGTGAGCCAATAGCTATAGCTGGCAGCCAGTGAAGGGAAAATGTGCTCTGAACCATCAGTGAGTCACCCAAGCAGACAGGAGGGTATGTGTGCCAATTTAGTCTGGACATTGTGCCAGAGCTCATACACTCATCAGGGTCAGAATTTACATAGGAGTTAAGCTCTGCTGCAATCTGAAAGTCAGGCCGTAACTGTAGGTGACTGGATGGGTGAGATTTTTCAACATTTCTGGTTTCTAGCCACATTCTTTTGGGTTAACTCTTTCTGCCTCATTTCTTCCTGTGCTTTAAAATACCAGCAATTTCATCTATAAGCTTCACCATAACTCTCTAGCCATTTATTTGAAATAGAAGTGTGCCAGAGAAGTTTACAATATATATGTTGAATCCACTAATTCCTGATCAATAAGTCTAGTTGAATTATTCCCAAGCAGAAATAAAATAGTTTATTGCAGCCAACATAGATACAAATTTAGAATGTGGATGAATGCAATCACACATAATTATAGGTGGATCATAATTTTTTAAAAATGTCCTTGTTTTCAGAAGGGAAGAATCATTAATCTCTGGCTCAGATGAGAAACATTAAGTGTTTACACTACAGCTTTCACACCTTTAAACATTAGAATCCCCTAGGCTTTCTTTAAAGATTTTTTAAAATTTATTTTGAAACTTAGAACTACAGAGAGAGAAAGAGAGAGAGAGAGAGACAGAGAGAGAGGTCTTCCATCTGCTGGTTCACTCTCCAAGTGGCTACATGGCCAGGGCTGAACCAGGCTGAAGCCAAGAGCCAGGAACTCCATACAGGTTTCCCATCTGGGTGGCAGTGGTCCAAACATTTGGGCCATTTACTGATGATTTTTCCAGGCATTGGCAGGTAGCTGGGTTGGAAGTGGAGCAGCCAGAACATGAACCAGCACCCATAGGGGATGCCAGTGTCACAGGTGACAGTGTTACCCCACCATGCCACAATGTTGGCACCAGAATTTCCTAGGGTTTATTATTAAGCATGCAATATGAATCCTCACAGATTGTAGTTCAATAAGATTCTATATTTTTAACAAGTACCCAAAGTGACACCGACTTACAGTATATGAGAACACTTAGGAAAGGTCATTTAAGGGCCAGTTGGCAGGACCTACTGCCCAAGGATTTTCTTCATACTTAAGCACTTGGCTGCTTAACTTGGGCTCTTGAAGGTTTTCTGTTCCTTCATAGTTGACATAAGTGGAAAGGAGTGCTAGACCTACCTCAAGCTATTGTAAGACAGACTTTTCCTGGGGACAACCAGCTAACAACAATAGACTGAGGACCGCAATCTGGAGGCTAGAAAAGGAAGGAAGGATGATGGGGCAGGTGGAAGAGACCTGAAGATTTGTCTCAAACCACCTCTTACCTGCCATAGATGTTGCAGTTGTTCTTCCACCCAAAATATAGATGCCCCATATCTATTTTGTGGAAAACACTGTTTGGTACTCCAGTAGGATACATTTTATAAGTTGCATATAAGTATATGATAATGAACATAAGACATTCTATCTAAAAGAACAATTGTCATGTTGCTCCTGTTCCAGAGTGTGCAATCAGCATGGCTGCTCTCCAGTGTAGATGTTCTTCTCTTTGGCTTATCGCCATGATCAGCTATCTTATTTGGGCTGTGAAAGACAAAGTACCTCATGTGAAGTTGAAAATGTGATGGGAAGTTTGTGATTATAAAATAAACTCAAAGTATGTAGTTGTTAAAAAAAGAAGAAGAGGAAATAAAAGCTTTCCAAATCATGAAAAAAGAGATAAATGTTTGTCAAAAAATTTAAAGAAAATTTAGGGAGGTAAAGATCTACATGTGGGGCCAGTGCCGTGGCACAGTAGGTTAGTCCTCTGCCTGTGGCGCCGGCATCCCATATGTGCACCGGTTCTAGTCCCAGCTGCTCCTCTTCCAATTCAGCTCCCTGTTGTGGCCTGGGAAAGCAGTAGAGGATGACCCAGGTGCACCCACATGGGAGACCAGGAAGAAGCACCTGGCCCCTGGCTTCGAATCAGCGCAGCTCCGGTCATTGCGGCCATTTAGGGAGTGATCCAATGGACGGGAAAACCTTTCTCTCTGTCTCTCTGTCTCTCCCTCTCACTGTCTGTAACTCTACCTCTAAAATAAATTTAAAAAAAGATCTACATGTCTACATGTAATTGGAGATATACAGGAAGGGAAGGGATATTGTTGTATAAGAGACATGCCATTGCATAGGTTCAGTTCTTGTTAGCTAGTGAGAAATCCCTTAGCTAAAAGATACTTAAATAATCTGGGGGGGAAAACAGTGTCAAATATTTAATTTTGACTACATGGTTCAAAAAGAAATCTAACCACTAGTATGACTTAAATATAAGATGCTGTTAAACACACCTTGTATGAGGGACATTATGAGGGCAATCCAAGAAAAGAAATGGTTTTTATGTCAGGTTAACACAGTGCTAAAGAAGAATCTTTGGGAGAGATGAGATGAGACATGTGAGATTTCAAGAAATTATGATAAGGGCAAGGAATTATGAAACTGAGGCTGTAAACCTCCCAGAATTTGTAGAGCTCTTAGGGGGAAGCCCTGAGCTCCCCAAGAGAACATGAAACAATGTTGTTTATGTTTCAGTAGGTGGGCTAAATTCAGTTGGCGACTGTAATACATAAAGCTGTCTTTAAGTCTCTATACTTACCCTCTCACCTCCCACACATACAATCTCTATCTTTAAGGGCATTGCTCCTGGGAATACATCTGAGATACATTCACAATATTAAATGGAAGATGTTGCTCTGTGACTAAACAAATGGGAGGAGGGATGACCTATGGGTAAAGTAGAAGACATGAAGCAAGGCCTTTTCCTGCAGGAGTGATTACAGCACTCATGAACAAAGTGGGGATGAGCTCATGCCAAAAGAATAATTAGCATGGAAATGCTTTGTTGAAACTGATGGGATAATGTATATGAGTAGGGCAAGAAATCTCAAACTCCAATGGAGGGTCAAGGCTAAAGAGCTCAAATTGGGCAAAAATGAGGAAAGACAAGCCAGGGCCAGACAGAAGAATGGACTGCAAATGCCTCTGAAAAGCATGGAAGGGTCGGAATCCACTCGGGAGAACCTGCCTGACAGTGCAGGGTGGGGCTGCTGATTCTGTGTGGTCTTGCAGACAAATCCACAAACAAACTCCAGGGGGCTTCTGGACCTTCATCTCCTGAGGATCCATCTGGAAAAACAGTTACAGTGTCTGATGCCTTGCAAACATTACTGGGCTCCAAGCAGGTCTCTATGAAAGGTCAGAAGCCAGGAGGTCCCCAGTTCTGACTGCTATTGTTTAAGAGACTTACCAAAACTCAGCCCATCTTCCCAATGATGTTACCACAACCTCACTAAACAGAAGGCGTGGACATTCAAGAGTGGTGCGGGATGTGGATACGAGCAGCAGTGCCTCCCAGCTTGGCAGGTTCACATGCCTCAGTAGTGTGTGGCCTATGCTTCTGTCAGGCAACCAAAGAAAAAACAAGTGTGACAAATTGCAGTTGGAGAGAACAATGATCCAGAAATACTCTGTGGGAAGACCGAAGCTGATTGTGATTTTTCCCTCTCAAGAAGCAGAGTGTATTTCCCACCTCTTCACTATGCCTATGCTTCCTTGGAGCTGTGGGCTTTGTAGCTTCACAGTATTGTCCTCTGAAATGACCCCTGTGCCCACTGCTGATTTCCAAGCCCCGCTACACAAAGCTAAAGAGACACTGGAGTAGGTGAACTGTGGAACGCAGAATCCTCTAAGAGTCCCTGTCATATAAATTCATATTCACCAAGTAGGAACCCTCACATCATAGTGTTCAACAGAGGGAAAAGAAGAAATGCCAAGTAAAGCCATTCTTGCGGTTCTGCTTATGGGAAAACAAGGCAGTGATGAGGAGCAGAAGATGAGAAACCAGTTGACCCAGTTGGAATTGAAAAGAAACAGTGGGGGAAAGGCAACTGTCAGATACTAGCAGAGTTCCTAAGTAAAGCACGCAGAACAGAAAGAGTTTCAGAAAATGTTACCCTGTACTAGAACCTTCAGGGCTTTGGAGCCTTTCCCTCTCCTCAAAGCTGATGAGATCCTCACCCTCTCCCAGTGCGTGACTCTTTTTTTATCCCTCATTCGCAATTACACCTCACCAGCCCTGTGGTCCATTTCTTCAGGGACTTCCTTCTTGCTCAGAGCTGCCATGCCTCCCAACCAGGTTGTTCTACATTTCCAGGAGGTGCAGACACATAGGACCACATTCTGCTGATCATTAATGCCATTTGCTAAATATCTTGAATTTTTTCCCTTTAAGCAGTTGGTTGAATTGCATTTCCTTATGCTTGAAGGATTCTGTGTTTTTCCCTTATTTTTTCCCCAGCCTTTTGAAGTGACCAAGGAATGTAAGAGGGGATATGAAGCATTTCTAGGCAGGAGCTTTATGAATCTGTGTATGATTTGCCTATTTCAAACTGTTAAAAAATTTCAAAATTGGGAGTGGGTGATTGGCACAGCCATTAAGATACTGCGTGAATCCCTGTGTCCTGGATTCTAGTCCCACTGCACTTCTGATTTTGACTTTCTAAGAACGCAGAACTTGAGAGGCAGCAGGTAATGGCTCAAGTACTTGGGTCCCTACCATTCATGTGGGAGACACTTGCAGGATTGTGTTCCAGGCTCCTGGTTTTGCCTTGGGCCCTCCCTAGCTGTTGCTGTCATTTGGAGAGTGAACCAGTGAATAGAAGAATTTTCTCATTCTATCTGACTCTGTCTCTCTTTCTCTTTCTCTCTGCCTTTCAAATAAATAAAAATTTCCCTGAAAAAGCCAACAAATTACCAGTTTTATTTAAGATAATTTCATGTTTTGTGTCCTTATTCTCTTATGTAGTCTACCAAGTAATGACAATCTGTAACAGATTGCATTATTTTTCTCAAGTATTTTTTTCTCCTCTTCCCTGAAGCAAAGCATTCATGATTCAGAGTGACTGCTATTGAAGAAATAGTTATCCCTTCTCCACAAAACTTTGGCTTTGCCATATGACATGTGTTAGCCAAGCTGATGTGGGCAGATGTAACGAAAGCCCTATCTGGAAGATTGAAGAGACATCATCATGTTCCTCCAGCTTCCCTGCTCTTCAGACTCTGTCACCAGATGTTAGCAAACAGTGACTACTCTTACAGACTGGGCTTCAGAGGAAGAAGAGAAGACACACGGAGCAGAGCTGAGGAATGGCCACTAGCAAGAGCAAATTCACAGCCAAAGCCATACTATCAATAATTAATTAATGTTATGCAAATCAACTGAGATTTAAGGACTGTTTGTTAGCACAGAAAATCTTACTAATTAATATTCTAAACAAGATATTACTAAAGAGTAATGTATTTGTTTTTAAAAAAATCCTAGAAAGAGCAGTAATGGCAGGAACATGAACTTAAACATCAAGTAGATCTGCCACTTTTGAACTTCATCACCTTGGCAAGTATAAAACGTCCTTCCAACAGCACCTTTTTCTCTGCAGCTTTTTCTGTCATAGCAGTTTTTCTCTTATATTCAACCCAAAATCTTGCTAATCAGCTTGGGCTCAAAAAGACTCTTGACGGCAATATCTTGAAATACAGTATTATATGAAAGTCTGTAAGTTCATTACAATACTCCAAAAAGGGAAAGCCAAAAATAAACTCATTAGTCACCATCAAGATCACCCTGGCACCAACTCCTTATTGGAAACCAAGGGGAAAAAACTATTTCAATATGAGCTGCATAAACCATTCTTCAGTAAAAAAAGCAAAATAGCAGTGGTTGATGAGGGAAAGTTCTTCTTTACAGAAGAATTATGGATAATAAGTATCAAATAAAGGTTTGTATGATCACAATTTTATGACTCCTAATAAAATAAACATCTCAAGAAATTATTACCAACAGATTCTAAGCCATTGGATGAAAAGTTAATGAGGAAAAGATACTTACAAGATGCCAAGTTATTACTGTATGGATTGATAGCCTGTTATGAAAGAAGAAATCCGACTTACACTGGAGAATGAGGCTGTCCATGTCGCCCTTTTTGACAGAAGGAAAACCGGACATCATTATTCCCTGATGATTCATAATATGTGAAGTTCAGACCACAATCATGATGGAATTTTTCAGAAAAGATGGACTTGGGACTAATATTTAGACCTAACTTTAAGGAAAATATGGGGAATAGAGAACAAGAAAAACATTTGACTTAATTTACTAATTAGTTTTGCATTGATGTTTATTTATTTGTTTAACTTTACAATATGCTATACTTTGAATATGATTTGGCTTCCAAATTCACATAGTAGTCACCATCATGTTTTAGTATTGGTACAAGAGAGTGTAAACTTTCTAGTCATGGTATGTGGGAAGCTGGGTATGGTTCATTAATTGTGACGCAAACATCAAACTGATATAAGATGCTAATAATATGGGTGTATATTGGAACTCTTTATACTCATTCACAATTTTATTTTGTAAATTTAAACCTATTCTGAAATTAAGAGTTTTTTTAAAAATACAGTGTTTTGAGGCAGGGCCTTTGAGCAATTGTTAGATTGCATTATGTTGTTAAGTTGGAGCCCCTATTATTGGGTACTTGTGACTTTGTGAGAGACAGATGTATAGACATACACACGTGCTGCCTGTATCTTGCCAGTGGTACTTTGTGCCACCTCAGGACAATACCAGCAAGAGGACATCCTCTTCCAATGGTCTACCATTATGTTTGGCACAATCAGGTGTTCAATACAAATGTATTAAATGAATGAACAAGTTGTTTTAACCTTATCAAACTTGTTTCCAAATTAAGTAGCAATCATCTATCTTCAGAATGTAGAGTGTTTGACTATAAAAATCAATTTGGTTTCTTTAACTAATGCATGGCACGGGAGCAAAAGAGTGGAGTCTGTTCTCAATTAAGAGCAATTTAAGCAATATAAACATGTCCAAAATGTGGAATCTCAAGCCCTTTTTCAAATAAGCAAAGACTAAAAAGGAATCTTTTTCCTATGATAATCAGGGAAATTTGAACATCATTAGTTGTCAGTTGATATAAGGAATTAGTACTGATTTTGTTATTGATAATAATTGAATTGTAAATATGAAAGAAAATGACCTTATATTTTGAGATATGTATATTTAAGGTGGAAATTTGATGTTGTCAAATAAATCTCTTCCAAATACATCAGCACAGGCAGCTCAGACAGATGTGATAGATGAAAGGAATGCAAGAAAAAGTTGATAATTGTTCAACACATTTAAAGTTACTTAGTGTTCATTTATCATTCTCTAAAGTTTTGTATGTGTCAAAATTTTTTTATGAAAAAGAGATTTGGGGGGCCAGCATTGACCCCATCCCATATAAGTGCCGTTTCCAGTCCTGGCTGCTCCACCTCGGATCCAGCTCTTCGGTAATGTGCCTGGAAAGCAACAGAGGGTGGCCCACGTCCTTGAGTCCCTGCACCCATGTGAGAGACTTGGAAGAAATTCAGGCTCATGTCTTCAGACCGACGCAGCTCCGGCCCTTCCAGCCATTTGGGAAGTGAACCAGAGGATGGAAGTTCTCTCTTTGTCTCTGTCTCTCCCTCTCTCTCTCTCTGAAACTCTGCTTTTCAAACATATAAATAAATCTTTTTTAAAAAATAGCATTGTCATTTTATACTGAAATGGAAAAGAACACAAAAAAGGCTCAAGAAAGCAATCATTGAATGAAAGGAAACATATGGAAACAATATAGGATAATCCACATTATAGCTGTTACATAATTGCAGCTATCATGAGTACTACAGAATCTGAATATTACAGTTGCATTCTGGAGGGGCTTTTTATTTCAATGTTATAAAAATGCAATGAGTGTATGATGTCACATGTTAGCGCACAGGAGGGAGATGCCTAATGAGAGTAAATTAATCTATTGGGTCCTTCTAGGTGAGTAGCTCTCTATACCCCTAGGTTCAACCACACATATCTTCAATCTTCATTGCTCTCTGGTATAACCCAGCTCAGAGATGCCCCCCATGGAATTCACTTATTCCCTTACATAAACCCTGCTATGTCCTAAAGATTTGACATTTTTGCAAAGGCATGATCAGTAAATGTGTGTAGAATCTTAAAGACCATATTTTATCAATGGAAAATGCCATGTTGGAGTGTTTGATTTTGAAGGCTTGAGATATTTCCCTGGGAAAATATTGGCAAAGTGTGGGGGATGCGGAGCTGATACTAGTCTCTGCTATCAAGATGTGTCTTCTACAAGTCCCCATAATCTTATGATACTTTAGGTACTGTCCACTTAAAATAAACCATGCCATGTCATACATTCTATAGAGTATTGAAATATACTTAAAGTAACTACAGATGCAGCTATATTTTTGGTTGTGCTTACTCCTTCTGTCCCCTCCCTTACAAGCCACTTCCCCTGCTGCTTTCAAATAAGTCCCAGCAGTTAGCAACAATCTAATTTCAGCTTTGTAAGTGAATCCACATGGGCTTGCTTTTCCTTTAGAAAAGAAAAGCAATAAAACAACAAATATATCTATCTTAGGCATTAGTTTGATATATTTTTGAAGAGGTATGAGTAGTTAAATATTTAATCTTGGCACCTAGAAACTAAAAAAAAAGATAAAAGTATAAAATTTCTTCTTCTCTGTGTAATGAAAGCACAAAAGGTCCTTGTCCCAGTAACTGTAAAGTCAATAGATTGTGCCAGGCAGAGGGATGAATAGTATTGCCCCATCACAAAGACAAGGCCATGTTAGGTGAGAACCATTCTGAGTGCCAAGGGAGGTGCAAATAAGAGACAAGGGGCCTTTTCCTCTTACTAAAGATAGATAATGCTGCCAATGGGACCCTTACAGTTTAAAAACACAAGAGATTTCTTTTAGATGATTCACATCTTTATATAACCACTAATAATTTTAAATCATCTTATTTTATTAAGACATTCTATAGCAAGAGAGAAAAAAATGTAAGCAGCATAATGTGTTAAGTGCTTAAGGTAATATTTTAATGTAAGAACATGAAATTATGTTGCCAAAAATGAGACATGTTACTTAACAAGCATGTTTATGCAGACCACAGAAGACATTATTAGAGCTAATATTTCCTCAGAAAATCCATGTTTTATAGCAACTATGGCTACAGGCAATATCTAAGAAAAATCGTTTGCAGATAAAATGCATGTTTTATACATTTAGTAAAAAGCTGTTGATTTCAATTTAGTTCATCTGTCATTAGACAATTATTGTGCACCTGGTGAGATTAAGACAACAAATAAAATTTCACATAATTTGTAATTTTTAAATTTAACAGTTGTGTGCTTTTGACTATTAAACGTGAAAGAGAAGTGTTAAAGCTAAAAGCTTGGCTGAATTATTTAAACTGATTTAAATCTTCGCTTTTTGTCAACTGTATCTGCTTATATAGTGTTGATGACTGTAGGCAAATCCAGAACTACAGGTTGAAATCTTTTAACAAGTATCAGTAATCATATTCCAAGCATAGCTTAACATTTCAATTGCATTTGCTTCTTAATAGATCTCATTTTCATTGTTGTATTTCCTCTCCACTATTTCCCCTACAGAGTTACAAACGTGATCTTCCTAAAATACTGATTTTATATTGACATTCTATTTTGAACACTTTATGGTTCCTAACTAGCCAAATAAAATGAAGGAAAAAAAATACTATTCCTCAACAGAAGAAAGAAGGGCTGTAAACACTCAATGAATCTCAAAATGTCCATTTCACTCCAATATATTACATTTTAGTTACCATATTAGTTACCCCTGATCAGGGAAAACATGATATCTGTCTTTTGGAGACTGGCTTATTTCTCTAAGTATAATGGTTTTCAGTTGCATACATTTTGATACAAAAAATATAATTTCATTTTTATTACACCTGAGTAGTACTCCATACCTGTACATATACATCATATTTTCTTTAGCCAGTCTTCAGGTGATGGACATCTGGGTTGATTCCGTAATTTAGCTATTGTGAATTGTGCTGCAATGAAGATGGGGGTATAGACAACTCTTTCATATGCTGATTTATTTTGGTTTTTGTAAATTCCCAAGAGTGGAATGGCTGAATCACTTGGTAGGTCTATATTCAGCTATCTGAGGTATCTCCATATTCCACAGTGGCTGCATCAAGTTACATTCCACCAAGTGTATTAGGGTACCTTTTCCCCCACATCATCACCAGCATTTGTTGTTTGTCAATTTCTCATAGAGAGTTTGCCTGCTTTGTTAACCTGGTTTTTTCTTCAATTCTCCTTGGATCAACAATCTCACATCTGCAGCTACCGTGTTAGCCTTGATTCAAACTTATACCCCTCAAAGGCTTTCTCCCTTATTCCAATATTTACCAACAGAGAAGTCACACCATTCTCACAAAAAAAGTCCAAAAGTCACTTGAACAATTCCAGTATGTCATATTTTCCATTTTTATTTGAATTTATTTCTGCTCCAGAACCTCCCTTTTAGATCAGGACTAATTTCTGTTAAGCACAAGGTTTTGAGATAATAATTCCCATAGCAGCATTAGCATCTGAAACCCCTTAAAAGCGATAATGCATAAATTTTCATCAGACACTTTAAATGTTTTGTGGTTCTTAATGCTATGCTATTGAGAAAGAAGTCATGGGATATATCTTTAAAGTCAAAGAAGAAAAAAGGATACAGAATCAAATGTCATAGCCGCCCTTTTGTTCCAATCTCTGCTGCAAATTCCCTTTGCCTGCCAGAAGTAACCTTGGTTCTTTGTCTTCCTACGCTTCTGTATACCTGACATATGTATTTATTCATGTGGATTAAGCTTACTACATTCTGGATGATAGAAAGGATGAAACGCTTATATCTAGGTCAACAGCTGGCTTCCATTAAATGTTGGAAACTGCAGAAAATGGATGAGTACAAATGCAAATTACACTCTTATCTCAGCCTCGGTTTCTTCCTCGGATCACACACAATCAGAAACACACAGGCACACACACATTTTTACTAAAGTGGTGTCATAGTATGCACGTTGTTCTGTAACATATTTTCCTTCTTACTACATCCTTATTATCTTCCCATTTGAGAACTTTTCTCCTATTTCTTAATGAGGATCTCATGATATGGATTTTTCCATGATGCACATATCCATTCCTGTATTGATGGATGCCTAGGTTGTTTAGTTTTTCCTATTACTAAGAAAAATGAAGTTCATGTCTTTTCATATATATGCTTATACACATGTGAAAAGTATTGTTTGTGCACATGTGCAAGTATTTCAGTAAAACAGATTTCTAGAAATGGAACCCAAAATTGATACACAGTTTGTCTCTTAATAGACAAGACCAAATTGATTCCAGAAAGACCATAACAATTATATTCATACTGGGTAAGAGTCCAAGATTCCTCACACCATCATCAACGCTGAATAATAAAAGAGAAATCTGCATATTATGTATGGATTACAAAATTAATATTAAAATATTCATTAGTACTTATACCACCAATTAAAGAAGTAGTTTCATTTCTAAAGCCTATTTGGAAAAAATAAAGTCTATTGGGTACTGAAATTTTAAAATCACATTTAAACTTTGACATAACCAGTATACACCATTTACCGATTAAATACGTTATAACTGAGTTTGTTATGTTAACAAAAGGGATTGAAAATGCGATAGTCTAACAAAGATAAAGAATGCTTTTTTCGCATGTAGCAGAACTGAAATGAAGAAGTCAGATGAATAGGACAGGTCTGCCACCTGAGGCTCAGGATCCCTGCAATGTTACTGCTCCTTCACCCTCTGGAAGAACATTGAAACTAGGTCCCTTCCACGTTCACAAAGGGTCTTGAGTTTTGCACGATGTTTTAATTTCCAGACCCAGACACATCACTTCCCCCATTTTGTAATGAGAAGGTAGCCTTCTAACTACAAGGGAGTCTAGAATATAGGATCAAGTTCACAAATTTGGACAAAATCACAACTCCATTTCCATGGGGGAAAAGGAGAACAGATTTTGATGAAGCTATCAGTCTCACTAAACTCCCAAACATCACAGAAATTATTCAAATCATTATAGTAAGTTAAGGAGATGTCAAATCAAAGGAAAGATAGAATCTTGTTTAAATGGTGATGAATTTACATGTATAAGCTTAAAATACAGATTAGCATTTTTCCAATAACATTTGTAAGAGGATTTACTACTGTGCATGCATTCAGAGCCATAAAAGGTAACTAATTAAATCTCCTAATTTGTAGAAATGTCTTATAAATACTGCAATAGCTTAGAACAAAGTTCCCAATACACTCTAAATTGTCATACCTTCTTCAATTTGTGAGCTTCATCTCATGACTATTAAACTGTGGGTATCTTTTTGAAAGACTAAACAAAAACAAGTATGCAATTACTTGACATTTTGAAAGTGTACACAAGTAAACCTAAGCAGAGTTTGATGTCCAGAAAATTCTCCAAATGTGTGCTGTCTAATAGGGGTGAGGGCTAGGGAGGGGTTGGTAGTCAGGGGAGAGATTTAATTCCAAAGCTGGATCTAGGATAAAGAATAGAGGAAGCTTCAGTCCTCTCCAGTTGGACTGAAGCCTGTACTAGAAGACATGCCTAACTCCTGTCTTGCTGGCTCAATGAACACATTTTTAACTAAAGGCATACAAAAGGGTCTTTATTGTTTTCTGGAAGATGATAAGACCAGCTGAATAGTTTAATGCCTTTTTTGGCTCAGAGAGATGGAATCAGGAAACTTTGGCAACTCAAAAGGAGCAATAAAATGGCCATGTGAAAAGGGCACTTTGGAAATGTAGGAGTGACAGAAACATAAGATGCAACCGCTGGGGATGTTACCACAGCTTCTGATGTGTTGTCACTCCGCTGAGCCTGGCAGCATGCTAAGAGATGACAAGGTAGCCCCAGTTACATATCAATGAAGGTAACTGCAGGACGTCAGCCTACAACCTACTTCATTCTGACCTCATAAACAAGGTAGGCCGTAGAATGTGTGCACGAGCCAAGGACCGTATAAAAGGTGATACAATGACTAAGTACTCAACATAAAACAGAGAGGAGCAGGTAATTTGCCATTAACTTTACCAGATGTCTTCCGTAAGCACAGTCATAAATAATAAGTGAATGTTTTATAAAAAGAATCAAGGGGCAGAAAATGTATGGATACCTTTTTTAGCATATGCCTTTCCAAGATTTTTTTATACATTTTTTTCAAAAAAAAAAAAAACACCTTGACCTTGCTCATTTTCCTGGAGAAGATCCCTCCTCAATTTCGTGCCTCTTTTAAATTACATTGATTAGTCTCTTCCATGCTCACAACATGCCTATGTTTGGTGCCTAAAGATATAATTTACTTCTGCTTTTAGTTTGGCACATTTTCCTTTCTAGAAATGTGTCTCTGGGACTTCCTTTCACTTAGGTAATTGCTCTCCTATGGGTTGAAGTTACCCATCACCAAGGACTCATTAGCTTCTTAATGGAAAGCACTATATTGAAATAAAACTGGCTGGCACCACGGCTCACTAGGCTAATCCTCCGCCTTGAGGCACCAGCACACTGGGTTCTAGTCCCGGTCGGGGCGCCGGATTCTGTCTCGGTTGCCCCTCTTCCAGGCCAGCTCTCTGCTGTGGCCAGGGAGTGCGGTGGAGGATGGCCCAAGTGCTTGGGCCCTGCACCCCATGGGAGACCAGGATAAGTACCTGGCTCCTGCCATCGGATCAGCGTGGTGCGCCGGCCGCAGCGCGCCAGCCGCGGCGGCCATTGGAGGGTGAACCAACGGCAAAGGAAGACCTTTCTCTCTGTCTCTCTCACTGTCCACTCTGCCTGTCAAAAGAAAGAAAGAAAGAAAGAAAGAAAGAAAGAAAGAAAGAAAGAAAGAAAGAAAGAAAGAAAGAAAGAAAGAAAGAAAGAAAGAAAGAAAAGAAAACTGTGCCAGACCAACTGCCTGCTGAAGGACCTGGCTTTAATTTTCTTGCCATCTTTCTCTAGGAGACTGATGGTAGGGTTCAGGGTAGACTATGTGCTTGATGATTTTCTGATAGAGAAGTGGCTGGCATTGAGATGGCCAATCTCTTAAACGTTTGTGACTCAGTCCACGTTACAGTCCAGGTGGCTGGTGGTGAAAGGCTACCCATTAATCTGCAGTGACACCTGTTTATCTGACATACCCTTTCCCAAAATTGAAAGGTCTACTTCCTTTGAAATATTTATGGCACTATAACCAAAGGTTATTCAATTTTTGTCTTTAACTACACATGATGATTAAAACATACACTTAAAATAATGAAATCACTTTCAAGGGCACAGGATAAACATCCTCAGATGTGTCATTTCTATTATGAAAGAAGTAAAGGAAAATGTGTCTGGAGGATCCTGAAAGATAAACCTACATCCAGTTTAAATCGGAGCTTTGTTAAACATCCAAATGGCAGTTTCTGTGGAGCTTCCTCAGTTAGTACTTTGCAACAAAATTGAACATATGGCCTTAAATGTTATGTATATCTGCTCTTGACGGTCTCACTTTGGATGGCTCAAAACAAGTGTGTGAGGAATTGGCACCATGGCATAGTAGGTTAAGCTGCTACCTGCAATGCCAGCATCCCATATGGATGCTGGTTCATGTCCCAGATGCTCTGCTTCTGATCTAGCTCCCTGCTAAGGGCCTGGGAGAAGCAACAGAAGATGGCTCAAGTGTTTGGGCTCCTGCTACCCACGTGGAAGACCTAAATGAAGCTTCTGGCCCCTGGTTTCAGCCTGACCCAGCCCTGACAATTGTGGCCATCTGGGGAGTGAACAAACCGATGTACTCTCTCTCTCTCTCTCTCTCTGTCTCTATCTCTGCCCGCCTCTTCTCTCATTCTCTCTCTTTTTCTCTCTGTAACTCTGACATTCAATATAAATAAATAAAGCCTTTTTTTAAAAAGTATGTGAGCAAATTTGAAAGGTTAATATCACAGTAAGATTCTGCACCAATTCCCAGAAATCTGCTAATAATCAAATTAATAAAAATAATGTTGTAATTTTAACCTGACTCTAGACTTAATTTTTTCTAATTTAAAAGAAAAAAAACTAATTAAATATAAAGGGAATCTGTCATTTTGAAATGAGGTGAGTGATTTTGACTTTTGTTTCTTTTATGTTTTCTCAGTGTTTTTACCACTTCTATTCAACTGTGGTATCATATCTTTTCTCATCAGTCCATTGATATTGCTGTCATAATATTTGTTAATGACATTGTGTTATTATGTCTAAATGACATCTCTCAGGCCTAAACTAACTTGACTTCTTATTCATTCAGCCAAATAATAGTTATCAAATATCTTCTAAGTGTCAGGCACCGCGATAGATTTCAGGACAAAATTGCTGAACAAGGCAAAGTCCTTGTATTCATGGAATTTATAGTAGTATAGATGTATTTAATATTTAACAGCTATAGAAATAATTGTATTACATATTTTGACTAATAATATAAAGGACAAATATAGTATACAATAAGAGTGTAAACAGTATTTGGAAAACAACTTATTCAGAGATATCAGGGAAGTTTTCCTGAGAAAATTATACATAAATCTGTGATTATTTACTCAATATTGCTACACACAACTATGTAGCCAATTTACCTTCCATTCAAACAATAAAAACATCAGCTAAACACTATATGCCCAGACATGACACACAGTGACAATTCACATCTATTATGATAACCCAAGAGTATAAAAGAGACTTCAGTGCCTTTTGGATCCTTAAAGCTCAATAACTCTTGGCTAATATAGTTTTAATGATTAGCACATTTTAATGTTCAAAAATTTCTGAAAAAATATTTTCACAGGTGGTTTACATGATATTTACTTTATTACTAGGCCAGTGCATTTCTTAATCAGGTTATAGAATGATATATAGCCATGTACCATTTAGTAATTAGGATACGTTCTGAAAAATGTACCATTAGGCTACTTTGTGTGAATGTTGTAAACTAAGACAGCTACAACATCACTAGATAAAATAATCTTATGGGATCACCATCATATTTGTGGTCTGTCATTAACCAAAATATCATTATATTGTATGTGGCTTACTAAATCATCAGAACATCTTTGTGTTTATTTCATAATTGTTAATATGTGTAAAATTAGTATGTATATGTATGTGATGTGTATATATATATATCAACTATAATTCAGAATTTAAAAGTCTCAATTTCTATCCAGTAATATGACATAATAATGACAATGATGTTAAAAATAGCAATACTAAGTACTTATTGAGGACCTACTTCACATTGAACACTACATAAGGAATCTCATTTTTCATACTACTTTTTAATCTCCATTATAATACTATATAGTGGCTTTTGTTGATAATAAACCACTCAAAAAGAATGGAGCAGTGTAGTGAGTTAAACAGCAAACATTAATTTATCTCTCAGTTCTGCAGACTGACAGTTTATGCAAGGCTCGATTGGGCAGTTCTTGTCTGAGTCATGCTTGGTACATACAAACTGATAAACTGAGGCACGGGGCCAAATATAGTATAGCCTGGCCCTGGCTGGTTTACAATGGCCCTGACTAACATGGCTAGAATAACCAACACATCTTCCCCATTAGTGTCTCATTCTTTGGGCTGTCAATTTTGGGCCTAGTCACGTGGCAGGCATGAGGTTCTAAGAATGTGAGTAGAAATGTGAAAAGTCTATTAAACCCAGAAGCCTAACTCACACACATCACAATGGCACATTATAGGACCAACTCAAGTCACAAGGCCAGCCAAGGCGCAGTGGGTAAATGAAAGGACTCTACCTACCTCTTGATGGACTATATGAGACTATACGATCACATTGCAAGACAATAAACAAAACTGCAAGAACTTACAGCCATTTTCACAGTCTATCACAATGGGGAGGCAGGCGTTATTTCTCCTTACTTTAGAGATGACAAACTGGGTCTGTAATATAGCACAGTGTAATAACTATTATAAAAATTTAAAATAAACCATGAGTATGAGGAAGAATTAAATTAATACAAATTTAGAGAGATTATTTAGGCCTACATTTTCTACCTATATGGCCTGAATATTTCCCATTACTTTATACTGCACTTTAAATATAAAATCAGAAAACAAGTTAAAGCTGGGGAAAGACACAACAAATTTTAGTAAATTCAGATTCTGCCCAACAGAGACTCCTGCTGCTGGCTATGATAGAGCTATGTACAATGTAATGGTTGTATGCGGCCGGCGCCACGGCTCACTAGGCTAATCCTCCACCTTGCAGCACCGGCACACCAGGTTCTAGTCCCGGTCGGGGCGCCGGATTCTGTCCCGGTTGCCCCTCTTCCAGGCCAGCTCTCTGCTGTGGCCAGGGAGTGCAGTGGAGGATGGCCCAAGTGCTTGGGCCCTGCACCCCATGGGAGACCAGGAGAAGCACCTGGCTCCTGGCTTCGGATCAGCACGGTGTGCCAGCGGCGGCCATTGGAGGGTGAACCAACAGCAAAGGAAGACCTTTCTCTCTGTCTCTCTCTGTCACTGTCCACTCTGCCTGTCAAAACAACAACAACAACAACAACAATGCAATGGTTGTATGACATTGGACAACAGATAGCATGGGACTATGACCCCTAAGAGAAGGGAAATAAATGAACTAAACACCACAACCGCACCAGCTTACTGCCTATAAGTAGCTTTCAGTTTTTAGCACAAAGTGAGGGAAGCCAAACAGAAAATAATAATCTTCCTACATTTGAGATTAGAGTTCAAGAAAGCCAAGATGACAAAAATTTGCAGGGGAGAGTATTGGAGAGGAGAAAGCTGCACAGAGAGGAAAAAGTCCAAAGATTTACAGAAAACCACCTTTGAGTCACTGCTTGAATATAGATTTGCAAATGCATAAACAGGCTCCTCTAGAGAAAGAATCATGAGAAATAGCAGGATGGACAAACTGCAGAGGTCAAATAAGAAGGGGACTAGTTCACACTCCTGCCAGCCAGAATAACACACATCATAAAACATAAGTAACTGAGTCGGGTTTCCTGAACAGTACTGCCTTACCAGTGAGGAAAAATTAGCTTGAGGCAAGAAGCTTCTCTGCACCTAACAAAGCCCTATGAAAACTGAAGAAAAAAGTCACAAAAGGACAGAACTGATGTGAATGCCTTAACAATAGGCTAGAACAAAAAAAAAAAAAAACAAAAAAACACTTTTTGAAGAACTTTTAAAAAGTGTATACCAACAAAAAGCTCAACACTGTCTAATATTCCATAAGAATTACCAGCATGTAAGAACTAGAAAAATATTTACCCCATAACCTAGGGAGAAATCAATTTTTAAGAATAAGATCATGTATGGGCTCTGTCCTAGAGGAGATAAATGCAGCAGACAAGACACTGATACAGCTATTATGAGTATTATGAATCTGTTGTATGTATTCAAGAAGTAGAAAATCATTAAAATTATGGAGACATTGGAAATATTAAAAAGATCCAAATACAATTATGGAATAAAAATAAAAATATTTTAATTTTTAAAAATTAGTTACTATGATTAGCAGTAATTTATAATAACTGAAGAAGAGAACTGTGAACCTAAAACATAGGAGGATTGTTAACTATTGGAAATCTTCATAGAGAGTATCAAGTGGCTTCCAGTGTCAGAAGGAAGGAAGATGGATACTTATTTCTTCAGACTGAAGCCATCCACTGGGCTAGAAATGATTAGCTTCTAGAAATTGCCCTTTGGATCTCTTTATAGGAATATTTTGGCCTGATCTTTTGTAGAGGGTTTTCCCACATCAAAGGAGACCTCTAAAGACTCATGGAAGGAAGTCTCCTTGGCTACTGATCTGGCCATCAAATCCACCAGTCAGTTTTCCTCAGCTATTTCATTGGTCCCCTTCTGGTGTCTGTTACAGTGTGTAACTACCACTTCCTGGAGGAGGAACATCAAAGATAACAATCAATCTATTTCCTGATGGTACATGATAGGGGACCCATTTGTGGTGGGAAAGTGCAAATGGCCATGTGAACATGGAGAACTAGGTAGGCATACTTAGAATCAGTATAAATATTTACCATTTTATTCTTTCTCAGCTCAAGGGCTCTTGTCTGAGCTGCCAAAAATACAAATTGAGCACTCGTGCAAGGAGGAAGATAGGGAACTGAGGTTTGGCAAAGTAAGTGATTTATATGAGGCAATAAAACGAACAAATGAAAGAAACAGCTAGGATTTAAAACTAGGTTTGTGCCTTTGAATCTGTAATACCACCTTCTTTGTTAAATATGTCCATTTATAACCGTGCATGGAAACTAAACATGCACTTTTCATTTAGTAGATTTACCACCAACTTTCAACACAATTGGCTGTTGCTTTCTTACAGTTATTTCCTTACTTGATTTCAATTGAGCTACATTTCCTTGGCTTCCATCCTACTCATTTGGCTTTTTCTCTCTATATCCAGGTTCTTTTTCTTGACTTAGTACTGAATATTGGAATACTACAGTGACTATTTCACGGTTTTTAAAGTCCCTGTAACTCTCTCTATTATGGCTTTCACCCCTTATTGGGTCTTTGGTTTTAAGGACTATTTTTTTTAATTGGAAAAAGAGGAGGCATCTTTAAGATGAATTCGTACAGTTTGGGCATTATTTATTGTTCAGCCAATCTTTCCCTGTGTCTTCCAAACCTCTGTACTAATACCTTTCTCAATTAGGAGAAGGCATAAGTATCACACTAGATCCATGAGGATTTAGGTTCCCATTCACGCTAAGAGATCTCTCCCTAGAAGGGGCATTGGGCTCTCTGATATAATTAGGAAGACGTGTATAAAACAAATTGTCCCGGTTACAGCATAGGGGCTGGGTAAAATATCTTACAAAAACTTTCCTGAGATGCCTCTAACAGTCAAACTGAGGGAAGAGGGGAGACAAGATTTGAGAAAAGGACAAAAAAAGGTGGCTCCAATATCTAGGAAGAAGTCAAATTCCTTCCCTTTTATGGTTAGGACCATCCAGGTGTGTGCTGATGTCTGGGTGTAGGAGCCTATAGAAGCCCTGGGCACTACTGTCCTGTTGAGTCATCCAAAGAAGGGGACCTAACCACAGAGGCTTTTGTCTCCAAGAGCAGTCAACACTCCAATTAACCCCATTTTGAATAGGACAGGATTGTGGAGAGTTTTCTCTGACAATGGGAAGGTAGACATTCCTCCTTGAAGTACCCCACCTGATAATAGCCATAGCACTTTGGAGATTCTGAGGGATCCTCAGGTTGGTATGGCTGTGAAGCTGCTGCCAGAGCTGTGACCTTTTTCTTATCCCTTCTCTCTCATTGTTGGGTCTCCCCTCCTGGTCCTGACTGTAAAAGACTGAAGTGGTGACCTTCGGGAAGTTTTCTAAGGTACTGTCAAGTCTAAAGTCATTTTTTGAATCTTTCTCCTATTATCTGAAGCTGTCTGAGTAAAGAAATTATCCTTCCAGATTGCCTTTCCTTCCACTGAATTAGGAGCTAGGCAAGTATGGCTGATTAATGCCTCCCTCAACCTCTCTAGGAAGGCAGAGGGGTTGTCCTCTGGACTTTGATCCACCATGGGGAGTTTGGAGTAGTTTAGGAGCTTGGTTCTGCTGTTCTTCAATCTGTCCAGGACACAAGCAATGAAATGCTTTCGTTTCCATTTTTCTACAGGGGCATCTTGTGTCCATTTAGGATGAGGCTCTTCCTGAGAACAACTTGTTTTCCTGTAGGTTATAGCCCTTCCTGGCATCCTGATCAGGTGAGTATGTAAATTGTTTCTCAGTCCCTATTGGGATCTGACTTAGGAGTAACATTACATCTTTCCAGGTGAGATCTTAGAACTAAAACAAACTCCTCAAGGCTTCAATATATCTGTCAGGCGATCTGAAAATCTTCCCAAGCTCCTATTTATCTGTCTGAGATCCTGTACCTGGACACACATAGGGCTGCCAAGCCCTCCAGGAACATCCTGGAGGGGTAAAATAGAAGACACAGTTGGCTGTCCTGTTTGCTAACAAGAAGTCCAGAAGGGGTTGCATGTGGGAACAGGAGTGGTAGACAGAGCAGTTAGTGTAGACTATGTGGCAGCCTCTATGGCAGGTGGGAGGAGAGTGCAATCTGGGGTCTTGAGGGTAACTTCACCTTCAGGCACTTTGTGTCTACCTTGCAAAGTTGATAAAGGTCTGTTTAATATTGTAGATCAAAAAATGTTCGGACATAATGGAACTCAGACCATTTCCCTGCTCTGTGACAGAAGATATGTAGTTGAAGGATGGTGTTATAGTTAAAATTTCCCTCTGGGATCCAAGTGCCCCTGTCCTCCAGCTTATATCCTTGCCATGTTACTGGACAGAAAAAGACCAGACTTTTCTTCAAAGTTTGGGTATCATAAGAATCCCAGTGCCCAGTGATGCATTCCAAAGGATGCATGCCAAAGGTGGCTTAATACTCATCTGAAATAAAAGGATAAGAAACAAAGCCACCCCAAAGTTTCTGCCTCTATCAACTTAGAGTGTCCCTCAATGTACATGGCTGTGGAAACATAGCGTCCTGGAGGCAAAGCAGGGAGATGTTGGAAACAGGAGTACATGTTCTTACCTGGGCCTTCACTCAATCCCATGGGTCCCTGGGATCATGAGAGTGTTTGACGTATCACTCATGATCAAGGAGGGTTAAGCTAAAATGAGCTGTCACCTTTAACTGTGCCTAATTACTACACTCCTTTCTGTCTGACTTTGCTGAAGACATCCTAACATTCAAAGAGGAGATAATATCAATCCTCTCAAACTCTCTCCAAAAATTGAAGAAACACTTCCAATTCATTTTATGAGACCAGCATTACTGTGATACCAAAATTAGACAGACTCTATCAGAAAAGAATACTATAGGCTAACATCCATGATGAACATAGATGTAAAAATTCTGAATAAAATATTAACAAACTGAATGCAACAGCACACTAAAATGATCACTCAGTATAATCAAGTAGGATATATCCTTGGGATTCAAGGATACCTACACATTGCAAATCAATATATGATATACAATGTAAACATATGAAGGTTAAAGATCATGTAATCATCTCAGTAAGATTCAGAAAAGTATTTGACAAAATTCAGTATTTTTTTACAATAGATGATCCCAACACAATAAGGCATATATATGACAAGCCCACAACTAGCATCGTACTCAACAAAAAGCCTTTTCTCTAAGATCAAGAATAAGATAATGATACCCATTCTTGTCACTTTTATTCAACATGGTACTGGAAATCCAAGCTAGAACAATTTGACAGAATAAAAGACAGACAGAAATGAAGAAAAGAAGGAAACTGAAAAAGAGGAAAGAAGAAAGCAGAGAAGGAGATAGGATAAGAAGAAATTAAGTTGCCTCCATTGGCTGATTATATAAGTATGGCATATACTATATCATATACAGAAAACCCTAAGTATTCCAACAAAAACACTGATAGAACTAAAAATGAGTTCAGTATAATTTCAAGGTACAAAATCAACATGCAAGAAGCAGTAGAGTTTTAACATTAACAAAGAATTATCTGCAAAAGAAATTAAGAAAATACTGCCATTTTAATAGTACCAAAAAGCACCACTTACAAATAAATTTAACCAAGGGTGTGAAAGATTTGTATATTGGGAATTATGAAACACTGTTGAAAGAAATAGAAGAAAACACAAATAAATGGAGAGAGATCCTGAATTCATGGAATGGAAGAATAAATAATCTTGTTAAAATGACTGTACTACCCAAAGCAATTTGTAGATCCAGTGCAATTCTTACAAAAATTGCAATGGCAGTTTTATAGAGATATAAAAAAATGCTAAAATCCACATGGAAATACAAAAGACCCCAAATAATCAAAGGAATTTTGAACAAAATAAATGAACAAACAAAGCACAAAGCTAGACATCACTCTACCTGACCCCAAAATCTATTACAAAGATATAATAATCAAAGCATCATGGTACTGTCTTAGAAACAGATATATTAATCAGTGCAATGGAATAGAAATCCCAGAAATAAGCCCATACAGCTATTGTTATTTCAACAGCAATAGTAAAGTCACACTTTAGTATGAGTGAAAAATCATCTCTTCAATAAGTGGTGTTGGGAAAACTCAGATCCACATGCAGAATAATTACACTAGGTTATTTTCTTACACCATACAAAAATCAACTCAAAATGGATTAAAGACTCTATGGCTTATCCTTTACTTCCTGCATGCACAGAGTTTGACCATTATCCAGAGAAGAGAGTTCTGGGTTTCTTCTGATCTTTTCTGAGTATGTGTCTTGTCCAGGTTTTACACATGCCTTGCATAGTCTCAGAAACACGCAGCTTATTATTCAAAACATGTCTTCTCTAGCCTTTAGTTAGTCTATTGCTTCCCCAAAATGTTATCCCTTACTTCAGAAAGTAATGGGGACTACATTTGCTCCTTTTTGTGTTTTTGACAAACAGAGATGGCCGCGGGAACACTGGATAGTTCTGAGATGAATGAGTCCTTTTGAGCAGGTCTTACACGGGACCACAGACATGTCTAACAAACTGCCATAATTCTTTAGGATAAGGTGTGTCTTTCTCCCTCTGTTACTGACTACCTGTACTGAAATTGCAGGCTGTTTTATTCAGGGCCGCTGCTAAGCTGATGAGTGGGAAATGGCACTAGGATAAATCAAAGTGCCACAAAACTTTAAGCCGGGTTGCCTTGATTAAACATTTCCTGATTTTCAGATACTTTCCAGAATTGAGAAAAAGTTGATTCAGTTTTTGACTACTTAATCATTGCTTGGGGGTTCTTACATTGATAGTTTCACTACTGTCAACTCTAACCACATCATCTTAAATTAGTCTCATTGACTAAGTGTTACATCCCAGAAATGAATCAACTGGGTTCTCGTATGCCAGCTGCGTGACAGTTTTCCTCTAACTTTCCCTGTGTGTACTTCATCTCCTGGACTTGATGTTCTTCTCCATTCCTGATTTAAATTGCTGTACCTCAGTGGAATTAAAATGATGCCCAGGAACCTGACTGATATATTGTTAAACTTGGATATATCACTGCTTTCCTAAAACTTCTTTCACTTCATCCTTCTCCCTCAAAGTGAATCCAACCCTACCAAAGTGACAAACCATTAAAACACTGAGAAACTAAAAGCTAGCTCTACATTTCAGGCATGGAAAGCCAAGACTCTGTGACAAAAAATAAATCCGACACAGAGGATCTCTGTGAGACCTCAGTGGAAAGAAAGGGTCATCAAAGAGAGAATACTCTTCTCTGAAGGGAGAGAACATCCACATTGCTCATGTCCATATCCAAATACCAATGTAGTCTATGGTCACAAAAGGCTTCCAAGCCTTGGCAGCCCATGACAAGAGACTTGGATGATCACTGAAGTCATAAATCAGAGTGTTAACTGTTCAAGGAACAACAGAAGTCACTGTGCGCTTGCTCCCCATGTAGGACCTCTGTCCCTAATGCATTGTACTATGAGAATCAACTGCAAAGGTTCTCCCTAAACTGCACTGTATATGTTGTGTGTCTGTGTGGGTGCAAATTGTTGAAGTCTATGCTTAGCATGGAATTGGTCCTCTGTATATAAAGTCATACTAAAAATGAACCATAATGAAGAAGGAGATGGGAGAGGAAGAGGAAGGTGGGATGGGAGCTGGGCTGGGTAGTACAAGGGAAAGAACCACTGTATTCCTAAAGTTGTATATATGAAAAAATGCACCAGCGCCGCGGCTCACTAGGCTAATCCTCTGCCTTGTGGCACCGGCACACCGGGTTCTAGTCCCGGTTGGGGCACCGGATTCTGTCCCGGTTGCCCCTCTTCCAGGCCAGCTCTCTGCTGTGGCCAGGGAGTGCAGTGGAGGATGGCCCAAGTGCTTGGGCCCTGCACCCCATGGGAGACCAGGAGAAGCACCTGGCTCCTGCCATCGGATCAGCACAGTGCACCGACCGCAGCGCGCTGGCCGCGGCGGCCATTGGAGGGTGAACCAACAGCAAAGGAAGACCTTTCTCTCTGTCTCTCTCTCTCACTGTCCACTGTGCCTGTCAAAAATATGAAAAAAAAAGAAAAGAAAAAATGCATTCATTAAATAAAAGCTAAAAAATAAAAAAGCTAGCTCTATTGCTATGTTGAGGAGTCCTAAGATAGAAATGGGAGGAAAAAAAAGCGATGGCTTAGTTGGTAGTGACTTACTTTCTGCTATGGTTGTTATGAAGGTGCTTTAATTGGCCTGCTTTCCTGAAATATTTCTTTACTATTTCCCTTGATCCTTTAGCTCATTCCCCACATCTCAGTCATAGCAATCTTTCAAGTCTTATCTTATCACTTAAAAGGATTCCCAGTGTCTTCAGAAAAGTGTGCAAATACGCGAGAGCCTTTCAAGATGTGCTGCCTGATTCATACCCAGCCTAATTTCAAAATGACATTTCAGTCATTTATCATCAGTTTTAGTTTCACCAATGGAACCTATTTTGAGTGTTTGTGTGATATTCATCTTTGCAACTGAAGACTAAGGGCTGTGCATAGCACATTTTGGAGCTCCATGACTGTTACATAAATGTATAAGTACAACAACTACAACTAAGAAGAATTTGAAAAATGTAAAAATAATGGCAGGCATTTGGCCTGGCAGTTCAGACACTAGTTGGGACACCCACATCCCACATATGAGTGCCTGGGTTCAAGTCCTGGCTCCACTTCCAACTCCAGTTTCCTGCTATTGCACTCCCTGGGAAGCAGCAAGTGTTGGATCAAGTCTTTGGGTCCCTGTAACATACAGAGAGACCTTGATAGTGTGCCTAGCTCCTGAGTTCAGCCTGACTCAGCCCCAGCTGTTGCAGGCATTCATGTAGTAAACCAGAGGATGGGAATGTGCTCTCCCTCTTTCTACCTCTCAAATAAATAAAAATCAATGAACAAGTTTCTAAAATTAAAATAATGATTGGAAAAATTCCAACTTTTATACAAATTTCCAAGTGGTTTAATGAATCCTAAGCAAAAGAAACTATAGAAAACTATATAGGGTCAGTATTTAGCGCATTGATTAAGAATGCCTGCATCTCATAGCAGAATGCCTAAGTTCAAGTCCTGGCTCCACATCTGTTCCAGCTTCTGGGCTAACACATACCCTAGGAGCAGCAGGTGATGGTTCCAGTACTTAGATCCCTGCCACCCCTGTGGAAGACCCAGATGTAGATTCTGACTCCTGGCTTCACTCCAGCCTGAACCAGTTCTGAGTGTTGCAAGCATTTGGAGAAAGAACCAGCAGATGGAAGATTTGTGTTTGTCTCTTATTCTCTGTCTTCCTGTAAAATAAAGAAATTTTAAAAATTTAAAAACTAAACTGTACAACCACGAATGCCACACAAATTATTGAAGAGCAGTGGTAAAAATATCTTAAAATTAGCCAAAGGAGGGGAAAGACAATATGTGCTAAGTAACAATCATGAATGGCAACAGACTTTTTGTAAAGAAGTTAGGAAAGCAGAAAATAATGCAGAATATCATTGAAAAATTAGACAGAAACTGCTGTGACTGTTGGTGTTAGGAGGCCCAGGGTCATCAGCACTCCACTGCGGGGCCTGAGGAAGGTTCCATTTGCATTCCTCTGCTCCAGGTCTGCACCTGCTAGTACTCAGACCTTAGCATAATGTGTGATCACCCTGGGGGACCCAGGTAAGATACCCTCTAGGTCCTGCAGCCCTGCGACTACAACAGTTGGAGCTATATTCCAGTCTCCTGAGTTCACTCCAATGGTTCTGAGTAAGAAGAAAACTGCATCCTACAGCTCTGGGTCTGTGACTGGTAAGTCCTAGCGACATCTGGGCTCTCCCCTAGAGCCTGGGGAGGACCCTTTCTGCATCCCATTGATCCAAGCTTACACAGGAGACTATGCAATCCCCAGTATAACATGCAATCCAACCGTGGGGTGTGGGTAAGGTAACTGTTAGAGCTGCATTCCACAGTCACCTGAGTTCTCCTGTGGGGGCTAAGGAGGACCCTATCTGCATTCTACTGCCCCAGACCTGTGCCTGCCAGTGCATATCCCACAGCATAAGAAACATAAATTCTTACAGCTCTGGGACTGTGACTCTCAGCTATATAAGTTCCAGTATCACCTGTGGTTGCCCTGTGGGCTCTGGGAGACATTCTGTCTCCATTCCACTGCAGCAGGTCCACAGTTGCCATCACTATCTCTAACTTAACCCATGCTTTTCCTTACTATAGAACCTAGAATTCTATAGGAAGCAACAGTATTTTGCAAAAATGATGATAAAATAGAGATTTCTTTCAAACCAAAAGAAAAAAAAAAAAAACAAAGAAAAACAGAGAATTCATTGTTATCAGACATTCAAAAAGAAATGCTCAGGCAAAAAGAAAATAATAGCAGGTGGAAACTAAAATCTATAGACGTGAATAAAAATGCTGCAAATAGCAAAAGTAGGTAAATGTAAATACATTTTTACTTTTTTCTCATTTGTAAAGCTCTTTAAATATAATTATTTAAAGAAAAAGCAATAGCAATATATTTGGAGATTACAATGAGTAGAGATAACATATAAGACTGCCATAGCAAAATGTTGGGAAGGGGAAAATGAAAGTATACTATTGTCAGTCTTATATGTGAAATGGCATAATAGTATTATTAGAAATTAGACTGCAATAAGTCAAACATGTAAACTATAATCAAAAATATAAATAAGACAAAGAGGTGGAGCTAACAAACTAATAATAAAGACAAATGACATTAAAAGTATTTAATTTAAATGCAAATAGAAAATAAGAACAAGATATAAGAAAATAGGCAGCACAAATCAAAAATAAATATCAAGACATTATGCTTAATCTACATGTAAGTGACTAAATATTCCATTTAAAAATCAGAGATTGTCAGACTGCAGTAAAAAGAACAACCCATGTGTGCTGTCTACCAGAAAACCACTTTAAATATGAAAATAAACATAAAAAGTTAACAGTAAAGGAGCAGAATAAAATGTATCAGTAAATTTAGACATTAAAAACTTGGAACAGCTACATTAATTTCAGAGGAACTGGGTTTTAAAACTAGAAATATTGAAAAGTATAAAAAGGAGCACTTCATAAAGGAATGAGTAATCTTCAAAACATAATTCTAAGTTTCTGCTTGCTTAATAAATATAAAATTTATTTGAACCTTAAAATACATGGAGCAAATATTGGTAAAACTTAAGAGAGAAACAAAAAAATCAAAAATCAAAAATCATAGTTGAAAAATTTCAAGTCTTTGTAATTGATCAATAAAACAATTCTACAGAAAATAAGTGGTATATAGAAGATATGAACATAATAAATCAACTTGATCTAAATGATAGTCCTAGTATTCTCTTCCACACAACAGAATACACAATTTTTTCAGGAATACACAAAACATTCACAAAACAGATTATATCCAGGCCATTAAAAAAAAAAAAGCCTCAATAGGGACCAGCACTATGGCACAGCGGGTTAAGCCACTGCCAGCAGCACTGGCGTCCCATATGGGTGCCAGGTCAAGACCCAGCTGTTCCACTTCTGATCCAGTTCACTGCTGATGGCCTGGGAAAGCAGCAGAATATGTTCCAAGTACTTGGGCCCCTGTCCCCACATGGGAGACCTAGAAAGAGTTCCTAGCTTGTGGCTTTGGCCTGGCCTGGCCCAGCTCCGGCCAATGCAGCCATTTAGGGAGTGACCCAGAGGATGGAAGATCTCTCTCTCTATCTGTCTCTCCCTTTCTCTGTAACTCTGCCTTTCAAATAAAATAAATAATTCTTTAAAAAAAGCCCCAATAAATTTTAAGACTGAATTTATATAAAGCATATTTACCTGATCACAAGATTATTAAAGTGGAAACTTAGAACAAAAAGATGTTTGGAAAAATCCTCAAATCTTTGGAGATTTAAAAAGCATACTTCTAAATAACCCACTGTCAAAGAAGGCATCAGCAGGAAAACTTTAAAACATTTTAACCTTAGTAAAAATTAAAATATATAACATTTGAAGAAGCAGTTAAAGCAATACTTAGAGGAAAATTTATAGCATCATATGATTATATGAGAAATGAATTTCTCAGATCAGTTAGCTAAATTTTCACCTTAATAAGTTTGAAGGGGAACAGCCAACTGAACCTAATTTAAGCAGAAGGAAGCAGTAATATGGGTACATGCACACAGATATGGAAAAGCAGAAAAAATAAATGAAGTTGAGTGTTAGTTCTTGTGCCTAGCCAAAGAAGACAAAATAAATTCAACAGCCTTGAAGGTGCTGTATCAGATCAGGCAAGCATTGCCATTAATTATATAAAAAAACCATCTGCAGCCTCAGGTGGACAAATTCTTGCTATTTTCCTTCATTGCTACAAAACACTTTTCCTCCTAATCAACAGAAAGCCTGGCACTAATCAAAGTAACCAGCTCTACTTAATCAGACTGCAAAGTGAATAATTATGAACTGGAAACTGTATTTAAAATAAGACTCTGTTAAGTATAACTTGGGAGCAAAATATGACTCTGTCCCAGATGTAGGTCAGCAATAAGCCTTTCCTAGTAAGATCTGAAATGAGATCAAAATGTCATTTGTATTTTCCTATCTTAGACAAAAAAAATTGAAGAAAGCCTTTATTTCAAATTCTAAGATTGAAAAAAAAAGTCTTGTATTGAAAGCAACTTGCATATGTTACATTTGCCTCATTTAAATTTCCAAAACAAAAAAAGAAGCTTCACCACACAAGACTATTCCTTTTTTCCACTTACAACATGCAGATGCTGTGGACATTCAGAAGAGAAAATAGGGCTGGTGTTGTGGCACAGTGGGTTAAGAAGAGAAAAAGATATCAGAACGAGACCCATTGTCGTTGTATGAACCTTGTGGAAAATCAGTCTAAAGTCATCTGCTTTCTTAGCCATCAGGGCCATCAGCTGCCCTGATGACTGAGTGCCCAAAGCTGGAGACGCCTCCTTGAGAACAAAATAAACTATTCCCACACATGCTATTTTAAGTCACTCCATTTAATGCTGCCTGTGAAATGCCTTTTATTTTCTGATACTCCAGATGTCATCCTTTCTCTGACCACACAGTGGTTTACTCTGAAAATGCTGTAAACAGCAAATTCTCCAAATCTATCTTTCCCCAGTTGACATGACCAAGCTCTTACGATTTCTTGGTGACATGTGGCAGTTGCATCTGTAACAAGTCAGAGGAAACTTCGGCAGCTCAGTGGTTGCACAATTTATACTTACCCATTGGATGAGTAATTTGGTCTTGAATACCAATGTGGCCTAAAGAATGTTAGCTGTCTCTTTTTCCGAGGCTGTGGCATACATAGAACCCAGTTAAGTCCGGTACACAGGGCTTAGTCATTATCCCTTGTATATTTGGAGAATGTTTCGTGTGTGGCAAATTAGTGTAAATGCAACTTTGTTTGGCTTCTTCCAAGCTGTAACTCATTAAATTCTCTGTCACTGAGTTATTCCACTTCTCCAGTCTGGGAAAATCTTTTCCAGACAGTCATCCATAATTTTTGCCATTCCTCTTCTTCAGATTAAGACAATTTAATAAGTCATAAAATATCACAGAAAGAAATGTCCATGCTTAATCGGCAGCTTCAAAGCCAGGAAGACTGTAGCAAACTTCCCTTGAATTCCCTTGCACCCTCCACTCCTGGCTCCATAGCTTCCATGCTATGGTCCACAGTCTTCGAGCAATCCAGTCATGACATCATTAACTCTTGTGATGGAAAGCCTTCTCGTCAACTAAGGAAATGTCCCCAACTATGCCCTTTTCTAAGAATCCTAATTTTTTCCCAGTAGCCAAGATCTTTATTGGGGTTATTAGAATAATGTTAGTCACACTACTACCAACCAAAACTTCCTCTCTGTCTCAAGAAGAACCTTGTAGAAGATCATGCCAAAAAAAAGGACTGGTAGAAGTCATGATGTAGTACCCAGGATAAACCTTTCATTCCAGCAAGCAGGAAAAAAAAGACACTGAATACATGAAACACAGTATCTCAGCAAATACAACCGAGACTTATGATGAGTAGTTCTGTCTCTGCTACCCATCTGCCTGATGAACTTAAATAAATCTCCATATTTCCGGGCCTCACACCCTAAATTCCTTCTGCCATTCAAAGTCTAATGCTAATAACATAAAATTCAAGTAGTAGAGTAACAATAAAGTTAATTAATTTCTTTATTGTTTTAATTGTGGCATACATAGCATAACATAAAACTTAACATTTCAATCAATTTTAAATGTACATGTCAGTACCGTTAAGTTTATTCATAGGTAACTACCATCACCATCTATCTCCAGAACATCTTTCATTTTCCAAACTTTAAACTCCATAGCTCATTAAATAATTACTTCTTTTTGCCCCAGCTCCAGCCCAGGAAACAACCTTTCTACTGCTGTCTCCATAAATTTGACTATGTTATGTTTCTCATATGAATGGAATAATACAATATTTGGGTTTATTTTTACTGAGTTATATCACTTTGCAGATGTTCAAGGTTCATTAATTTTCTAGTGTTTTCATTTGTAAAGACTTTATATGCCATTTATGTATATATCAAGTTTTTCATTCATCCATCAATGGAAACTAGTTGCAATAAACTTTTTTTCAGTTATTTACTATTGTGTTAGCTTTCCTTGGGATCAGATTCTTTTTTTAAAGCTTTTATTTAATGAATGCATTTTTCATAGGTACAACTTTAGGAATATAATGGTTCTTTCCCCCATACCTTCACTCCCACCCTGACCCCCATCTAACCTCCTACTCCCTATCCTATCCCATTCTTCATTATGGTTCATGTTTAGTTTGCCTTTATATATAGAGGACTAACTCTATGCTATGTAAAGATTTTAACAGTTTGTACCCATACACGCACACACACACACACACACACAACATATAAAGTATAGTTTGAAAGCAAGTTTTGCAGTTAATTCTCATAGTACAACTCATTAAGGAAAGAGATCCTACATGGAGAGTAAGTGCACAGTGATTTCTGTTGTTCATTTAACAATTATCACTCTTATTTATGATGCAGGATCAAATTCTTAACTGCATGTTAGTTATATCATTTGTGAGTTCTTAAAAACACAGATTCCTAAGCTCAACCCCAAAGTTGCCAAATCAGAATTTCCATAGTGGGCCCAGAAATTTGTATTTTAAGAAAGTAAGACCCAAGTTCTTACCAACAAGTTGTTTTGCCATCTGTCCTTCTCCTAAAAAAGTACTGATTGTAGCAAATTCTGAGTACCAGTATCCATGCCACACAGGTGTATTTTTTTGCCAATTGTAATTACAACTTACATAATAAATAATGGACAAAAGGGTATTATAGAAATATAGTAGGTGACTGACTACTTCTACTCCTTCAGTATTGAAATTGGAGCAGAAACAGGAAATCTCTGACAGCAGCGCCTTCTGGGAAACTGTTGTTTCTACTGCAGTTGCTTCTCTTTTGGGGAAGAGGATTATGTTATCACAAAAACCAAGTAGAGGGAATCGCATCATGATGTATCAAACAGCTTTACACTGACATATTGCCATGTTTTATACATACACACACGCACACACCCCACCTCCAACATTTGGCTTTAAGATTACCATAGAATAGGAAATAGTATGGACGTAGGCATATGGGAGATTTTTTATAAGCCAGATCAGGAAGTGGTTGGATCAGTTTTCCTACATTCCACTGATAAAAGTCAATCTCACAGACTTACCTGACATCAAAGGAGCTGAAAAATATTGTCTAGCAGAAGCACCAAAGAAAAGTGAAAAAGTTTAGGCAAACAATTAGTCAGTGTCAAGAAGACTGACATAAAAGCCCTGCCAAATGAAATGCATATTCAGTAACTTAGAAAGAAAAGACAGTTAAGAGAGGAAAGGAAAGAGTAGATGGAAATAAAAGAGCAGTGAAAAGATCCAGCTAGGAAAAGCAAAACCAAAAGTGGAAGCATATTGATGAAGACTTCCCAGGGCACTAAAGGAACCAACAAAGGAAAATGATAGACAGAAATCTGATAACAGAGATTCCAATCTGTGATTTGAGATGCTCAAAAGTAGAAACCAGTACATAATTGGGAAATAAAGATATAACTGAAGAAAATTTTCTTTTCTTAATTTTGATTAATATAGAGAGAACAGATTTCATATATGTCAGAGGTACCAATCTAAGATAAGAAGCATACTTGCTCTTCTCTCCCTCACCCTCCCTCGAACTCTATCCTTCCTTAATTTTTTTAATTTTTACAAAGACACAATTTTTAAAAAGATCTTATGTATTTATTTGAAAGGTAGAATTACAGACAAAGAGAGGGAGGGCCAGAGATAAATTTCTTCCATCCTCTGATTCACTCCACAAATTGCCACAACAGCCAGAGCTGGGCTGAGCTGAAGCCAGGATCCAGGAGCTTCTTCTGGGTCTCCCAAACGAGTATAGGAGCTCAACCCCCTGGGCCATCTTCTACTGCTTTCCAAAGTTCTAGCAGAGAGCTGGATCAGAAGAGGAGCAGTCAGGACATGAGCTGGCATCCATATAAGATGCCAGTGCCACAGACAGAGGAAAGAGTCTTAGCCTACTATGCCACAGCGCTGACCCGCACAAAGGCAAAATTTCAATCCCCTCTACAATCACAGGCTTAATTCACCACTAACCATAATATTCAACAAGTAAAAAGTAGGAATAGTACAGTTCCAGAGCATAAACAATGGCTAAAAACAACAATCAAGACAGATGATGTCCATTTCATTCTAAACATTTTATACTGCCACAAAACAGAGAAAACATACAATTTTTTTGGAACTTATTTCACTAAGTGTAACAGTTTCCAGTGCATCCATTTTGCTGCAAAAGAGAAAATTTCATTCTTTTTCATGGCTGAGTAGAATACTATATTGTATATAAATCACATTTTCTTTATCCAGGCACCAGATGATGGACATCTGGTTGATTCTGTATCTTATTTACTGTGAATTGAGCTGCAATGAACATGGGAGTACAGATAACTCCTTCATATGCTGATTTCATTTCACTTGGGTAAATTCCCAGGAGTGGGATTGCTGGGCCATGTGATAGATATATTTCAGAACTCTGAGGGATCTCTGTCGCTCCCCCTCTTTGTGGAGGAACGACACAGGACCCTGCGCTATTCTTTTGTCTGCTCAGCCCTTCCCGGGTTTGCTGCTGGTTCTTCCCGGGTTGGCTACCGTCCCTTCCACCTCCGTGGAAGGGCGGTTCCCCCTGCCACTTTCCCCACTTCCGTGGGGGAGCGGCACACCGCTGGCCGGCTCTCTCGGGGGCTGCACAGGTGTTCCTTCAGATAGATGTTCCTGGTGCATGTTGCCTCTCTCCTCCTTTATAGTCCCCTTCCACCAATCCCAACTCTGCTACCCACACGCCAAGTACGCTGCTCTCCTCCAACCAGGAGCAGGTCCTGCTGTTTATTGGTTGAACTGGAGGCAGCTGTGTAGAAGCTGTTTCCTCCTCTCCCAGCGCCATATTGTGGGAGAGCAGATGCATAGAATAAGTCTTAATTCCAGTAACTTAGTCTAGTCCGAGTTGCTCCCAGTTGCTCCCCACAATCTCCATACTGTCTTCCATAGTAGCTGTACCAGTTTACATTACCACCAACCGTGGATTAAGGTACCCTTTCCCTCACATGCTCACCAGTATTTATTGTTTCTTGATTTTTAGATAATATCCATTTTAACTGGCATGAGGTAAAACCTGATTATGGTTTTGATTTGCATTTCCTTGATGGCTAATTATCCTGAGCATTTTTTTCATGTGTCGGTCTGCCATTTGAATTTCCTCTTTTCCCATTTCTTAACTGCTTATTTGTTTTTGTCATTGAGTTTTTTGAGCTTTTTATAGACCCTAGACAATAATTCCTTATCAATTGTAAAGTTTACAACTGTTTTCTCCCATTCTGCCATTGCCCTTGCTGTGTGTTTCCTTTGCAATATAGAAGTTTCTTAGCTTGATGTAATCCCATTTGTCTCTGCTTTTGTTGCCTGTGTTTCTGGGATCTTTCCAAGAAGTCTTTGCACGTGCCAATGTCTTGCAGAACTTCCCCAATATTTTCTACTAGTAATTTGATGGTATCAGGATGGAGGTTTAGATCCTTGATTCATTTAGGGTTGACATTTTTAGAACGTGTAATATAGGAGTCTTGTTACTTATTTCTACATATGTAGTTTCAATTTGCCCCGCACCATTTGTTCAGAGACTCTCCTTTCTCCAGGGATTGATTTAAGTTCGCTTGTCAAAGATTAGTTGGTTGTAGGTGTGAGGATTAATTTCTAGAGTTTTTAATCGGTTTCATTGGTCTACATAGTTATTTTTGTGCCAGTTACAGGGTGTTTTTGATTATAATTGCCTTGTATTATATCTTTTTAAATTAGATTTATTCATTTATTTAAATTAATTTGATTTAATTAAGACAGAATTACATAGAACAGGGAGAGACAGAGAGGGAGATCCTTTATCCGCTGGTACACTCCTCAAACGGCCACAACAGCCAGTGCTGGCCCAGGCCTATTCCAGGAGTCAGAAGCTTTACCTGGATCTCCCATGTAAGTACAGTGGCCCAAGAACTTGGGCCATCTCTACTGCTTTCTCAGGCACAATAGCAGGGAGCTGGAATAGAAGTGGAGCAGATGGAACTCAGTCCAGCTTCCATATTATTTCCTGGCACTGCAGTTGGTGGCTTTTCCCACTACACCACAGTGCCAACTCCTTGTATTATACATTGAAATCTGTTATTGTGATGCCACTGGCTTTATTTTTGTTGTTTAATATTGCTTTAGCCATTTGGGGTCTCTTGTGTTTCCATATGAACTTTAGCATTGTTTTCTGGATCTGACAAGAATGTCCTTGGTATTTTGATTGAGATCTCATTGAATCTGTAAATGGCTTTGGGCAGCATGGATATATTGATGATGTTAATTCTTTCAGTCAATGATCATGGAAGATTTTTCCATTTCTGTGTGTCTTCTATTTCTTTCCTTCATGTTTTGTAATTTTAATTGAGACATCTTTCTCCTCCTTGGTTAAATTTATTTCAAGGTATTTAATTTCTTTGTAGCTATTGTCAACAGGACTGATCTTCCAAGTTCTTTCTCAGCCATGGCATTTTCTGTGTATACAAATGCTATTGAGTATTGTGTGTTAATTTTATACTCTGCAACATTACCAACCTCTGAGTTCTAGTAATTTCTTAGTAGAGTCTTTTGGTTTCCCTATGTAAAGGATCAAATCATCTGCAAAAAGGATAATTTGATGTTCTTCTTTACCATTTGTATCACTTTGATTTGTTTTTCTTACCTAATGGTTCTGGCTAAAACTTCCAGAACTATAATATATAGCAATAGTGAAAGTGGGCATCCTTGTCTGGTTCTGGATCTTAGTAGAAATACTTCCAACTTTTCCTCATTCAATGTGATACTGTCTGTGGATTTCTCATTTACTGCCTTGATTGTGTTGAGGAATGCTCCTTCTATACCCATTTTGTTTAAGGTTTCTATCATGAAGGGATGTTGTATTTTATCAAATGCTTTCTCTGCATCTTTTGAGATAGTCATGATTTTTATTCTTCAATTTGTTAATGTAGTGTATCACATTTACTGATTTGTGTTTGTTGAGCCATCCATGTATACCAGGGACAAATCCCGTTTGGTCCAGGTGCATGATTTCTAATGTGTTGTTGGATTCGATTTGCTAGTGTTTTTTAATATAGTGATTGAAATTTTTAACAGATTTATTTATTTATTGAGAAGTAGAGTTGCAGACTGAGAGAGGTAGAGACAGAGAGAAAGGTCTTTCATACACTGGTTCACTCCTCAAATGGTCGCAACAGCTGGAGTTGGGCCAATTTGAAGCCAGGAGCCAGGAGCTTGAGCCAGGAGCTTCTTCCAGTTCTCACACGCAGGTGCAGAGGCCCAAGTACTTTGGGACATGTTACACTGCTTTCCCAAGAGCATTAGCAGGGAACTGGATTGAAAGAGGAACAGCTGGGACTAGCACAGTTGCCCATATGGGATATCAGCACTCCAGGTAGAAGATTAGCACACTATGCCACAGCGCTGTTCCACTAGATCAACTAGTATATCGTTGAGGATTTTTGCATCTGTGTTCATCAGTGATACTGATCTACACTTCTCTTTCTTTGTTGTATCTTTTTGTAGTTTTGGAATTAACATGATTCTGGCCTCATAGAAGAAGTTTGGAGGATTCTATCCCCTTTCAATTGTTTTGAATAGTTTCAGAAGTGTTGGAATTAGTTCTTCTTTAAAAGTATGGTAAAACTGTTGAAATCCTTACTTAATGTATACTAAGCTGATCTTCTGTATATTAAGATAATTGAAAATGAATCTTGATGTGAATGGAAGGGGAGAGGGAGTGGGAAAGGGGAGGGTTGTGGGTGGGAGGGACGGTATGGGGGGGAAGCCATAGTAATCCATTATTCGTACTTTGGAAACGTATATTCGTTAAATAAAAGTTTTTTTTTTTTTTTTTTAAAAAAAGTATGGTAAAACTCATCAGTGAAGCCATCCAATTGTGGGCTTTTCTTTGTTGGGAGGGTTTTTGTTACTGATTCAATCTCCATCTTGGTTATTGATCTTTTAGGCTTTCTATGTCTTCAACTTTGGTAGATTGTATGTGTCCAGAAATCTATCCATTTCTTCTGGATTTTTCAATTTGTTGGCATGTAGCTATTTGTAGTAATCTCAGATTTTTTTTCTTATTTCTGTAGTATCCACTGTAACATGGCTTTTTTCATCTGATATTATTAAATTTGGTCTTATAACATTTTTTTTTGGTTAGTTGGACCAGTGGTATTATCAATATTGTTTATTTGTTCAAAACGCAACTCTTCATTTCGCTGGCCTTTTTATTTTTTGTTTCAATTTTGCTTATTTCCTCTCTACTTTTAATTATTTCTTCCTCCTACTAATTTTGAGTTTGGTTTGTTCTTGTTTTCCTATGTCTTTGGAATGTATTGTTAGATCCTTTATTTGATAACTTTACAAGTTCTTGATGGAGGCACTAATTGCTATAAACTTTCCTCTTAACACTGCTTTTGCTGTATCCATAAGTTTGGTATGTTATGTTTTCATCTTAATTCATTTCTAGGAATTTTTTATTTCCATATTGATTTCTTCTATGACCCACTGTTCATTCAGGAGCATATTGTTCAATCTCCATGCGTTTGCATTTTTTCAAGAATTTCTTAAGTTGTTAATTGCCAGCTTCATCCCTTATGGTCAGAAAAGGTGCATGGTATGATTTAAATATTTTTTAATTTGTTGAGACTTGCTTTACAGCCTTGCACATGGTCTATCCTAGAAAAAGTTCCATGCACTGAAAAAAAAAAAAAAAAAAAGAATGTTTATTCCGCAGGTATGGGATAAAAGGTTCTATAGATACCAATTAGTTTCATTTGGTCCATAGTGTCTATTAGCTCTGCTGTTTCTTTGTTACTTTTTGTCTAGTTGATCTGTCCATTGATGAAAGTGGGATGTTGAAGCTCCCCAATATTATTGTACTGGAATCTGTATCTCCCTTTAGATCCATTGACATATTTGTTTAAATTAGCCATGCACCCTGGCATTGGGTGCATATACATTTATTCTAATCGCATCTTCCTGATGAATTGATCCCTTAATCCCTACATAATGCCTTTCTTTATCTATTTTGACAGTTTTTGTGTCAAAATCTGTTTTGTCTGATAAGGCTACTCCTGCTCATTTTGCTTTCCATTAGCATGGAATATGAAGGAAATTTTTCAAAATGAAATTCACAAATATGCAGATACGAATAGTCATCCACAGCCCAGATATATAGTATAAAAAGATACCTATTCCTAATAACATTGTAGAAGAATTCTATAGCCAAAAAAATAAGAAAAAATGAAATCTTACATGTACAGATGCAAGCAGACATATGAATAAAAGTTTGTAAAAAAGCAACAAAATGAGCCTGCCAAATATTTTTTTTCTCTGCAACTTTATACACAGGAGCAATGTACACATTTTGATTGTGAGTAAACATGCTCAAAGAATTTTACACGAAGAATCTATTCATCACTCAGGTGCAAAGACAATAGAATGGAGTAATTTGGTATGCTATAATTAGAAATACTTAACTACTCCTTCAAAAAGAAATACAAAATAACAAAATTTTTTCAATTAACACACTCTAGCTAAATGAGAGTGAATAAAATAAAATTAAATGCCCTAAAAATGGGAATACTATGGTTAAAACCATGAGGAAACTTCAAAATGCTCATGGAAAAATGGAATTAAAACTTACTGCAAGGGACCTGCACTGTGGTATAGTAGGTTAAGCATCCGCCTGGGATATTGGCATCTCATTTGGGCACTTTTCAAGTCCTAGGTTCTGCACTTCACATCCAGCTCTCTGCCTCTGCTCTGGTCTTGGAAAGCAGGAAGAGGGCCAAAGTGTTTGGGCCCCTGCACCCAAGTGGGAGACCTGAATGAAGCTCCTGGCTCCTGCCTTTGGATAGGCCCTACTCTGGCCATTGCAGCCATTTGGGGAATGAACCAGCAGATGGAAGATCTCTCTCTCTGTCTCTCCCTCTCTCTGTCTGCGACTCTGCCTCTCATATAAATAAATAAATATTTTTTAAAAGATAATTGAAAAATTTTTAAAAAGATAATGTGAATATTCTATGATCTTTTTGAAGCTCCCTCATAGTTTCAAAAGTAAATATTAACACATGAAACATAAGCCTCATTTTTAAATGTGCATGTGTATAAAATTGAATGCAGTTGTCCAAAGCAATTGAATGAAATATATAATAATAAAATTGAATATATAAAATATTACAGTTACACCATGTTATACAAAGATATTTCAAATATTTCATGGAAAACGGACTTTAACAGTATGAGTCAATTTTAATGCCAGAATAATTTTGAAATTCATACATAGTTTTTCATAAGGTGCAATTTTCATATATTCTGAAACAAAAATTGTACCCAAACATGTTTTCTGCACCAGGATAAACTCATATATTTAATTTCATTTTTCCATGAATTTTGAAGTGCCCTCATATTATCAAAAACTTTATGAATTGATTTTTAAGGATGAAAGGTAGGTTGAGGAAAGAGTAAAAACATATAATTCTTTAAAATGCAACTTCCAACCTTGAAATGAGAAGAACATGAAAGAACTGTAGGTTAAAATGATATGAGAAAACTGTAGGTTAACTTTAAACTTTATAAGTTTATTCATGAGAATAATGTCAAATGGGATAAGAATTCTGCCTCAAAAAGGAATCTGGCCAGCAATCCCCAATCATCCTCTCAGCTTTTTAGTAAATAGCTGCTGAAAACAAAAATTCTCAATAACATTGAAAACAAAGACATTTAGAATCTGGGAAGAATTAGCACTAATTAAAAGGCAATTGGCAGAGCTGAAGTTTCTAACACATTCTCACTTTGCTTCATGCAACAAAATTGCTAAGAGTAAGTAGGAAGATATTTCATTGCTCTGTCACCATCCATCCACATCTCGGAATTCCAGGACGTATAACAACTGGGGCACTGGAAATATCTCTGTTTATCCATTGACAGATGCTCTCTAAAGCAGAGTATTCTTTGCACCACTCTGAATACTGCAAACTCTTGGACAATGATCAGGCTCCACGAAAAAGCATCTCTGAAGGCAGCACATCTTCTGAAGCAAGTAATATGCATAGACGAAGTACTAGGGTGAGAAAGAACAGAGGTGTGATGCTTCATGTTAGTGTAATTTGTCAAGCTTAGATGACCAACAAACTAATTAGTGTTGGAATAAGAAAAAAAAAAATAAGCTAGGACAGGTAGATAAATACTCCTTAAAAGCCAGAAATATAGAAACTGGAGACTAATTCAGGAATTGTGGCAATTAACCTTCCCAAAAACTATAAATCTGAGCAGTGCTAAGATTAAGTAAGTAACTGATCAAACCAAGTCGCACAATGCTGGAGAAGGAAGAGTAGGAGAAAACCCACACTGGATGTCAGCACCTGGCAGAAAAAGAGATTCTGGCCCCCATTGCCCCACAGAAGCCCCACTTTTGACAACCACTCACAGACAACAAAACCTTTGTTGGGGTTTCCGGAGTCCAACTAAGAGATTACTGCACCCCATTAGTCAAAAATTCACAAAGTGGACACACTGAGGAGGCTAAGAGCAGTTTCACTCTGCCTGTGTCACCCCTCCTCTAAGGCAACACAGCTCAGTACAGATCCTCTTGGTCTGTGATTACTCCCATAGTCAGTGGAGGCAAAGTGAGCACCAGGCTTCCCTACCTTTGTGGAACACTACCAAGCAGGGCTACTTCATCTCACCCCACTCAGGACACTAAATGCATCAGCATAGCGGAATAGTCTGTGGGAGCTAGGAGTCTGAGAACAGGTGGCAACTGACATGCACTTGTGTGGCTCCCAACAGCTGGCCCTGCATCCTGCTAAGCAACTCACAGACACCGCCAAGTAGTACTCTTCTGTGGACAGTGCCTATGTGTCCCCATGCACAGCACACGTAAGTTCCTACAGAGAACACTCACATCTCAACAGCAAGTGGGGATCTTAACAACCAGCTTGATTATACACGTTTAGAATGTCCTTGGACATTAAGGACATTGCACTAAGAAAAATAAACAGGAGGATCTCAGTGTCAGGCTTGGCTTTACATCACTGAGAAAAGGTATACAAAATTCTGAGTTCTCCCCTGTAAAAGAGCAAGAGTAATGGAGTAAGCACGTCCATAGAAGCATTCTGAGGGGCCATCAGACTCTCTAACCATGCTTTCTGGTAAAGGTCATTCTCTGAAGAAGACAGTAAAGACTGGAGGTGCTGAATTCTTCACATGTGAAGACAGCAATTCAAGTATTCAAGGAACAAGAAGAGTCAGGAAAGTGTGATACTGTCAAAAGAACAAAATAGATTTCCAGCAATTAATCCCAGATAAATCGACATCTACAAGTTGCCCAACAAAGAATTCAAAATAAACATCACAAAAGCTCAGTGATCTATAAGAGAACACATACAGGTAACTAAATGAAATTGGGGGAGCAATATATGAATGACATTAGAAGTTCAACAAATATAGAAGCCACAAAAAGGAAATAAGCAAATTCAGGAGCAGAAGAATATGCTGAATTGAAATTTTTAATAAAGTTTCAGTGGTAGACTTTATGAAAGAGAAGAATCAGCAAACTCAGGCAGGTCATTTTATTCAGTGAGAGAAAAAAAAAAAGAAGAAATTTAAAATCGAAAAAAGCCTACAAAACTTCTGGAATACATAAAGTGATCCAACGCATCATTATAGAAGTCAGAGAAGCAGAAAAAGAGAGAGAAGTGGAAAGCTTGATTAAATAAATAATGACAGCAAATTCCAAAATCTGGAAAGGGAAATAAACATTGAGATGCATGGAGCCTAAGGATTTCCAAATTGGTTGAGCCATAAAGGTCTTCACTGAGACATATTAGAATCAAACTGTCAAAAATGAAAACTGGAATTTTGAAAGCGGCAGGAGAAAAAATACTTGTTCTATGCAAGGGAAACTCCATAAGACTATTAGTAGATTACTCAGAAGAAATTCTGTAGGCCATGAGAAAGTGGAATGATATATTCAGGATACCAAAAGAAAAAAAAAATCTTCCAACCAAGAATACTATAACTATCAAAGCATGCCAATATTAAAAAAAAAATCAAATTGGGGTCCATGTTTTGGTACAACAGGTTAAACCACTACCTGTGACACTGGCATCCCATCTAAGCACCATTTTGAGTCATGGCTGCTCCATTTCCAACCCAGCTCCCTGCTAACATGCATGAGAAAGCGGCAGAAGACGGCTGAAGTGCTTCAACCCATAACACCATATGAGAGTTCCAGGCTCCTGTCTTCAGATTGGCCCAGCCTCAGCCTTTGAGGCCATTTAGGGTGTGAACAAGCAAATAGAAAATCCCTCTCTGTCTTTCCTCTCTGTAATTCTGCTTTTAAAATGCATAAGTCTTTTTAAAAATTCAAATCACACACATAAAAAAAATCAAATCACACAGAGCCAGCATTATGGCATGGTGGATTAAGCTGCTGCCTGCAATGCCAGCATCCCATATGGACACCAGTTTAAGTGTTAGCTGCTCCACTTCTCATCCAGCTCCCTGCTAACGTGACTGGGAAATAAGTGGAGGAGGACTCAAGTGCTTGGGCCCTTTATTCACAGGGGAGACCCAGATGAAGCTCCCGGCTCATGGCTCCTGGCTTCAAACTGGCCCAGATCCAGCCATTGTGACTATTTGGAGAGTGAACCCACAGATGGATGATACCTCTCTCTCTCTCTCTCTCTCTGTATCTCCATCTCTCTCTGTACCACTCTGCCTTTCAAGTAAATAAACTAAATGTTTAGAAAATATCAAATCACATAAGAAGACAGCAAGAGAAGAAGAAAAGCACTACAAAACAGTAAAAAAAATAAAATATCAATAGTGAGTTCTTATATCAATAATTACTTCAAAAGATAGAAGGACTGAATGAATAGAAACAATAGCCACCTAGATGCTACCAGTAAGAGACTCACTTTAGACTTAAAGACACACATGGATTAGAAGAGAAGGAATACAGAAACATATTTCAAGTAAATTGTAACCAAAAGAGAGGAGTGACTACACTTATATCAGGCCAAATAAACTTTAAGTGAAAAAATATCACAAGAGACAGAGATATAATGTTGAAGAAATAAATTCATTGAAGGGATACAACAATTGTAAATATGTATGAACACATCATTGGAGCACCTAAATACAAAAAAAAAAACCAATTATTAATAGACTTGAAGGGAGAGATAGATATTGATATAATAAGAGTAGAGGATTTTAGTACCCCAACTTCAACAAAGAGATAATTCAGACATAAAATCAAGAGAGCAACAGCAGACTTGAACAACACTACAGATTAAATGGACATTACACACAGCAGCAGAAATATGTACATTCTTCTCAAGAGTACATGGAACATTCAGGATGAATCATTTTTAACAAATTTAAGATGATCAAAATTAGTTCAACCATTTTTTTATAATCACATTGATATGAAACTAGAACTCAGTAACAGGAAGAAACTGGGAAATTCACAAAAACATGGAAATCATTCTACACAGTCCTGAACAACGAATGGGTCAAAGAAAAATCGAGAGGAAACAAAAAAATATCTTGAGAGCAATGCAAATAAAAAGACAATGTATCAAAGCCTATAAAGACAAACAAAGGCAAGTTTTAGAGATTATTTATTTATTTGAAAGGCAGAGTGACAGAGAGAGAAGGAAACAGGGACAGAAAGAGAATCAGAGAAGAGAGAGAGAGAGAGAGCACTTCTCTCCATTTGTTCACCTGCCCAAATGGGTGCACCCGTGGTGGGTGGGCCAGGCTGAAGCGAGGAGCCAGGAATTCCGTCCCTGTCCAGGCACATTAGAAGGGAGCGGGATTAAAGGCAGAGGAGCTAGGTCTCCAACTGGTGCTTCAGTGTGGGACACTGGCAGCTTAACCCACTCTCTCACAACTTCAACCTCCAAAAACAGTTCTAAGGGAGAAGTTCATAACAATTCCTACATTAAGAACAAACAAAGATCTCAAGTAAACAACATCACATTACACAACAAGAAGTTAGAGGTAGAACAAACCAAGCCCAGAGACAGCAGAAGGAAGGAAAAATAACGGTGAGAAAAGAACGGAATGGAGACTAGTCGTTTTCTGGTTTTGAATTATACTAGAAAGCTAAAATAACCAAAATAGTATAGTTTTCAGAGAAAACTATACAAATAAACCATTGGAACAAAATATGGAGCTCGAAAATTGACACATATATGTGTTCATCTGATCTTTGAGGGCTCCACTTTCATAACTTAGTCACCTGCCCAAAAGCCCCACCAATTAATACCAACATCTTGAGGATTACAACCTAACATAGGAATTTTGGAGGAATACATTCAGTCCGAAGCAGATGTCTTCATGAGCAAAATAAAATTAACTGGGATTAACCTTATGAGGGAGATCTTGGCTATTAATTAATGATAGGCATATTAAAACAAAGTAGGCAAGTAGTGATTACAGGGAAAGTAAACAAATTGTATTTGTCCAACCCTGCATAGCTTAGGGGTGTAATACACCTACTCATAATAATGTAAACAAAATACTGATTGATAGAAAAGTATGAAAATGATCTTTTGAGATAATGGGGGGATAAAAATATTAGAGATATAGCACTAATATTCTAAATCCAAAACTATAAAATTAAGAAACAGCGTGATATTTAAACCAATATAATCATGTTATTTAGACCACATAGCTAGTTTCAGAAGAAACCAAATAAAAGAATCAACAATGTTTGCCCTTGGAGAATGGGAATTAGAATTGTTGAAGTTAAGCTGAGGCACAGGATCGCAGTTCTTTGTACAGACTTGTTATAGGTTGTCATTTTAACTGGAATATTAAATGTAATTTTGTAAGAAAACGTATGTAATTGTATAAGAAAATATAATTTTGTGATGCAGACAAATCAGCATCCTCAATTAAGAACAAGAAGACAGAGCCTCTATAAACATGAAACAAACAAAAAGCCACAAGGAAGAAACAAGTTAGAAAAGGCAACACAAAATTAAAGTGGCCTGAAACAGAGCTAACAGCAAAAAAAAAAAAAAAAAAAAAAAAATCAGCATTGAAAACTATAGGGAACATCCTAACTCTTGCAGAAAATGGAAACAATATTACTAAGAACGAATTTAAACAGTTGCCCGGGCAGGAAAGAGACAATGGGATGAAACAATCATAATGTCTGTGGCCCAGAATCAGCCCTAAAGGCATTCGGATCCGGCTGAAAAGCCCATGAGAGTATTTCAGGCATGGAAAGCCAAGACACTCTGGGAAAAAAAAAAGGGGGGGGGGACCTAAATGAAAGATCTCTGCGAGTGAGATCCCAGTGGAAAGAACAGGTCTTCAAAGGAGGTACCTTTCTCTGAAGGGAGGAGAGAACTTCCACTTTGACTATGACCTTGTCTAAATAAGATAAGAGTCAGTGAACTCAAAAGGCTTCCATAGCCTTGGAAACTCATTACTGGAGCATAGGGAGATTACTGATGCCATAAACAGGAGTGTCAATTTGTAAAGTCAACAACAGGAGTCACTGTGCACTTACTCCTCATGTAGGATCTCTGTCCTTAATGTGCTGTACATTGAGATTTAATGCTATAACGAGTACTCAAACAGTATTTTTCACTTTGTGTTTCTATATGGGTGCAAACTGTTGAAATCTTTACTTAATGTATACTAAACTGATCTTCTGTTTATATAGAAAATTGAAAATGAATCTTGATATGAATGGAAGGGAGAGAGAGCGGGAGACGGGAAGGTTGCGGGTGGGAGGGAAGTCATGGGGGGGGGGAGCCAATGTAGTCCATAAGTTATACTTTGGAAATCTATATTCATTAAATAAAAGTTAAAAAATAAAAAAATAAAAAAATAAAGTCTGAGGCCAAGAAGACTGTCATAGGCAGATGTCGCTTGAATAATAGAAGTTCAAAATAAATGAAATATAAACAAGAAGAGCCCTAATAGAACAACATATTCTGGGCCAAAGAAAACAACCTCTGACTGTATATTTAAAGGCACTTTTAAATTTAAAAGATTTTCACAAAAGGATGATGGCAAAATTCCTTAAAAAGAGAATCCGGGGAATCAACCCTATGAAACAATGTTCAGAATATATTAATGAAAGAAGATTGCAACCCTGAAAATTTAAACCTTGCCAATTTACAGTTCTTTTGTTAAGGCAGAGAAATGTAATCTCATTTGTTCCTGTCAAGATACTCAGTTAAATCACATCTTTTGCATAGAAAACCATGACAACAAGTTCTTAGTAGGTTGTGGACATATCTTTGGAATCACTGTTGAACCTACTGTACCACCTGCAGTAACTTCTTGGAAAAAATTACTTGAAAACCTCTTCTAACTGAGTAAGAGAGTAAAAGTAAGAGCTCATGAATGAGAAAATTGTGATATAAAAGTATAAAATATGACTTTTCAAATAATTATTTAAAATCCATATTATTTTTGAACTAAATACAGATAAAGGTCCAGGTAGAATATGTAGAAATGCACAATTGTACTAAATACATATTGTACACTAAACCCGTATTCTATTTAGGAAGACTGAGAATGGGACAGGGACCACTTAGAACTAAGGAATAAATTGTGTTCCCTATGAGTTGGCTTTGCCACAATCTCACTCCCTTTATGATTGTGTGATGTGGGACAGAGTAGGGAGGAGGCTGTAGTTTTACACCTTTTGAATTTTGAATCATATGGATATGTTGCCTATTAAAAAATTACTACATTTTCTTAAAGATAAGAGACTTAAAAATAAGAGACAATAAAAGATGAATATTTTGAAAAAAAAAAAGAACGTAGATCTTTGACTCACATCTTAAGTACAAATTTTGGATGAATTAAATAATAACAGAATTTTATTTATTTGTTTTCATTTTATTTGAAAAGCTGAAAGCCAGAGAGAGAAAGAGAGAGAGAGAGAGAGAGAGAGAGAGAGAGAGAGAGAGAAATCCTCCCTTCACTGTTTCACTCCCCCAAATGTCTGCAACTGCCAGGGTTGGGCCAGGTGGAAGACAGAAGCCTGGAACTCAATCAGAGTTTCCCACAGGCATGGCAGCAACCCAAGTACTTGAACCATCACATGCTGCCTCCCAGGGTGCACATTAGCAGAAGCAGAATTGGAAGCAAAGGTAAGACTCAGTCCCAGGCACTCCTATATGTTATGCAGGCATCCCGAGTGGCAGCTTAACTACTATGCCAAACATCTACTCCTGAGTATTTAAATGTACAGTTGGAAACCATGAAACACCTGAAATTACTGGCGGATTAACAAATGTCATTGTGCACAAGAGTATTTGAACTACATAAGCTTTTTAATCCTTGATTTATAATAATAGATTGCATTAAAAAGTTTCATTCATACCTTAAATTGCTTGTAAATGGTAACTTAAATGGCAAAAAAAAAAACTAAGAAAATGTTTATAATGTTGTGAATCATAGTGCTAATATTTTTATTATTTATAAGAAACTCATAATCAGTATGAGAAATACTTAATATCTTTAGAATATTTGTAAAACAAATAGAAAAAAGCAACTCAGTGTACACACACACACAAGTAAGCCAAACATATCAAAAATAGTTATAATTTTAAATCATAGATATACTAATCTAAATAAAATAGATGGCATTTTTGACTTAGGACATTGAGATTGAATACAGAATGTGAATTCCTGGGCACTCTCAATCACTGCTGAAAAGTCATAAATTAATTTGCCAGTGCCTGTTTCTTGTTCTCCTTGATAGATGACAACTAACTGAGCACCAAAAAGGAAACCTGTTAAAGTGAAATGAACACTATGAGAAACGGTGACTTGATCAGCCCTCACCCTGACTGTCGATGAGCAGCTTAGTATGTTATCCCTCTTAGTATTTTTTTTGTTTGTTCTACTTAATACTTTTGGTTGAATACTGTAATCAATACACAATTACTCTTAAGTGCTGAAACTTAACTGAAAAGTGATCGCTGTTAAATATAAGAGTGGGAATAAGAGAGGGAAGAGATGTGCAATTTGGGACATGCTCAAGCTGACTTACCTCAAACGGTAGAGTTAGAAACATACCAGGGGATTCCAATTCAATCCCATCAAGGTGGCATGTACCAATGCCATCTCACTAGTCCCAGTGATTAATTTCTGTTCACAATTGATCATAATGATAGGACTAAGAACCAAAAGGATCACATAAACAAGAATAGTGTCTGCAAATACTAGCTGATAGAATCAAAAAGGGAGAGAATGATCCAACATGGGAAGTGAGATACACAGCAGACCCATAGAATGGCAGATGTCCTAAACAGCACTCTGGCCTCAGAATCAGCCCTTAAGGCATGCAGATCCGGCTGAAATGCCCATGAGAGTATTTCAGGCATGGAAAGCCAAGACACTCAAAAAAAAAAAAAAAAAAAAAAAAAAAAAAAAAAACCTAAATGAAAGATCTCTGCAAGTGAGATCCCAGTGGAAAGAATGGGTCATCAAAGAAGGAGGTACCTTTCTCTGAAGGGAGGAGAGAACTTCCACTTTGACCATGGCCTTGTCTAAATATGATCAGAGTCAGTGAACTCAGGGGGCTTCCATAGCCTTGGCAGCTCATGACAAGAGCCTAGGGTGATTACTGGTGCCATAAACAAGAGTGTCAAATTGTTAAGTCAACAACAGGAGTCACTGTGCACTTACTCCTCATGTAGGATCTCTGTCCTTAATGTGCTGTACATTGAGATTTAATGCTATAACGAGTACTCAAACAGTATTTTTCACTTTATGTTTCTGTGTGGGAGCAAACTGTTGAAATCTTTACTTAATGTATGCTAAACTGATCTTCTGTATATAAAGAGAAACGAAAATGAATCTTGATGTGAATGGAAGGGGAGAGAGAGCGGGAAAGGGTAGGGTTGCGGTGGGAGGGACGTTATGGGGGGGGAAGCCATTGTAATCCATAAACTGTACTTTGGAAATTTATATTCATTAAATAAAAGTTTAAAAAATATATATTTTAAAGCAGTCTTCATTAACTTGTTTCTTTTAAGTAATAAGCTCTACACACGTAATTTAAACAATGGGAAATTTTGTTTCTTACATAGCCAGAAGCTCAAGTTGTGGTAGATTTAAACTGGGTACAATCAGTATCTCAAATATAATACCAATGACCCAAATTTTCTTCTCTCCACTCTTTTCTACACAATGTGTTGGTTTTGCCCTAAAGCTATTATTTTTCAAGGTCAAATGATGGTTCAATCATTCCAAATATGTGTAGAGCCACAGGAAGACAAGCCATGACTCTTGAATAGAAATAAGGAGACTTAAATAACCCCCAGAATTCTACCCCTCGCATTTAATTATTCAGAAATTGTCATCTTTTACTTGGTACTAATAAGAGGGATGGGGTCATTAGAACTGACCAGTAAAGATTGGTAGATGGGACTCCTCTCTCCAGAAGCTCATGTGTACATGGAGAAGGGGTGGATGAGTAGGGAATAGAGGATGGGAAAGGTGTTGGAAATTAGTAGTGTTCCCTAAGGGTCTCTTGATCTTTGTTCCTCGTCCCTGAGGCTCCACCACAGTTGTACTGTCTCTTACCCAGCTCATACGAAACAAACTGTGTTGCAATTCCATTCTAGACCTCAAACACAATCCAAGGCCATACACTCAGTCACTCATGAGTCCCACTAGTTAGCTTTCGAGAAGCAAATAATTGGGAACTGAGAATGGAAAGAATATAAATTCACATCCTCATGCTTCTACAATACTTTTACCGGTAATTTGCATAACTTTTTTATAATGCACAGAACTATGGTCAATTATCTTATTTTCCCCAATTTATGAGCAACTCTTCATTTTGAGAGAATTATCCATGTCTGCCCATTGGGTCTGACTCGTAGTCCTCTTCTGTAAGTCAGGATAGCACTTCTTTCTATTGGCTCAGACTTGGCCATGTGATCAACTCTGTCTGACAAAATACAAGTTGAGATGAGGGATGCTTCTTCACAACACAAGATATGGGAGCCTATAAATGATTTCCGTTGCTCTTTTACCCTTCCACTAGATCAAATTAGGAGCTGTTCCTTCAGCCTGATCCCACAATGAAGATGTGGAACACAACCAAAGCATCAGCCACCATGTACATGAAAGAAACAAAGGCCAGTTATTATAGGTCACTGTGATTTCTCTTTTTTTCCTTAATCAATTTATTCATTTTTAAGGCAGAGTTAGAGAGATTAAGAGAGAGAGAGATTTTCTATCCACTGGTTCACTCCCCAAATGGCCACACCTGTCACAGCTGGGCTGATCCAAAGCCAGGAGCCAAGTTTCTTCCAGGTCTCACACACATTTGGGCCGTCTTCTGTGGCTCTCCCAGGCACGTTAGTATGGAGCTGAATCAGAAGTGCTGCAGCAGGGACACAAACTAGCGCTCACAGGGGATGCTCACGCTGCAGGCAGCGGCTTTCCCTGCTGTGCCAAAATGCTGGTCCCAGTCACTGTGATTGCAATGGATATGTTTGTCCACAGTGTGACTTAGCAAAAGCTAACTGACACAGTAATTACAAATCAAAGATATGAAATGATGATTAAAATAAGTTACAATAGTGAAGAAAAGAATGTGTTAACTGCTTTAAGATGAAAATAAGCAATATAAATTCATGAGCAAAGCAAATGTGACAATAATTCAATTTGATTAGTAAGAATACTGTGGTTGTGTTTAATAGTTTGCCACACTGGATCTTTGGGTTAGTTATAAGTGAAGAACCATTTCAAACTGAAGAGAGTTTCTTTTTCATGTAGTTTTCAACAAGATGGTGAGACATCCAGCAGATTGGAGGAGAGAGTTGGGGAGAACATAATCTGTGCCAGAGTAGGATGGACTTCTGTGTAGGTGTGTAGGTGGGTTAAGGCAGCAGGTTGAGTGCTGAACCAAAGAGTCCATAGAGAATCAGTGTGAACCCAAGACATTAACATGTCATTGAGTTCCCATAATGTGTTGTAAATGAAATTCATGTGTAGACTAAATGTTAATAATACCAATAAAAATATGTTTTGAATCTAAGGAGGATAACCTTTGGCTCTGTACACTTAGAATCACGGACTCTTGTGATAAGCAGACTGCAAATTTCACTTGCTATTACAATGCTATTTATGTTTTGATATAACCAGGACCAAAAGTATTATAAATTAATCATATGTCTTTCACATTTTATTAACACATTTGATGGTTAAAAGAAATTAAAAAAAAAAAGATGTGCTTTTTAGTCTGGAGACCATGATTATCACATGTACATCAAAGATGATGACAAACATTTTCAACATTTACTTCCTTTTCCTGGCATATGTTATCATTACCATCAAAATAAACACATATTGCCTATTAAATGAGTTCTTTACCACAAGTTATATTGTATTCAAGAAAAGAATAACAGATGGCATGTAGAAAATCTTCATTTGACATGATTATCTCACTTACTCGGGTATTAGGAATTTTTCAAAGCCTCAGGAGATTACACTGAATATGAAAAATATGAAACACCTTTCTAAGAAAAGATCCATTATATTTTAGGTCATTAATAAAATAGATTACATAGAAATTACAAGGCTCACCATTTTACATTTCTGTGGAATGAAAAATAATCAGTGGCTGCTTGTTGGAAATACCTTAATAGAAAAATGATGCAGAATCTATTTAAAATCTTACTTACAAAAAATAACCATAAGAAGTACAATTTTGTGATATATCTGTAGAAATTAAAGCTACTAACAACATGCTACTGAAATAATAACATCTGTGACACATCTCAATGAAGATAAAGGAAGATATATTTGTTACAAAACCCTCCAATTTCATCAAGTGAGTTAGTATGAAAATATGATGAATTTGGAAGATCATGACCAAAAAGATTGCTAAATTGTTAAATAATATGGTGAGAAATAGCATCTCACAAAAAGTTTACTCTGTTGATGACTATATGGAATGTAGGTAATACGTTTAATTTTAACACAGGAAGAAAGGACCTAATATATTGAGACCCGTCATGATGCACATCCTGGGGCAGCATGTAAGCTAGCATTTGCCATGCTGTTCTCCTGGACACCACTGAGCTGGAAAGGATGAGATTTACATATTTTAGGAGGGTATACATTTTTCAAAAAAATGTTAAGAATGACACTAAACATCACAACTGAAGGCATCTCTAAACAGATCATATTAATAAGGTAAAAGGAGATTAGAAAGCTGTTAAGACAGACAAAAAAAAAAAACACACTTGGTTATTTTGTATATCTGGTCTACATACCTATTCTCCACACTTAAAATATGGATATTTTCCAGGAACATATGAGAAATGTAGAAGTAAAACCCTCCGTTTTCGCAGATGACAGGATCTGTATACAGAAAATCCTAAGGAATCTACTAAAAAAATTTAGAATTAAAACATTAGTAAATTTGCAGTCAATTCATAAATGTTGCCTTTCTATACACTTGTGATAAACAATCCAAAACTAAAATTAGGGAAACAGTTACATGTCCAATACCATCAAAAAGAACAAAACAGAAATAAATTTATCAAAAGAGAGACAAAACTTATACTGTGAAAACTACAAATTGTTGTTGAAATAAATTAGGATGTAAACAAATAGAAAACATTTGATGTCATGGATCTAAAGACATACTGTTAAGATGGCAAAACTCTGAACTTATCTACAATCTCATCAGAATCACAGTGAATTCTTTGTAGAAATTGACAAGCTGATTATGAAACTGACATATATTTCAAGGTACTTTGAATAACTAAAGCATTTCTTATAAAAAAAGAACAAACTAAAAGGAATAAAGCTTCTCAATTTCAAAACTTATGGCAAAATAAAACTTAATTAAAACAATGTATTTCTGGCATAAATAGACAAAAGGAATATATTTGAAAATCCATAAATAAATCCATACTTCTGATTTTCAACAAAGGTGTTGAGGCCATGCAATGGAGGAACAAGTGGGTTGTCACATCCAAAAGAATGAAGTTGGACCTTTACCTCACAATGTACATAAAAATTAACTTAGAATAAGTCAGAAACTTAAATGTCTGAGTTGAAAGTGTAACTATTTTAGAAGAAAACATAGGGTTAAATCTTCATGACCTTTGTTTAACAAAGAATTATTAGATAAAGTACCAAAAGCAGGAGCAAAAGAAGAAAAGCAGCTAAACTTTGCAGAGATGAAAAAGTTTTATACTTCAAAGGACACTATAGCCAAAACGAAAAGACAATCCACAGAATGGGAGAAAATGCTTTCAAAACATCGATCAGATATCGGACTTATATCAAGAATCTATAAAGAACTCCTACAACCCAGTTTTGAAAATACAAAACAAGAATTGGCAAAGGATCTGAATAGGACAGTTTTCATGTGCATCCACCACTGTTTCCTTTAAAAAATAATTTTTTATCCTACCAAGCCAAGCTACTCTTTTAAGTTCTTAAGTCCCTCCATAATTGGGCTATAATCCAGCTCTTTAATTACTCCAGACAGCCCAGTCTAGAAATGTCATGTTCTTTTTAAAGCAAAAAAAAAAAAATCCAATTTTTACATCTAGCAATGTAAAAATTCCCCTAAGGGTTTTATTGCTCACAAGTCCTCTGACTATATGGATGCCTTCTCTGATCTTTACCCACTTTCCAAAGAGGAAGGCGATTTGACTCTCACTTTCCCCTCCTCACAGAGATCTGGTTTCTTCTTCTAACCTCTTTCTTAAACGGGATACATACTATGTTGTATTGTCCTCTAGTTGTTTACATGTCTGCATTATTGTTACCTCAAAAAGATTCATTTTCTGAAGATAGAAGTTATTCATTTTACTTATAGTTTGTAACTCACAGTGCTAGGTGCACAAAAGACTCAACCAAGGGCCTGCCTTTGGCCTAGCAATTAAGACTCCCAAACCCCACATCAGAATGCCTGAGTACAATTGCCAGCTCCAGTTTCTTGCCAATGGGAAACTAAGAAGCAGTGATGATGATCCAAGTGGTTGAGTTCCTGCCCGCATGCAGGAGACCTTGAATGAGTTTCCTGGCTCACGGCTTTAGTCCTAGCTAAGGGACCATTGTGGGCATTTGGAGAGTAAATCGAGTCTGGGCATTCTCTCAGTCTACCTGTCTCTCTTTTTTTCCCCTCTGTAATGCAAATAAAATTTTTAAAAAGTCTAATTAAAAGTTTTTTTGATCGGAGCTGGCTGTGTTATGTAGTGGGTAAACCCACTGCCTGCAGTGCCAGCACTCCATATGGGCGCCAGTTTGAGTCCCAGCTGCTCCTCTTCTAATCCCCTGTCTTATATGGCCTGGGAAAGCAGTAGGAGATGGCCCAAGTGCTTGGACCCCTGCACCCATATGGGAGACTCAGAAGAAGTCCTGGCTCCTGGCTGCAGATCAGCCCAGCTCCGGGCCATTAAGGACATCTGGGGAGTGAACCAGCAGATGGAAGACTGATCTCTCTCTCTCTCTCTCTCTCTCTCTCTCCAATGCCTTTCTGTAACTCCTCCTTTCAAATAAATAAATAAATCTTTAGGAAAAAAAGGGAGGTGATTGTTATACTACTTGATTGACTTTAATATTGCATAATGAAATGCCACAGAACTGTTAATATTATTTAAAGTAGCAGTACGAAAGATACTATCTTCAAATCAGAAGATTGTTATAATGTACTGAAATACAAAATTAGGACAGCCAAGAAATAACTGTATTTAAAATATTACTTTCATATTTCACAAATAACTAGTACTTTAATTTCTACTAGAACGCAGATTTGAAAAAAGGCTGATCCTAGGTTCTGAGCTGGCTTCCTATAACAGTTCTCTGGGCCACTCTTGGAAGCCACATGTTATTTTGACATTTCTTTGGATTTATAACACAAGCAGCACATTATTTCCAGTGCCTGGGCCATCTGAAATAAGTAAAACTTCTACCACGGTGTTGCAGGCAGTTAATGACTGGATGAGCCCCAGTTAAAGAAGGCAGTTTCAGTCTTTCCACAGAGCCAGACCTAAAGCAAAGATGGCTAGAAGCTAAGCTGGAGGGTCCCATAAAAACAAGAACTGACTTGAACTTGACTTACAAGCAAACCACACCAAATACCATCATGAGGTCTGAAATAACCCAAACCCCCATGTGTCTCTATTAGTGCTGCTTGTCTTTTCATTTTTGTTGTTGTTTTTAACACCCCTCTGCCTTTCCTGTGTTCTAGTCTAAACTGAAAGTGCCATAAAACGCTAATACTGCCATTGTGTTCATGGCCCCCCCATGGGAAGCACTGAAAATACCAAGACGCTATAATTAAGGTCCATCAAATTACAATTTCTGAAACAAATAAGGCAGTAGCTAATGTGGCTTTGACATGGACAAAGTCCTAGGTTCATTGGTGGAGTTTTATATATAAAATTTTGAAGTGGTGTTTGACACAGCAGTTAAGATGCTGCTTGGGATGCCTGCATCCCATATCAAAAGTGCCTAAGTCTCAGTTCCAATTCTGCTTCCAATTCTGTTTCAAATTGATGTACACCCTGGGAGAAAGTAGATGACTTGAAGTACTTGGGTCAATGACATCCATGTGGGAAACTTAGATGGGGTTCTGCTCTGGCTTTGGACTGGCCCAACCCTGAGCTATCGTAAGCATTTAGGAAATGAAACAGAAAATAGAAGCGTTCCTCTCTCCATCTCTCTCTGCCTTTCAAATAAATAAAAAAAAATATTTTTTTAAAATATATGTATTTAGGAAAAGAAGATATGAAACTGCTTTTTAAGGAATAATCTAAAGGGAAAATCACAAGCATATATACATGAAATCTATTCCTTTTTAAAAAGATTTATTATTTATTTGAAAGGCAGAATTACAGAGAGAGAGAGGGAAACACGGAGAGAGAGAGAGAGATCTTCCATCTGCTGGTTCACTCTCCAAAAGTCCACAACAGCAGGGCCTGGGCCAGGCTGAAGCCAGGAGCCAAGAACTTCATCAGAGTCTCCCATGTGGATGCAAGGGTCCAAGCAGTAGGACCATCTTCTGCTGCTCAGGCCCATTAGCAGGGAGCTGGATTGGAATGGAGCAGCGGGGACTCAAACCAGTGCCCACGTGGGATGCTGGCATCACAGGTAGCAGTTTATCCCGCTAAGCCACAAGACCAGCTCAATGTGAAATTTATTCTAAATCCCAGCAGCTATTTTAACTCAATATCGATGCATTTTCTGACAAACGTTTTTGGTTGGTATTAAATAGAAATGTATGGTTAAACTTTTTTTTTTGTTCTCCCCCTCTGCTCAATGTCTTGTATATATAAGAATATCTTTAAGTAGAAAAGGAAAGAAATAGGATACAGGAAATCTACAATCAGAACTAATTTCTGAATGGTTGAAACTGACTCTCACAACTTGTAAACTGAAGTATATTTTCAATATGTTCAATAAACCAGTATATATTGAGCAACTACCATGCTATAAGAAGTGTGCTGTCTGAAGACCAAGTGACTGAGAATTTTGGTTCCAGAATCTAAAACAGAAAGGATTTTAGGGGAAATGATGCATTTTATTTTTAATAGAATGTGTGTTGAGATGGATTTGGCAGGGAGTTAGTTGGATATTCGGAGCCTGGGGAAAAGCTAGGAATGAGACAAAGATGTTATTTGACTCTATCAAGGTGAGTTCAATCTAGAAAGAGAAGAAGATGATGACAGAACTACAGATGACCCTTACTAGGTACACTGAATGAGACAGAAACCAAAGCAAGCCCAGAGCGTCCTCCTGAGAGTGTGACATGTGCAGTCTCAGATTACTTACTGTTAAAAGGGCTCCATGCCTACAGTGATACTCTTTTGCCAAAGTTTCAAATTCTTGACAGTGTTATCCTTGAACTTACACTTTTTAAGCATTTTTTTATTAATATAAAGGGAACAGATTTAATGTAGTTCATAGATATAATTCTAATAATACGATAGTTCCTCCCTCTCTCCCTGGACTTTCACTTTGTAAAGCAAGCCAGATTGAGTATGTGGGTGAGGAGCAATGGAGGCTGTGGGTAAGGAGATGTCTACTATCGCTTGCTTTACCATTCAGGGACAGCATTTACCTTGCTGAGAGAATACCAGTGGACTCACGATGTGTGGGAGTTCAGTGACATTCAAGATGACTATAGGTGTGTTTCATCTCAGATTGAGGATAGGGGAGCGAGGAAATGCTAAAAGCCTGCAGAGGTCATTTTTTCTGTTGTTAGTTTGAAAAAAAAATTAGTGGCGTTCTAAGAAATATGAATGTTCAAGAATCCATATCATATCCTTTCTTACTCATGTTGCTTCCCTGTATTAGCCAACTGCTTACACAGAAGATGATGACTTAGAAGGAAAGAGAAACATAAGGCCATTCGCAGTTCCTTTTCCTATTAGCTCTGCATTACTCATCAGTAAGCTGATCGTAGAGAGTCATGGAAAGTCAGCATATCGACAGTAAAATCAAAACACAGTGCTGTTCCTTTTGTGTAGTGATTCCACTGCTCTCTTAAGGATAAAATAAAGAAACATATATGAATTACAAAATACTAATTGTATAATTTTGATAATTATATACATTCTCTTAGTGGTTTTAAATTTGTACTTAAAATTGACATTGCACAATTTAAAGGTGAATAATAACATTCAGGCTGGTAATTTCAAATTATTTTTATTTACTTAGATGGCATTTAATAGCAAATAAATATAAAAGATACCATGATAAATCAAGATATAAACTATAGAAGAAAGGAAAAATCTTTATCTGTGAGTACCTTTATGGTACTTTTTATTGCTGCTTGAGCAGGGGAATACAGATTTTTTTGTTTGCTTATTTGTTAGTTTTGTTTTGTTTTGTTTTGTTTTGCCCTGAGCTCACAAACTATGGAGCTAGATCTTGGGAAGGTCACTAGCTTTTGGTTGTTAATTGAAATACAGTCCTGTTGCTAGGGCAGGGATTGGGGGCAGGGGCAAGACTTTTCTTGCCTGCCCTCCTAACTGGCACAGAGCCAGGACCCTAGAGCTGCTGCTCACATCCCAGTTTCACTTTACTTGTGTTCTGTCCAAAGTTTGGGGGTTGAACATGGAGGTTGAACGCTGCCTGGTAACTTTTGAGAAAGCAGTATGTAGAGACTAGCTATATAGGAAGCCAAATTTCAAAGGACTAAAGAGCAAGCAAAGAAAATATTAATGCAACTAGGATACTTTATACTCAGGAAACACATTGAATGGATGGATGGATGGATGGATGGAAGGAAGGAAGAATGGAAGGAGAAATTGACATGTGTAACATGTTTTCTAGTCTTTCTATTTTGGGCAATACATTAAGAAATGAGAACAAAAGAGTTTCATGACATTAAAAGAATTAATAAATTAGAGCTGATTTAAGATATAAAAAGCAAGCATGACCCTGTAAATATGTGTAAAACATTATATACACAACAAAATATCATTTTTAGGTTCACACAACAATTGGGTTGTAAGTCAAAGTTGGACTTTATTTTTTCTTCTCTCATTTTGAGTCTGTTTTTAGATTTTCCTCTAACCATTAAAGAAAACTGCCACTGAATGTGTCTATGAATGTGATGCTAGGGTTGTTCTAAAAAGTAAGACATTTTTGGTCCCTTTTTTCCAGCTACAGTTATGGACTATGACATTTTAAACATCCACACTCTTTCTGCAAGACAGTATTGTATCCCCTGAAAGGCATCTGCCTGCTGTTGCCTAGAGATGGGAATTCAATCTCTGTCTTTGAAAGTTGTTTCTCTCCATATGAAGCCAACCAGCTCTCATGAGACTCAACTCTACAACTTCTGCTTCATTAGCAGGTAATGAGCAGAGTTCTATGCCAAACAATAGGGAAATTTCTCCTTTTATTATTCCAAGTTCAAGGTTATGGCATTGTCTGGAGCGAAAAATTGACCTGAAAAAACTGAAACAACCCTGCACTAATAAAACACAAACTGCATATACCATAAGACATCTTTGACTGATTATACCTGAAAGACTTGTACAAGTTGGACTGAGATTGTTAGCTTTTCAAATATTTCCAAAAGTGTCATATTATAGCCTCCTACTCAGAAATAATTCCTGGCCCCAACTTTGCTTTCAACAGGTTCACTGATTGTACAGAAGAAGCCAAAGCAGGAGCAAATCTATGTTTCCATGAATTGCCAACACTTGTTCCTATTATCATGAGTCTGTTTTTATAGTGTGAACAAATTTGTGTTTTAATCTCAGTTGAAAGCCATGGAGTTTGACGCTCCTGACAAATGAGTGGGTTCACTAAGTTTTGGTATAAGCGGCTGTAATTAAGAGGTTGCAGAAAAAAAAAAAGTGAAGGCAAATAGACTCAACTTGCCTCTGAGACAAATTGATAACTACATTTTACTTGTAGAATAATACTTTGCTCAAAATTACTTTGAAAAAACAGAGAGCAGCGCTGTCCTCTCACCAGCATTTTCATAGCCCCGTGACCTCCCCACCCCACATGGAGATGTAAACAGATCTGATCTCCCCACTCCCTACTCATTACATGCTCTCTTCAGAAATGACAGCTCTGGATTCCATTATGTGAGCATCTCTGCTGTGCTGTCTACAGTAGTATCTTGAGGATGCTAGCTAGCTCGTTTTCACTTCCTCAGTCAGTCTTGTTCATTTCAAGCTTGTAATAATGGCTTGTTTGAGTTTACTATACATATATGTAGAGATCCCAGCAGAAAGAACGGGCCATCAAAGAAGGCAGTACGTTTCTCAGAAGGGAGGAGAGAACTTCCACTTTGAATATGACCTTGTCTAAACAAGATCGGAGATGGTGAACTCAAGAGGCTTCCATAGCCTTGGAAGCTCATGACAAGAGCCTCAGGTGATTACTGATATCATAAATAAGAGTGTCAATTGTTAAATCAACAACGGGAGTCACTGTGCACCTGCTCCCCATGTAGGACATGTAGGACATTAATATGTTGTACTTTGAGAATTAATGGTAAAACTACTACTACTCAAACAGTACTCTATACTTTGTGTGTATTTGTGGGTGAAGTCTGTTGAAATCTTTATTTAGTATATACTAAGTTGATCTACTGTATATAAAGCTAATTGAAAATGAATCATGATGAAGAATGGGATGGGAGAGGGAGTGGGAGATGGGATGGTTGCAGATGGGAGGGAGGTTATGGGGGGAAAAGCCGCTGTAACTCCAAAGTTGTACTTTGGAAATTTATATTTATTAAATAAAAGTTGAAAAGAAAAAAAAGCAAAAAACACTCTAAGTCCTATTATATTTGATTCATATACACACCTTGATTGAAAGGAAGGAAGAAAGGGAGGAAGGAAAGGAGGGAGAGAGGAAGGCGGAGTGTTGTAAACATTTCTGTGGTTCTATCACTTGTCATTCCAAACCTGTAAATAAGAGACAATGTTCTGTACTGCCTGCAAGTACTTGTGAATTGTTAGTAACTTTACCTCAATGCTTCAAATATCTATGCATCAATGGCAAAAGTAGCATTGATTGGCTCATCTATAGAAGTAACCCAGTGCTTACTGGGCAGTTCTAAGACCGAGAGGAAGCAGCACAGGATTGCACAAATGTCAATCATGGACAAGTCACCTGCACATTATTTGCCATGTTGACATATTATTTGTACTCAGATACCTTAATGTTTTTCAAATAGTCCTCAGTCTTTTAGAGAGTCAAGTCTACCATTGTAACAGAAAACATTAAAATGCTGCTGTGTTTCCTCTGCTTCACTGGATTATATGTTCTGGGGAACATGAACTTGTTCCTACATTTCTTTTGTAATCTCCTTGGCCCTCAGCCCTGCTATGCTTATAATAATAAAGTATGTATGACCATACTCTCAGCATGAGATCAGCTTTTCTAACTTCAAGGAGCTTAGTACATGAATAATTTTCTACATAAAAATTGTAGAAATTTCAAAATATTAATTTTCATCTGTGATGGAAAGGGAATGGGAAAAATGTTGTGTGTAAGACAACAGGACTTCAGTTTTTGACATTCTGTATGATCTTTTATGTGGAGAAGAAAATAAATGTTTCCTGATGAGAACCTCTTGAAAAAAATAGTTTCTTGTAATTAAAAACATATTAACCCTTGGAATTATATAGTAATCTTAGTCTTTTTTGGAAACACTCATGTCAATATGCTCAATCAAATTCTCACCAATGAAAAGGAAAGAGAAGTTGAAAAAGAAGAACAGAAGCAAAAATAAAAGTGACCTTTCGAGAGCTACATTTGCCTTTATTGTTTGTGCTCAGATTTGAAGAACATTCACTATTTACTTTGCTAAAAATTTTCTGAGTGTCATTAAACTAAGAACTGGAGGCATCTTGTCTGGTTTTGGGTAGAGAGTAATTACCATCTGCACCCTACAAATGTGGGCAAGCTTGCACTGAAATAAACCATCTAGATCCATGACGAACATCAAAATTGTAGACATAAAGAGCAAAGCTGAAAATTGTAGTATAACAAAATAGCTACATTTAATTATGTAAAATTACATAGAATTTTAGTCTCCTTCGGAGGTGTTTTATTTAAAGTTACATCTAGAGGCATGTCTTTGGTTAATGCAACTTTCATTACAAGTCAGAGACTTGACAGAGAATTTATTAAGTTTAAAATTGAAGTGACTTGCAATACTTGAGCTTTTTGAAAGAATTAGGGTACTTTTGTGAGAAAAGCATCATTTAACACCATGAGGTCCATTTGATCCCCCCCCCCTTTTTTTTTTTTGACAGGCAGAGTGGACAGTGAGAGAAAGAGACAGAGAGAAAGGTCTTCCTTTGCCATTGGTTCACCCTCCAATGGCTGCCGCGGCTGGCGCGCTGCGGCCGGCACACCGTGCGGACCCGAAGGCAGGAGCCAGGTGCTTCTCCTGGTCTCCCATGGGGTGCAGGGCCCAAGCACTTGGGCCATCCTCCTCTGCAGTCCCGGGCCACAGCAGAGAGCTGGCCTGGAAGAGGGGCAACCGGGACAGAATCCGGCGCCCCGACTGGGATTAGAACCCGGTGTGCCGGCGCCACTAGGCGGAGGATTAGCCTAGTGAGCCGCGGCGCCGGCTATCCCCTTTTGTTACAGCAAATCTTGCCTGTGCCCCTCCCTACCTGAACAGGCTTTTCCACTCTTCCAGAGAATAAATATCCATAACAAACTTTCTCTAATGGAAACATTCTAAGGGGTGGCATCTATCTAGGAATGTGCTAGCAAGTCCTATGACAGCTCTTGGCTGCCCTTATCTTTGGGTCACCCCAGAGAAGTGACATTAGTGATCCAGGCCTGTTCTTGCCAGGAGAGACCCTCTGGGTGGCTGACAGGCTGGCTGCCTGCACAACAGGAAGACTGAAAAATCAGTTAACAACTTGTGATAACACTGGATGGCTCACGTCCAGTATTTGCCCTAACCTCTATGAGGATTTGGAGGAAGACTTTGGTGTATCCTCAATAAACAAGTTCTACTGTCTCTGCAGTAGGAAACTGATTGACCAAGGAGTGGCTGCTCAGGGTCGCTTTGAGTTAAAATGTGATCAGATCTGTCTGTTCTGGGAGTGGAAGGTAAGAGAGGAAATGATCAAAGAGAACATGAAAATGAGACTGAACTGAGCATTGAGGAGAAAAAGCAATAAGTCACTTTGGGGTTGAGACTGTGGTACAGCAGGTTAAGCCACTGCCTGCAACAGGAGCACCCCAACATGGGCACCGGTTTGAGTTCCGGCTGCTCCATTTCCAATGCAGCTCTCTGCTAATGGGCCTAGAAAAGCAGGGGAACATGGTCCAAGTGCTTGGGCCCTTGTACCCACGTAGGAGACCTGGATGAAGTTCCTGGTTCTTGGCTTCGGCATGACCCAGCCCTGGCTATTGTGGCCATTTGGGGAGGGAACCAGAGGATGGAAGCTTGCTCTCTCTCACTCTCTCTCTCTCTCACTCATTCTTGCTCTCTCTGCAATTCTGCCTTTCAAATAAATAAATAAATAAATAAATATTTAAAATAAAAAGTCATTTTGCCAGCACTGCCATAGACAGGCTTCTAGTTCCACTCCACACCCATTGCTGGAACTAAACATAATTTCTCCCTTAAGGTCAGCTCAGAGTCCAATTTCAGAGCAACTTAGAGAAAGCCTAGCATTGGACAGCATATATATATATATATATATATATATATAAAATATATAGATACACACACACATATATATACACACATACATATATATAATATATACATGTGTATATATGTATATGAAAGATACAATTAACAAGTAATGAATTTAGTTGCACAGTTCTCAGAATCACCAATTCTATACGAAATGGTCTGCTCATTAGAGAAGCTCTCTGCCATGTTGGCTTTCTGATTTTTTCTCAGAATCTGCCTCCTCTAACATAATGTGTGATCTCTATGTGCAAAATGGCATTTGGAGAATTACAGAGGTAGAAATTTGCTTACCCTCCGCTCCGGGGTGGTTCCCAAACCCTGGGATGACAGAGGCTTTGTTTTCCCAAACTCTGTTTGCAATGCTTTTGTTATCTGTGAGCGTCTGAATCACCACGTGGGAAATTTTGCAGAAACAAAGAAGCAGCACCATTTCTAGTGGGAGGCATGGCTCCTGTTCACTAGCAATGACAGCAGCATCAGAGAGGACAGTCGGAAAGGAGTCCATGCTCAACCCCATGAGACTCTGGCTCGGCAAAGTCCTTTAAAGGAAAGAGTGTCTGTCCACAATTCACTTTAACCCTCATCTGCTAAGGTCAACTAAAACACCTGACTTAGGAAGAAACAATAACGAACACCAACAAGAATCCGGTCTTTCAGAGAAAAGGATGTGTCGAGCATCCTCTGGTAGAGATGCCGTCTCTTCTCTTCTCATCCTCTCATACGAGATGTCCCTACATACCCTGTCCAAGCCGTGGACCAGGAGTGGAGGCCTGATGCAAGCTGAGCCAACTGTCATTCCTGGGACCTTGGAATTAGGATGAACAAATATTGAGGTTGTTAAGTATTTAAAAACAAGCTAGAAATCCTGGGAAAGGCTGTCATGTTAGAGCAACCAAATGAAGGTGATGAGTAAATTGGGAAGCGGTAAGTAGTGAGAAAACAATGGGCCTGGCATACAGCATAAAGGAAATACCAAGAGACCCCTGGGAGAGATGGGAAGTGAAGAGGGAGATAAAGTAAAAAAACCTGTATGATTAATCTCCAGCTTGGGTAAGCCCTGGCGTTCTTCCTGAAGTCACGTTCCTTAAATATTCACATTACTTGAACCAACATAAATCCTCACAATGAAATGTACATGTACTAGTAGCTTTCTTAGAACAAAAAAATAGAAACTCTAAGTAGCAACTGTTTAATAAAAGGTTCTCCATTTTAGTCAGAGCTGACATTGAATTCTAAGATCATTTTATATTTAGCAACATTTTCTTCCGTTGAAATGATTACCTTTATAACAGGAAAGCCATATATTGCATCATCATTCATTGAGCTGCTTTGTGCATTGTGATGACTAACTCAGGTTTGCTTCCTGGTGGGTGCTGCGGGGTCCATAACATAAAGGAATAAAAACAATGGGCCAGGGTGATGTTCTTGGGCCCTGGCAGCACCTCCTCAATTTCCACCTACTCTAAAGAATGTAACGTGAATTAATACTTTGCAAAAACAATCACACTGGACAGGTAAACCTAAGTTTATTTTAGCAATTTTCACCAGAAGCCTGAGTACCAGTATTTAATAAATGTGAGCCCTTCCCCCATGTCCTGTTGTTCCTGGTTACATCCCATCACCCTTTTAAGAGTTAAAAATCAGATACAAGAAAAGACTGGGGCTATTTATCAACTTTCCCCAAACACCGATTAATTTAAAGCTGACAGTTGAGCAGTATTCTTTTCTCTCTGAGGCAAAATGTTTCCTAATAAGAATTCAGAAGAAATGAAGTCTTCCCACTCAACAAGCCTGTGCAACCACACACAGGCTTCTCTCCTCTAATCTGGCATTGCGATGAGAATGAAGAAAAGCATTCTGACTCCAGTGACAAAGAAAGCGGGGAAGGACGTGGGCACCTTGTCACAGCATGGGAGAAATGAGAGGCATTTCGAGGGGAGGAAGCCTGGCGTGGCGGGAAGGGCCCTGGGCACCAAGGCAGTCCCGGGGGAAGAGGTTGACTGGCTGCGTCCATCCAGGCCCTTGGAGGTTCCAGAGCGGCACAAAGCAGTTGAGGCAAAGGAAGGAAGCAAAGGGATCCCTGTTCGGCCTTTGTGAGGAGAACAAGATGTGCATCCACCCCAGGGAGCCCAGAGGCTTGTTGTCTGGAGAAGCTGGGAGGGAGAGGTTTGCAGAGCAGGAAACCAGCTCAGACAAGAACAGATGTACACTGATGTACACAGATGCACACGATGTAAAACACAGTGTCATCCTGTCCAGACCCCAGGCCCAAGCAGAACCCAGCGGCCATGCAGTGGGGCAGACATTAGGACACTTGTCTAAAGTCCCAGAGGGCATCCTGTCAGGGACCACGATGCTGGGGCCCTCTCAGTGAGCGGCCTGTTCCCTAATCATCCAGAAAGGAAGGCCACTGCCTGCCGTGCCACACACACACATCAACACATAGCCCAGGCAGCATCTTTGTATTGGATAGAGAGAAGGAGAGAGAGAGAGATTTCCTATCTGCTGGGAGCCCGGACTCAATTGGGCCTCCCACATGGGTGGCAGGGACCCAGTTATCTCAGCCATCACCTGATGCCTTCCAGGCTGCACAGGAACAAGAGGCTAGACTCTGGAGCCGATCCAGGACTCAAACTCAGGCACTCTGATGTGGAATGTGGCATGCTTAACTAATGTCAAATGTCTGCTCCAGGCAACTGTTTTTTAATAGAAAATGATGTGTTGCTATGATAGTCACATAAGGGAAAATTTACCATTGTAAAGTGAACAATTTAGTGGCATTTAGTGCATCCACAATGCTGTACAACAATCATCTTTATCTAGTCCTAAAATATCCTGTCATTCCAAAGTAAAACTCCGATCCCACTGAGCCCCTTCTCTGCATCCTCCCCTTCCCCTAGCCCCCCAAAACACCAAATCTTCAATCTGTCCCCACGCTTTTATCCTTTCTGGATATTTCATATAAATGGAATCTGACGATATACAGCCTTTTGTGTTTTGTGTTTGATTTTTCTTACTTTGTATAATGTTTTGTAGATTCATCATTGCCACAGCATAGATCAGTACATCATTCATTTTTATAGGTAAATAATATCCCCTCATATAGATTCTGCTTTTGAGCCCTCATTCTTGAATAAAAACAATCAGCAATTATACATAAGTGAGCTAAATCAAAATAAATAGTAAGGGGCCGGTGCTGTGGCACAGCAGGTTAATGCCCTGGCCTGAAGCGCCAGCATCCCATATGGGCACCGGTTCTAGTCCCGGCTGCTCCACTTCCGATCCAGCTCTCTGCTATGGCCTGGGAAAGCAGTAGAAGAAGGTCCAAGTGCTTGGGACCCTGTACCCATGTGGGAGACCCAGAACAGGCTCTTGATTCCTGGCTTCAGATTGGCACAGCTCCGGCTGTTGCGGCTATCTGGGGAGTGAGCCAGTGGATGGAAGACCTCTCTCTCTGTCTCTACCTCTCTCTGCAACTCTCTTTCAAATAAAATAAATCTTTAAAAAATAAATCTTCAAATAAATAGCAAGACAGAAACAAACAGAATAATTCAGAGAACACAATCACATTTCTTAAAACCAGCAGCTCTAATATATATTGTAAGACAGTTAAAATATGCATACATAGATATAAATAACTAAATTTATATGTCATCCTTAAAATAACAAAAGGCGCCATAAGAAAGAATAAAGGTTAAACAATTTGGCCAAAGTAAAAATAATATCATTAGGAAAACATAACAATGAGCTTAACAGGGAGATAAATTTTGAGAAAAAACTTAAGAGACTAAGACAAGGGCCAGAAAATAAGCAGTGACTTAACTATTCTGAGACAAAAAATGTTTCTTAGCCTAAAAGTTTACCCTCAGCCAAGCTACTCATCAAGGGTTAAAGTAAGGATATTTTATGCTATAAAATGTCCGAGAAAATTAACTTCCCATGAAGACTTTCTAAGGAATCTACTTGCATGCTCCAACAAAATGAGAAATTAAGGAAGCATGGAGCCAGGAAACAGTCGATGTAACCTGGCAGACAGCACAGGGGTGCTCCAGTGGGGCTGCTGCATTGCAGGCTGAGAGCATGGCCAGTCCTGGTTTTCACACAGAGAACGAGGATCCTCAGGGCATTGTTGCAAATGCATGGCGTAGACATTCCGCTGCAAACGGCCACAGCAGGGACATAGCTGTCGAGAGGCCAGGCCTGCTCAGAAAAAGATGGCCTGGCTAAAAGATGACCTACAATGTTTGGAGGCTTCAAAACAGTAGGCTTGTCGCTCAACAGATACTGACCTGACTCCTCACTAGGATATGGAAGAGCTAGGGGTTGCGTGCTGGTCATTCTCCATTGGCACCACCAAATCTGCCTCCACCTGTCTGCCCTGTGCCTAGAGGGGCTGACTTGTAGTGACAGCATCACCTTGGCCTCCAAATTGGAATGGGTTTGGCCAATGTAGAGCACTGGCAGGATGCCAGAAGGGAGCAGAGAGGCCAGGAAATACACCCTTTCTCCCCAGCTTGTGACGATAGCTGTGCTTTTTATCTATAGCCACAACTCTTCCGTGACTGTTGCTCCATGGGGTTCCAGGAACATTCCCTCCTCTTTGCTCCTTCAGGCTAGGGGTAGGTGATACTTCTCATTGTTGATAGGTTCTGAGTGCTTCATGCATCCTCCCAGTTCATTAATCTGCCCATATATTTGTAAATAGTCCCTTTATTAAACTCTATTCAGCAGGCCGGCATTGCGGCACAGCGGGTAAAGCTGCCCCATATCTCAGGAGTGTTCGTGTCCAGGCTGTTCCACTTTGGATCCAGCTTCCTGTCAATGGCTTGAGAAAGTAGCAGAAGATGGCCCAAGTGTCTGGACCCCTTCTACCCATGTGGGAGAATCAGATGAATTCCCTGCCCTTGGCCTTGGCCTTGGCCCTGGCAGTTGAGGCCATCTGGGGAGTGAACCAGCAGATGGATCAGCTCTCTTTCTCTCTCTGTCTCTCCCTTTCAAAATAAATAAATAAATAAATAAAACCTTAAAAAATATATTGTCAAAAATCTTTGTATTCAATATGTATTTTCTTTTTCTGCCATGACTCTAAGTAATAGACTTTTTTTTTTTTTTTTTTTTGACAGGCAGAGTGGACAGTGAGAGAGAGAGACAGAAAGGTTTTCCTTTTGCCATTGGTTCACCCCTCAATGGCCACTGCGGGTGGCGCGCTGAGGCCGGCGCATCGCGCTGATCCGAAGCCAGGAGCCAGGTGCTTCCCCTAGTTTCCCATGCAGGTGCCATCTTCCACTGCACTCCCAGGCCACAACAGAGAGCTGGACTGGACGAGGGGCAACCAGGACAGAACCAGTGCCATGACCGGGACTAGAACCTGGTGTGCCGGTGGCGCAGGCGGAGGATTAGTCTAGTGAGCCGTGGCACCGGCCTAAGTAATAGACTTTTGAACCTTAATGTAAAGGGTCAAATTTTACACAAGTATGGGTTTAGTATTTAAGTCAATGAATTTCCTTTTAATCTTCCTGAGTTTTTCTAACAAATCGCTTTTATGTGTGGGATTGGGGGAGAAACCTAAGAGAAAGGGTGAAAATTTATGTATTTATTTAAGGTTCTTACAGTAATCGGATGGACAAAAATGTTTCTAGAGCACTAGTACTTGTGGATAGTGGTTTCTTTTTAAAGATTTATTTATTATTTATTTGAAAGTCAAAGTTACATAGAGAGAGAAGGAGAGAGAGAGAGAGAGAGAGAGAGAGAGAGAGAGAGGTCTTCCACCTGCTGGTTCACTCCCCAGTTGGCCACAATGGCCAGAGCTGTGCTGATCCGAAGCCAGGAGCCAGGCGTTTCCTCCAGGTCTTCCCACGCAGGTGCAGGGGCCCAAGGACTTGAGCCATTTTCTACTGCTTTCCCAGACCATAGAAGAGAGCTGAATCAGAAGTGGAACAGCTGGGACTTAAACCAGTGCCCATATGGGATGCCGGCACTGCAGGTGATGGCTTTACCCACTACGCCACAATGCTGGCCCCTGGATAATGTTTTTAAAGAATAGGAAGATGGGGCTAGTGCTGTGATGCAGTGGGTTAAAACCCCGGCTTACAGCACTGGCATCCAATATGGGCATCAGTTCTGGCTGCTAAATTTCAGATCCAGCTCCCTGCTAGTGCACCTGAGAAAACAGCAGAAGATGGTCCATATGCTTGGGCCCCTGCATGGGAAACTCAAAGAAGCTCCAGACCATTTGGGGAAAGAACCAGTGGATGGAAGACCTCTGTCTCTACCTTTCTTTGTGTAATTTTCAAATAAATAAAATAAATCTTTAAAAAGAAGCTAGTTTTTTTAAAAAAAAGAATAGGAAAATTGAGCAATGCTTAATTTTGGTAACAATTTGGTAAAGTAATTTGTTACTTTGTGTAATTTACAAAAGAAGAATAAAATTTCTTGTTGCAATATAATTTGTACACCCCACACTAACAGGACTTTATGTACTCCAAGTATTCCATTGCAAATAAAATTCTAAGTAACAATAGTTGTAACCCCAAGTAATAATAGTTATTCTGTCTCTGCATCACTCTTCCTTTTCAAGTGAAATAAACACTTATAAAAAATTGTAAGTATAAGTAGTAATAATTGTAATCATAAAACACATAATTCTGAGTCTTGATTTTTCTGCTTAAAATATATAATGAGCATGTTTACATGATACTACATATATTTTATAATAATTACTGGCAAATTCTACATTGTATCTAATTATAGAGATGTTCGATTTTTCCTATGCAATTTCCCCAAATACATATGAAAATTTTGCTGTTCACAAAACAACAATAAGTAAGTATGCTAGACATGAGTCTTTCCTCATGAAACTAGGCCAAGGAGAGTCAACTATGCTGGCTCTAGGATCTAGGCTGGCCTGTAGAACTGAGGGGGCAAGTTGGTCAATGGTCTGAGAAACAGAGCAGTTCCAAGGAGCTGCCCATTCTCAGACAAAAGAGGCTTGGGAACCTGTAGTTATCCAGTGATGGTGCCTGAGCCCTAGATCAGGAAAGGGTTCTGAGTACGTCAATCAGTCTGTCACTTAACCCGTGCAATGAACAGGTGCATGGCCTGCTTCATCAAATATCAATGAGGTGTTGGCAAACAAATCCACACTGTCTGGGAATCCAGTATATCTCACTGGGAGGTGAAGGATTCTTCTGCTTCCAGAGAGAACACAGAACACTGCCACCGATCCACAGGCACAACAGAGTAACATCAACATCGTCCACGCCTATGAGATGCTTTGAGAGGCAGCTTCAGGGTGGTGAGTGTCAGTGTCACAGGGTCCCTGTGGTGCTAGCGGCCTTGAGGTGTCCTCCATGGCTACTGGTAGCAGCCAGCTCTTCAGGAGCTAGAGCCAGAGCCAGAGCAAGCTGTGTTCTCCACATGATTGCTCAAAGGACTGTTTGAAAACAACCCCCCAATACTTCAAGAAATAATTAGGGAAATCCTGGGGGACTATCTACCCATGGGGACAATTCTGAAAACATACAAGCAAATAAAATACTTATTACTGATAATAAGGACTTAATTTTCCTGAGTTAGGGAAGGCAGTGGATGGTAAATTTACCATTTTTATGCTAGGTGAAAGGTACACAGATGTTCACTATACTGCTCTCTAGTATATTTTAAATATATCATTTAAAAAGGTGAAATAAGTGTATATATCAAATGAAGGAGAATAAATATGAAGAATTTACATTAAGTACTTGAATTTTCAAAGAAAAATATGCTAATAAACTGAAAACAGGCATATTAAAGTTCTTTGAAAGAGAAAACTTCCAAGGGCTGTTTTTCAGTGATATGGTTAAGCTTAGCAATGGTTCTAAGATCTCAAGACTTTGGCAAAGAATTGCATATTGAATAAACCTCCACAGAGTAAGGTTTCTCAAAGAGAGATGTGGTAGAATGGCTCATATTCCTTGCCAAAGGGAGGGTTACCAACACTCAACTTTGAGTTTCAAAGTCTGAATTCACATTTTTTATTTCAAGACACTACATTAACACAGCATCTGCAGCTAATTTGCATGTGGTGGATTAGAAAAAAAAAAAACAAGCATTTTACATAAACTAATCCCAAAAGTGTTGAGTTTTCTCCAAGCATACCATCTTACAAACATATAGACTTCCCTTTTTCAAATTTAATGCATTTCCTCAAGCATTAACACCTAGGAGGCTTTGGGTTGCAAGAAATAGAAACCCAGCTTGAACGTAGAAAATACTGGTTTACAGAAAAATCCTATGGTAATACAGAATGAAAGAAAGGACGGAACACTTGAGGCTGCAGGTAGCAGAAGTGGAGCCGGCCTGGAGTATGGACTGACAGCATCTTGTGTGGCAGCTTCCCTCCGTGCGGTGGTTCGTCTTTATTAGGTAAGCAGGGCCTTCCTCTGTAGGAAAGATAGCCTTGTGTTCTTCCACAAAAAATCATTCCAAATCTATTGGTTTAAAAAGTCCTGAAGACACTCTGGGGGGAAAAAAAACCCTAAATAAAAGATCTCCGCGAGTGAGATCCCAGTGGAAAGAACGGGTCCTCAAAGAAGGAGGTACCTTTCTCTGAAGGGAGGAGAGAACTTCCACTTTGACCATGGCCTTGTCTAAATATGATCAGAGTCAGTGAACTCAGGGGGCTTCCATAGCCTTGGCAGCTCATGACAAGAGCCTAGGGTGATTACTGGTGCCATAAACAAGAGTGTCAATTTGTTAAGTCAACAACAGGAGTCACTGTGCACTTACTCCTCATGTAGGATCTCTGTCCTTAGTGTGCTGTACATTGAGATTTAATGCTATAACTAGTACTCAAACAGTATTTTTCACTTTATGTTTCTGTGTGGGAGCAAACTGTTGAAATCTTTACTTAATGTATGCTAAAGTGATCTTCTGTATATAAAGAGAATTGAAAATGAATCTTGATGTGAATGGAAGGGGAGACGGAGTGGGAAAGGGGAGGGTTGCGCGTGGGAGGGACATTATGGGGGGGAGCCATTGTAATCCATAAGCTGTACTTTGGAAATTTATATTCATTAAATAAAAGTTAAAAAAAAATAAAAAGTCCTGAAGAAGCTTTCTGATTGGCCCATTTGAGTCACCTTCTGTCCCTTGACCAGTCACTGTAGCCAAGAGCCAATGCCGTACACACTGCCCACCCTCTGGTTAGCAGACTCTCCTAAGTGGAAGAAGGGGGACAGTACACACCGGACCACTGGGAGGATAACTTGGAGCCAAGCCAACTCTCCACTTGTGACTATTTGGGCAGAAAAAAAAACAGAGAAATAAATAGAAAGTCCCAAACTCACCACCCCCAAATTTATAGCTTTGAATGACATTGTCTACATACACTTATACATTTCATGTAGCATACTGCCATGTAGCCACTTTACACATGAATTTGAAATGTATCTGGAGAAATAGGACTAAAAATACAAAACAAAGCAAAACGAGGGGCAGGTGCTGTGGCACAGTGGGTTAATGCCCTGGCCTGAAGTGCCGGCATCCCATGTGGGCACCGATTTGAGACCAGGCTGCTCCACTTCCTATCCAGCTCTCTGCTATGGCCTGGGAAATGGCCCAGGTTTGGGGGCTCCTGCACCCCCATGGGAGACCTAGACCCAGAAGAAGGTCCTGGCTCCTGGCTTCTGGCTTCTGGCTTCAGATTGGCACAGCTCCAGCTGTTGCAGCCAGCTGGGGAATAAACCATCAGATGGAAGACCTCCCTCTCTCTGTCTCTCTCTCTCTCTCTCTCTCTCTCTCTCTCTCTCTCTGCCTCTCCCCTCTCTGTATAACTCTGACTTGCAAATAATTAAATAAATCTTAAAAAAAAAAAAAAACGAGAAAGCTCATTTCTTAGACATCCCTTGAGGTTTAGCCCTACATGAACTTCTTTTCTATTTTTTTTAAGATTTATTTTATTTATTTGAAAGGCAGAGGAGAGAGAGAGAGAGAGAGATCTTCCATCCACTGTTTCACTTCCCAAATGGCCACAATGGCTGGTGCTGGGCCAGGCAGAAGCCAGGAGCCAGGAATTTCATCTGGGTCTCCCACGTGGTGCAAGGGCCCATGCTGCTTAGGTCTATTAGCAGGAGCTGGATTGGAAGTGAAGCAGCTGGGAATCAAACTGGCACCCATATGGGATGCTGGTGTGCAGGTGGCAATGTAACCCATTGCACCACAACATAAGCCTCATGAATTTCTGTTCCTGAAATTCCTTAAGAAAGGAAAGTACAACACCATGCATCTGGTGCAATTATCAGCAACTGGCATGAAATAAATGACATAGAAATACCATTCTAAATGTGCACACTAATCACAGAGGGCCCTAACTAAATGCTTTCCGGATAAGAAGTATGATTAGAAGACAAGCCTGCATTTCCTTTCATTCATTAATTAGGCAATACACCGAGAGCTCTCAGATATTCTACCACTCTGTGGAAGGGGTAGAAAACAAAACAGACCAAAACTCTCACTCTCCCAGAACCAAGAAAACACCAAAAATAAAGGGGGAAATGACAAACAGGTAGGTAGATGAAGAAAAATTTTGAAATAATACTTTGAATTTTTTATAGAAACTACATCTTATGAGATTTTATAATAAATAAAACATTTATGATCCTCCACCTAGTGGCGCCGGCACACCGGGTTCTAGTTCCGGTCGGGGCACTGGATTCTGTCCCGGTTGCCCCTCTTCCAGGCCAGCTCTCTGCTGTGGCCAGGGAGTGCAGTGGAGGATGGCCCAAGTGCTTGGGCCCTGCATCCCCATGGGAGACCAGGATAAGTACCTGGCTCCTGCCATCAGATCCCCTCCCCTTTTTTTTACAGGCAGAGTGGACAGTGAGAGAGAGAGACAGAGAGAAAGGTCTTCCTTTGCCTTTGGTTCACCCTCCAATGGCCGCCGAGGCCGAAGCACCTGGCTCCTGCCTTCGGATCGGCGCAGTGCACCAGCTGCGGTGGGCATTAGAGGGTGAACCAACGGCAAAGGAAGATCTTTCTCTCTGTCTCTCTCTCTCTCTCACTGTCCACTCTGCCTGTAAAAAAATAGATTAATTAATTAATTAAACATAAAACATTTATGGTAGCTAAGTAGGCCTCAGCAAGAAACTGACTTTTAGCAAACCAACATTGATAATATTGATAGATGCAAGATCTTATTTTATTAATAAAGTAGTAATTATTTAATTAATTAGTAATTTATTAATAAAGTAGTAATTATTTAATTAATTAATTAGTAATTTATTAATAAAGTAGTAAAATACAATATCCTAATAACAGACACGTTTGATAGCAATAATTTCGGCAAGTTACTCAGTTTTGCTAAATTATTTGCTCACTCTCAAAGGAAAGACCTTGACAGTATCATCCAATTCAGCAAGGCCACTCGGTGGTGTTTATTTGAAGGCATCATGATTATATAAAAACAAAGCTACACCGTCACAGGATACATGTATTATAAAGTAAAATGAAAGAAGAAAAGCCTGTTTTTACTAAAAACTAACTTTTCAATTTTAATTTTTCTCATTTGAGATGATCTATTTCTATTTTCATTACTCTTGTGCTTTCTCCCTACTTTGTCTTCTTTAAAAGATTTAGTCTATGAATTTACCTCTGAGCAGAGTCTTGGCTGAAGCACATTGGTGATACCATATTCCATACAACGTAATTCCAATTACAAAAGTAATTGCTTTTTTTTCACAGGTAGAGTTACAGATAGTGAGAGAGAGACAGAGAGAAAGGTCTTCCTTCTATTGGTTCACCCCCCTAAATGGCCGCCACCACCGGCACTGCGCCTATCCAAAGCCAGGAGCCGGGTACCTCCTCCCAGTCTCCCATGTGGGTGCAGGACCAAAGCACCTGGGCCATCCTCCACTACACTCCCGGGCCACAGCAGAGAGCTGGACTGGAAGAAGAGCAACCAGGACAGAATCCGGCGCCCTAACCGGGACTAGAACCCGGGGTACCGGCACTGCAGGTGGAAGATTAGCCTATTGAGCCACGGTGCTGGCCTGTAATTGCTTTTACATTTCCTTCTGGGGTTTCATAGTTACTAAGCTGGATGCTTTTCTATTTTCAAGTAGTTGGAATATTAGTTATTAATTTGGGATATGCTCAGAAAAAATGATGCTTTTTTTTTTTTTTTTTTTGACAGGCAGAGTGGACAGTGAGAGAGAGAGAGACAGAGAAAAAGGTCTTCCTTTTGGCGTTGGTTCACCCTCCAATGGCCGCCACAGCCAGCCAGCGCACCGCGCTGATCCAACGGCAGGAGCCAGGTACTTCTCCTGGTCTCCCATGGGGTGCAGGGCCCAAGCACTTGGGCCATCTTCCACTGCACTCCCTGGCCACAGCAGAGAGCTGGCCTGGAAGAGGGGCAACCGGGACAGAATCCGGCACCCCAACCGGGACTAGAACCCGGTGTGCCGGCGCCGCTAGGTGGAGGATTAGCCTAGTGAGCCGTGGCGCCGGCCAAACATGATGCTTTTTAAATTGAAAATGAATCTTGATGTGAATGGAAGGGGAGAGGGAGTGGGAAAGGGGAGGGTTGTGGGTGGGAGGGACAGTATTGGGGGGAAGCCGTTGTAATCCATAAGTCGTACTTTGGAAATTTATATTCATTAAATAAAAGTTAAAAAAAAATAAACTTTATCAGAGGTTTGAATGCCTAGGAAAAAAAAATAGCATTTTCTTTAGGAAGATTACTGTTATTTTTCTTTGTGCCCTAGTGTATGATCAAAATTTTTAACTGCTTGTATATGCTTTAAAAGGTGATAAATTCGGTTTGAGGAGACAAAAAAATAAAAATATATTTAAAATATGTTTATATTTGCTCAATTCAAATAAAATATTCTATGGATTATTATTGTGATCTGCTTCCTCTGTCAAATTGAAAGTGGAGTGATAAAGTCATCTTCTATCGTCCATAGCTTCTGTATTTATAAATATTTGATAACACATTTGACCTTTTGATAACAAATAAATGAAGATTTATTTATCTGCAAAGCAGAGCAACAAACAGAAAGGGAAAGACACAGAGAAAAAAAACAGAGAGAAATTCCATTCCTGCTGGTTCATTCCCCAGCTGGCTGCAACAGCCAGTGCTGGGCCAGGCTAAAGTCAAGAGCCAAGGAGCTCCATTCAGGTCTCCCACATGGGTAGCAGGGGCTCAAGTTCTTGGACCATGTTCCGTTGCCTTCCCAAGTGCATTATAGGAAGCTGGCTCAGAAGTGGAGCAGCCGGGATATGAACTCGCACTTCTAGATAACCTACTGCATCACAATGCTGGCCTGATTGCATTTTAAAACTACACATTTGGAATCTGAGGGATTTAACTGTCAAAGCTTCACTGTGATACAATCCTTTTGTCAGTATCTTTCTCTTCTATTTTGTCTAACATAAACTCTGTCATTTTTTTTTCTTGCTCTGTTTTGGCTATGTCTTTTTTTCAAATTATTTACGTTTTAGGGTTATTTGAAGACTTTTACTGGTAAGCAGCTTTTAAGTAGACTTTGTTTCTTAACTCACTCTAAATCCTTTCTTATTATGGGATTTATCCTATTACATTTGTTGTCTTAGTTGTATTTGATATTGCTTTAACATTTTTTCCATGCTTTTTTGTTTTAACTTTTTTTGCAAAGTCTATTTCTTTGTTCACTTCCCACCTAGGAATCTAACCTAGTTCTTGGTCCAAAACAGATACCCACAAAATGTTTGTAGAGTGGATCTGTAATTGAGTAAAGTACAGATGATATCATATGGAAAATACATACTCTGTTTTAATTCCAGTAATGATTAACTTAATCTTTCAAGGCACTTAGAAGCCACTATCAGACTTTCCTTTACTGAAGATGAAGAGTTTAGCACTTCTGAACTCCATTTGGTGAATCCACTACTCCAGGCTTTGTCAATTTAAATCATGTTTGTCACTATTTTTTTCTTTTCACACTACAGATTCTTTTTCACATAAAAAGTGTATTTGAAACAATTATCTAAATGTACAACTTTTGTTTCTATTCCCATTTCCAATTCTTCCAGCTATGATTCCTTGTTTTGATTTCTCTGTTACTCTCATTTTTCAGGTACATATTTTCAATTAGTAGTATACTCAGAGAGCTAGAAGAGTTCCAAGGTTTCTAAATCCTTGCCCATGTATTTTCTACTGATTTTCAAACCCTCTGGCCCAGGGGAGTGTAACAGAACCTCAAAAATCGCATGTCTCCTTGGAAATTCCAACTAGACTGCTTTGGAGTCAAGTTTCTCACTCCCTTAGCCAAGGATTTTTGCTATAGGTAATAGCATCTATGTGCCAAGGTGGTTAACATTTGTCCACTGTATCCTCACGTGTACATGGAGCAGGTGAATTTTGAGAACAGGTTCCTTAGTATTCAGCAACATTGACAAGGCAGAGGTTAATTTTTATTTCTGCATGGGTAACCTGACTACCTATTCTGAGACACACAGCAGGGCCTGGGTCAGAGCCACCTCTGTGGTTAACACTGGACAGCACTGGGATGGCAGCCCCTCCAGAACCACATGCTATGGGGAGAAGGCCTTCTGTAGACAAATGGCAGTGCTGCTACAAGATGCAGGGGGCAGGATCACCAGGCAACCAGGAACCACATGGGTCCACGACAGGCAAGCTGATGAGAAAGGGATTTCATTAAAATGAGAAATGGACCCTCTGTTAACTTCCTAAATGTTCTTACTGGGAGTTTCCAGGTGATGTGATTAAACCTAAAGGATGGAATAGAGGTAACTTTCTGGATCTTATCTCTAATTTCTTTTTCTAATGTACATAGATCTGGTTACTTATCTTGGATAATGTCCCTCATTTATACAGAAAGTGAATATCATGCCATATTTTTGCTAGCAGAATTGGATAATTTGTACTACAGAAAATTAAAATAACTTACGTGTCACAGAGTGCAGACTTATGCTGAAGTGGGAATAGTAGGAGCTTTTGGACTTAGTATTCAATTAACATCTCTTGACATAGAAAGACAACTACCACATGTTCTCTCTCATATGTGGAAGTTAAAAAAATCAATATGAACTTGAATAATGAATATGAGAGGCTTGGAAGAGTGAGGACAGGGGGGTAGATGTTGGGTAACAGGTACCAGAACAGAAGTAACGAGGTCCAGCATTCCACAGCACAGTGGGGTGACTATAATTCACAATGATGTATTACACACTCTATAAAGAACTAGAAGAGAGAGAGAGATGCCAGTAGGTTCCAAACATAAAGAAAAAATAAGGAAATGGAAAGGCTAATGTTTGATCTGCTTAGTATGTGCCATATGCTTCTCTGCACTATATGCCATAAAAATGAACAAGTATTAAATCAAATGTTTAATAAGACTTAAAAACTCTTGCATGCCTTCTTGTATTTTATCATTGTTACAACATGGCATTTTTTTCACATAAAAATGTATTTTTGACAATATTTACATGCATATGTAGGTCTTATACTAGAAACAAATTATAATTATTTGCAAGCTGTTTATTTTGGAAGAGAAGGAAATGCTAGGCCAACTGGAAGTGGGAAGATGCTCAGAAATTCAGGCACTCAGTATACAGATTATCCTCATAGTTATCCTCAAACTTGGTCTTTCAGAAACAGAGAATGTAAAATCAAAATAGCTAAGAAAAATGCTTAAAATATCAAGTGGAAGAAAAGACTGCATTAAAAAGATACAAGAGTAAGGCATCTTACACTAAGCTTGACTAAAAATCATGTAATATCCACTAAAAATTAGTTCAACTAAAACCACGATGTTCAGATTCTGCTGGACTGACCATGCGAGCGCACAGTTCCCTGAAGACACCTTGAGCTTTTAGTGGAGAGTGGAAAGCCAAGGTCCATACTGAGTTTTGGCATCGTAAACTCAAAATGTCCTGTACAGTAAGCCAACTGGATTCCCTAAATCTTTTTCCAAGCTTGTTGCTGACAAACTACATCATTTCCCATTCTATACAGTACAGATTTTTCTATTTTTAATCCAAAGGCAAATATTTATTTTTACTCCTAACAAATTTGGCTCATTATTCAGCCCATTCCTCTCCAGAATTTGTGATAGAGTGCCTTTGCTTTGCCTCCAAGTTTCTGGCAATCTCTATATGTTACCCTCTGCGTCCTCCTCCAAGTTGCTGATAATAACAAACAGGATCAACTTTTTAAAGTATAAAGAAAACACACACATTTGTAATCATAAGAAAATTTCCATTTTTATCAGTGTCTATAGAAAAAGGAAAACACAAAACCCAGTTTCTCTGCTTTTTCAGATGGAAACCTTTTTGCTGGAACCTGTGAAAAGAAACTTCTGGAACTATGGGGGAGGGGGTCGTGTAGGGCTAACAGTTCCATCTCAAGGCAGGGCAGGAGTCTGCGTCAGGGGCTCTGCAGGGGGATTCTTCTTTTGTTTTTAATTTTTAATCAGTTTAGTTTTTAACAGATTCAATATGTAGATACAAATCTAAGAACACAATGATATTCTCTTCCTCTCTCCTATCCTCCTTCCTTCTCTCTTTGACCTTTTTTTTTTTTTTAGTTTTTGAAATAACATATTTTAAATTTACATTACAGTAAAAAGATTATACTTCACTGAATAAGAAGTTTAACAGGCCGGCGCCGCGGCTCACTAGGCTAATCCTCCACCTAGCGGCGCCGGCACACCGGGTTCTAGTCCCGGTCGGGGCGCCGGATTCTGTCCCGGTGGCCCCTCTTCTAGGCCAACCCTCTGCTGTGGCCAGGGAGCGCAGTGGAGGATGGCCCAGGTGCTTGGGCCCTGCACCCCATGGGAGACCAGGAAAAGCACCTGGCTCCTGGCTCCTGGCTCCTGCCATCGGATCAGCGCGGTGCGCCGGCCGCGGTGGCCATTGGAGGGTGAACCCTAGTTTAGTGGGAAATAGACAACAGCTATAAACAGTAATTGAATGTAAAAATGACCATTTCACCCATATACAGTAAATTTTACAGTATTCACAGATCATTAAAACTACAATATTTTAACATTCTTTTTTTTTTTTTTTTTTTTTTGACAGGCAGAGTTAGACAGTGAGAGAGAGAGAGAGAGAGAGACAGACAGACAGAAAGGTCTTCCTTCCATTGGTTCACCCCCAAATGGCCACTATGGCCGGCGCGCTGCGCTGATCCAAAGCTAGGAGCCAGGCTCTCCCTCCTGGTCTCCCATGTGGTGCAGGGCCCAAGCACTTGGGCCATCCTCCACTGCCTTCCCAGGCCACAGCAGAGAGCTGGACTGGAAGAGGAGCAACCAGGACAGAATCCAGCACCTCAACCCGGGACTAGAACCTGGGGTGCCGGTGCCGTAGGTGGAGGATTAGCCAAGTGAGCCGTGGCACCAGCCATATTTTAACATTCTTAACCATTGGTTTGACAAAGCTATAAAGCAAAGTTCTATGAAACTATATTTGCAGCAATACTGATACACAGACATTTCTTCCTTTTTTCTTTTTCATTTTTTTTTTTAATTTAGCTCTGACATATAAGGAAGAAAACATGGTATTTGTCTGTGTCCAGGTTATTTCACTCAACATGATATCATTAAGCTGCAACCATTTTGATGCAAATGGTAGAATTATTCATTTTTATAGCTGAATAATATTCCATTATATATATGTATATATATATATATACACACACACACACACATACCGCATTTTATTTATCCATTCATCTGATGATGTACACCATGGTTGATTCCAAATTTTGATTATTGTGAACAGTGCTGCTATAAACATGATGGTGCAAGTATCTCTTTGATACATTGTGTTCAAATCTTTTGGGTGTATACCCAGCAGTGGCACTGTTGGAGCAAATGACAAGTCTATCTCTAGTTTTTTTTTTTTTTTTTAAAGAAATTGCCACACTGTTTTTCACAGTGGCTACAGTAATTTCCATTCCCACCAATGGTGTATACATGTTCCTCTGGGACTGGTACTATGGCAAAGCTGGTTAAGCCAATGCCTGTAGTGCCTGCATCTCATATGGGCTCTGGTTCATGTCCTGGCTGCTCGACTTCCAATCCAGCTCCCTGCTAACGTGCCTGGGAAAGCAGTGGAAAATGACTCAAGCGCTTGGACCTCTGAAGCCATGTGGGAGACACAAATGAAGCTCCTGGCTCCTACTTTCACCCTTGCCCAGCCCTGGCCATTGTGGCCATTTGGGGAATAGACCAGCAAAGAGAAGACTTCTGCCTCTGCCTCTTCTTCTCTATAACTCCTCATTTCAAATAAATAACTCTTTAAAAAAAATAAATAAAGCACTCCACTTTGTCCATATCCTTCCCAGCATATGTTACTCTTTCTGTTTGGGATTTTAACCACTCGGACAGGGGTGAAAAGACATCTCATTGTGATGATGGCTAGTGATATTGAGCATTTGTTGGCCATTTGTATTTCTTGTTTTAAGAACCATCTGTTGAAATCCTTTGCACATTTCTCAATTAGATTTTTTTTTTTTTTTTGGCTGTTGAGCTTTTTTTAAGTTAGTGATATATTCAGAATACTAATCTTTTGTCAGACAGGTGGTTTGCAAATATTTTCCCCATTCTGTTGCACATGTCTTCACTCTATGGATCATATCCTTTGCTGTGAAATAGTTTGAGTTTAACATAGTCTTATTTGTTTAGTTTTGTTTTTGTTGCCCATGCTTTGTTTTGGGAGTGTTGTCCAAGAAGTTGTCTCCTATGCCAATGTCTTGGATTGTTTCCCCTATGTTTTCTTCCAGCAACTTCAAAGTCTCAAGTCAAGCTTGGGTCTTTGATTCATCTTGAGTTGATTTTTGTATATGGTGAGAAGTATGGATCTAATTTTATTCTTCTACATATATACACCCAGTTTTGCCAGCAATATTTGTTGAAGAGATTATTCTTATTCCACTGTTTGTTCTGAGCAATTTTGTCAAAAATCACTTGTCCGAATATTTGTAGATTATTTTCTGGACTCTCTGTTCTGTTCCATTGATCTATGTAGCAGTTTTTATGACAGTATCATACTGTTTTAATTACTATAACTTTGTAGTATGCTTTGAAGTCTAGTATTGTGATGCCTCCAGCTTGGTTTTTTTTTTTTTTTTTTTTTTTTTTTTTTTTTGCTGTTGTTTTGGGTTTTTTTTTTTTTTTTTGGCTCAGGATTGCTTTGGCTATTCTTGGACTTTTGTGATTCCATATGAATTTTAGAATTGTGTTTTTCTAATTCTGTAAAGAATGTCATTGGTATTTTGATAGGGGCTGTATTGAATCTGTAGATGGCTTAAGGTAATACAGACATTTTAATGATATTAGTTCTTCCAATGCATGAGCCAGAAATATCTTTCCATTTTTTTGCGTGTCCTTAATGATTGCTTTCGTCAATGTTTGATAATTTTCATTGCAGAGATCTTGCACTTCTTTGGTTAAATTAATTGCTAAATATTTTATTTATTTTGTGGCTCTTAGGAATGGGATTTCTTTCTTGAGTTCTCTTTCTGTGAGTTCATCATTAGTATACAAAAAAGCTACTATTTTTTGTATCTTTATTTTGTACTATGCAATGTTACTGCATTGGTTTATCAATTCTCACAGCTGTTCAGTCCTCTTCAACACCAGAAGGGGCAGAATGAGAAACAGGAGGCCCTGGCAACGTCTCCACCAAGCAGGCTTCCTCCCGCCAGTGCATTCTGCTGCTATCAACATTGTTTCCCTTGTTATCTACATAGAAATATGAAGAATGTGAAAAATAATAGCAAAAAGCTAGAAATGCAGCTACAGCTTGGTAATTTTTAACAGACAGGGTCATTTATTCATCTTACAAAATAAGGAAGAGGGACAGCAGGAATGATGCTGTCCCCCACCCCCATGCCCTTCCCATTCTGGAAAAGTAAGTCTGTCCACTAAAACTGTGTAGGCAAGGGGAAGACAGAGTGAAGCCACTCCACACGTTAATAAACTACCATCGCAGTCATGAAGAACTGAATCAAACAAGAAGAATGAAATTCTGACATTTGCAAAAAATGGATGCAACTGGAGATCACTATGCTAAGTGAAATAAGCCAGATTCAAAAAGAAAAATATCACATTCTTTCTTATTTGTGGTGGGTAATATACAGGCAGAGGATAAACATTGTGTGGGTTTCAAATCACTTGCCATAAAAAAAATTGACCTAAATGAAAGATCTCCGCGAGTGAGATCCCAGTGGAAAGAACGGATCATCAAAGAAGGAGGTACCTTCTCTGAAGGGAGGAGAGAACTTCCACTCTGACTACGACCTTGTCTAAATATGATCAGAGTCGGTGAACTCAAAAGGCTTCCATAGCCTTGGAAACTCATGACAAGAGCCTAGGGTGATTACTGAGGCCATTAACAAGAGTGTCAATTTGTTAAGTCAACAACAGGAGTCACTGTGCACTTACTCCTCATGTAGGATCTCTGTCCTTAATGTGCTGTACATTGTGATTTAATGCTATAACTAGTACTCAAACAGTATTTTTCACTTTGTGTTTCTATGTGGGTGCAAATTGTTGAAATCTTTACTTAATGTATGCTAAATGATCTTCTGTATATAAAGAGAATTGAAAATTAATCTTGATGTGAATGGAAAGGGAGAGGGAGCAGGAAAGGGGAGGGTTGCGGGTGGGAGGGAAGTCATGGGGGGGGGGAGCCATTGTAATCCATAAGCTGTACTTTGGAAATTTATATTCATTAAATAAAAGTTAAAAAAATAAAAAAAAATCACTTGCCATGTAGTTATAGATATTGCTTCACTGAATCATAGGATATAGGATTTAAATGACAATATGCTCTTATTTAACACACTCCAAAAAAAAATAAAGGGAGAGAGAAGTAGAGTGAGAACTTGGGGTACTTAGTAATACTTTGGTTTTTTTTTTTTTAAGATTTATTTATTTATTTGAGAGTCAGAGTTACAGAGAGAAGGAGAGGCAGAGAGAGAGAGAGAGAGAGAGAGAGAGAGAGAGAGAGGTCTTCCATTTGATGGTTCACTCCCCAACGGGCCACAACAGCTGGAGCTTTGCTGATCCAAAGCCAGGAGCCAGGAACTGCTTCCGGGTCTCCCACGCAGGTGCAAGGGCCCAAGGACTTGGGCCATCTCCTACTGCTTTCCCAGGCCATAGCAGAGAGCTGGATTGGAAGTGGAGCAACCGGGTCTCGAACCGGCAGCCATATGGGATGAACTTCAGGCCAGGGCGTTAACTCGCTGCGCCACAGCGCCGGCCCCTACTTTGTTTTTAATTTGGGGGTTGGTTATGAGTGTGACTGGATGACAAAAACTCATTGATCTTTACACTTATATCCATTTCTTGGTATGTATACTGTATTTTAACAAAATGTTTAATAAACAAATTATTTGTTAATAAGAAAAATCAGCATTTGTAAAGTAAATGTTTCACTTTAACACAAATCTAACAAATTAGCAATCTATTGTTCTGTAATAAAAATTGTTTTACTAGTGGACAAATGACACACACACAAACTGAGGACAACCTGATTTTTGTTTTATTGAATACCATCTCACATTCAGTAATTATAGGTGGCACTACACCGAATTTAAAAGACCATCATTTGAAACATTTTAAAATGTTAATCTGAAACACACTTAATGGAAATCATCGATTCATGTGTTATACAATAATTAATTTATAACTTCTTGGCCAATATCCACAATGATTCATTTCATAAAATCTCTTTTTTCAAGAATGGATAAATCTGAGGAAATATAAAAAATTTCAGAAAAATATTTCCATATCTAGTCACAATCTTCCAGTTTCCCTGTAAAAGAAATTGGTAACAATTACATGCATTCTGAACTGCATGGATAACTAGTTTCTTTAATATCCTCTTCAACTTCTGCATACAAAAGTTACTGTTTTTATTATATTTTCAGTAGAGGTTTCAATGTTTTTCTAATGGTTAAGAAAAAATACACCATACAAATGTAATACCAGTATCTAAATCTGACTTTAAAAATAGCAACGAGGCACATGGCTGCAATTATTACCTCGACTCTCCATTGCAGATGGTCCATGGAACAACAGCGTGGACAACGAAAGCCAAGAAGTCCACATAAGCTGGCCTGAGTATAATTTATTGTAGAAGCCAGCAGCTTTCACAGACATTGAGAAGAGATTAGAAATCAGCATCTACATCTGCATGGCTGAGAGCTTACCAGGGGTATGTGGACTAATGAGCCCTGGTTCATACCCATACCAGCGTCAGAATAGAACCACTAACACTGCAGGCGTATGGCAGCACAGAAGCCAGAGAGGAGAGGGGTACTATTTTCTCTTTCTGTACATTTGTAAAGCGTCTCTCTCTGGTTTCAGGTACTAGCTTTGGAATCCATACGCGGAATCCAAGAATTACAGCATTTCTTATCTTTAAAACACTTAGTATGCACCATTATATGGAGATCATTATTCTTTTGTCTTTGAAAAATCTTGCTTCTCCAATATAATTATTATTTTTGGAAAATATAGATGTTAAAATATAAAGTATCTATCAATTCATTTTTGATATGAGCCCTAATTAGTGATGTTTAAGGGACCATTTTTAAATAATATAAATTACTTTTATTCATGAGCACTTTAAATAGTTGAAAAAATATCCATAAATGAAGGCAAAAGGAGGAGCTGTGCTGTAAGGTATGTCTGCAATCTAAACCCTGGCAGAGAGCATCTTTATCTAATGACTAGCATACATATGTTTCTGTTTTCTAGAAATCACATAAAGCAGATTTGTGCTAGGTTTCTAGCAAGTGTAAACACACTAGTATAAATTTGAATTATTTTCTGAAGTACACAGTTTGTTATGAAAGTTGCAGATTACCAAAAGTCAAAGGTACTTCAAAAGTTCATGGAAAATGGAATTAAAGGTAAGTTTATTTTGGTATAAAAAAAAAAACCTTTGAAACCCATGCACAGTTGTGTCATTAAATAGGCATTTTCTGTGAGCTTTATGAAGAAGCCTCTGACAGCACACTGGTGATTGCTAGTCCTTGGTGTACAGCACATTAATGTCAATGACACACATTAGTTTGCACAAAATGCAGAGCATACTTACTTACCTATTTGGTCAATAGTTGATCATTTTTCGAAGGGCATCATAGCACTTCCATTTGTCTGGGATATAGAATGGCTCAAAAATGTGAGGAAATGGTGTGTCATACCCACATACTCTAGATATAGGAGCCTCTAGATTCAAGAAACATTCTTCCTGCAGAAAAGAATCAAGATGGTCAATTTCAATTCTACTTTCTCCTGGCTGAATTCTTTATTTAGTAGAGGGTTAAGCTTGTGATTGTAAAATAAACTAAAGTATGTTATTGTAAAAATTACAAGTAAAAAGAAAGGAAGAGGAGGGAGGGTAGAAGCATGGGTGGGAGAGAGGGTCAGGTGGGACGTATCATGATGCTCTTAAATCTATATATTTGAAATTTGTTCATCTCATACAATTAAAATTTTTTAAAGAATATTTCCTTGTTTTTCCCAAAGAAACCTTTTATTTAAGGAATATAAACTTCATGCATTCATAAGTACAATATTAGGAATATAGTGATTCTTCCCACCATACCTACCCTCCCACACACTCCCACTCCTCCACACCTCCCTCTCCCATTCCCAGTCCCATTCTCCACTAAGATCCACTTTTGATTAACTGTATACACAGAAGACCAACTATACACTAAGTAAAGACTTCAACAATTTGCAAAAAGCAAAACAAAACAAAACCCTTTTCCTCAATAGTCAAGACAAGGGCTGTTCAGAGTCATTGCATTTTGAAGTTAATTTCACTTCTTTTTTTTCTTAGAAACGTAATTAACTTTAAGAAGCACCCAAGAATGATACATCTTATGCAAGCACTTAGACATAATTATAATACAACTCTTTGAGGACAGAGGTCCTGCATGGGAAGTTAGTACACAGTGGCTCCTGTTGTTAATTTAACAATTAACACTTATCTATGATGTCAGTGATCACCCAAGGCTCTTGACATGAGCTGCCTAGGCTATGGAAGCCTTTTGAATTCACAAACTCCATCAGTATTTAGACAAGGCCATAAGCAAAGCGGAAGTTCTCTCCTCCCTTCAGAGAAAAGTACCTCCCTCTTTGATGACCACTTCTTTCTACTGGAGTCTCACCCACCCAAGTCCTTCAAGTAGGACACTTTTTGCCACATTATCTTGGCTTTCCATGCCTAAAATGTTGTCATGGGCTTTTCAGCCAGACCAGAATGCCTTAAGGGCAATTCTGAGGTCAGAGTGCTATTTAAAGTGATTGTCAAGGAATATTTCTTCTGTTCATAGAAAATGAAACATTTCAACTTGAAATAAATCACTCAGAATGCAGATCTAAGAACATTCAAAATATTTAAGCATATAACACTGTGAAAAATTAGGTAGCAAGTAGCATGCCAGCATAATCCTTACTTTACTTAAAAGGCTCTTGTGTGTGTATAAGCATTTTATGCACTTATGCACATCTATTATCTAAGGCAAATTGGGATCATAGCAAACATACTATTCCATGAATAGAAATATAAGGCATGAGAAAAACATACCAAAATGTCCACAATAAAAACTTTGATTTGAAATAAGTGATGATACATACATATGTTTTCCCTTGTTTCTTGCACTATTTTAATTTTTAAAAAGTGATCATTTATTATTTTCGAAATAAATATTTTGAATTCTTCTAAGCTCCAGCCAGACTGAACTTCTTTCAGTTACTTGATTATGTCTTCTCTCTCTCACAGCCAGATTCTCTACAGATGTTGTTTGTCCCCTAGACATTCACACTCCAAGCTCACTGCTCTTTGAATGATTGATGTGTGTGCCCCTCAGATACTCCATTGGGAGTCACTTCCACTGAGAAGCCTTCCTCGACAATGTCTTCCCAATCCTGCACCTCAGAAAAGGGAGGGGTTTCTGTTATGCTGTCCTACAGTACAGAACTCAGCACAATCCACTTGTCATCACCCAGTTATCTGTCTCCTTTGGGAAAATAGGAATTCCATGAGACTAGAGATCTGGCTCAGACTTGCAATACTGTGGAAATTATCTTCAAAGGAAGAAAAGATTCTTCAAGTGAAAATTGCAAATTCAAATGCAAAACATTTAAAGAGTTTTAAAAATCTGAAAAGAGAGACACAATATTAAACTATTCCATGGGAAATAATTTTACCATTCACAGGTACTACCTCAAATAAAACCCTTGTTCTTCATGCATATGTTTATATATTGCCTTGCTTCACAAAGGACTGGAGGGGCCCCACGTTTTCTTACAAGTTTTATAAAATGAATTTTTAAATTTTCAGTTGAGCAGAAATTTTTTCTATGAAGAAATCTTCAGGTGTCAGTACCTATTCCTTCCAGTGACGAGTGTATCAGGACAGAAAGGACAGGCAAACAGGACAAATTCGCTCCAAGGAGAGCCAACTGGACATTGAAGGAGCTCCCCTTGGTGCCAACAACCACCGTGACGTAAAGGTATCAAAAACCAAGTAAGCTTTGGTGTCTCCTAGCAACAAGAAGCCCCCCTGAGCATCTTTAAAACCTTTAATTTGTACAGTTTGAAGAGTCATTTAATTCCATGACTAACATGCTAAACAGAGAAAATAGATTGGGAAGATAGCTTCTCAGTTGCAACAAGAAGTTTTAAAGGGCTCTAAATTGTCAATTGAGATTAACTCGGTTTTATTACTTTAGCTGACACAGAATACATTTAAATCTCCCCTGAATACTACACTCTTCATAAGCAAATTATTTTTAGATACTGAAAAATTCTGAAAATCAAGGGTAAAATAATTCACTAAATGCCTCCAATTTTACACCTGTTTTATTAAAGAACATTCTTTGAAACTAGCAACTTGGAAAGCTGATCAAATACAAAATGGAATTAAAATCACTTCTTCCGTCCTCTAGCATAATGACTAACATCATCAAACTAAATTTTTTGCAAATAGCAGTATTCCTAACTCCTCAAGAATGTGAGCATCACTCTTTCCAGGAACACGTCTATATATTTGCCTAGGCATAGAGAAACATCTGCTGCAAGGTCAAGGTCACTCTTGAACTGTAAACAGTGCTCAACATTGGAGGCTGGGAGTGGCAAAGAGTGGAGAAAAGACTCCACTTTGTAGTGTGTGTGCTCTATTTGAGTTTTCATGAGACAGTAATAATTTTGTAATGAAATGACAAAAATAAAAAGTGAAGAATCATTTTCCTATATGAACAAAAGTTCTCACTTTATGTTACATAAATTTGTGTTTTTACATATAGGGATCCCTTATTTTTGAAACACTTAGTGTAAATTATGTGGAATTAAATGATCATAAAGTGCTATATAAACTATATTTTAAAAATCATGGAAAATAATTGGAGGATACAAACAGAAGACTATGAATGAGGTATTCATTTTAACAAATGAAACCACCTGAGATTCTCTTTGTTAACCGAAGTATGACTTCATTAAAGAACTTTGAGTTATTTTTTCCACAGACTTCAGTTAAAAGTTCTTTTAGGGCAACTGAAAAGAAAATGCTTGTCTCAATAAAGTAGTTGTACAGAATTACTTCCCACTGAGTTGGTTCACAAACAAGTGATTTATGGGTGAGTACGTGCGTTTCTGAACAACCATCAAAACAGGGCACTGTTGTTCAGCTCAGATTTTTCATAGAGAATCTGTGGATATATACACACACCCTTAGAAAAAGAAATACTTGAATCTCATTGCAGATCTACGAACTAGTATCCAAGATTAATCTTTGACAAAGTACCTCTCTCCCATTATAACCACATGACACTAGCAACTATGGCCTGGATTATCAAGACAACTCAGATTAATCATATTCATCTATCTATTGGCTGCCTAAGTATGCTCATATTTCATAATCTATGTTTGATGATTGTTGATTCAGAAGTATTAAACTACATACAATTAGGAATTACTAATGGCCTAGCCTAAGTGTTGCTAGTTGGATTACATGTGGTGTCTAGAACAGGGACTGGAGGTGAGAAGAATCAGTGTTGGTCATTTTCCCTGGAGAGCTATGTGTGTGGACTGGCTCAATCCATGTGGAACAATGACAGATGTGATTGTGCAGCTCCAAAGTGATTGTAGTGAAACATGTAGCCAGGGCAACAGAAGAGTACGCAGTAAGGCTCCAAGAGAAACTTTTCTCCAGCGATTCGAAATCCAACATTTCACTGAGGATCCTGCAAGAAGGACTGAAAGTGAAGACCCAAACCACCATGCAGGAACACCAATATTTTGTGGTACTATGAGCTTTCAAATAATCAGGTACTTAAAGTAAAATAGGAATTTCTTCCAAAAGGCCCATATGAATTCTAGAACATGGCATTTGAGTTCACCTCTGAATATGCCTTTTTTGCAAGCATGAGCCTTTTTTTTCTAAAATATGCTAGTAATAAGAATAGTACTAGTACTTAGAATGAACCAGGCAGGAAACTAAATAAATATATGAGAGTGATTTAGAGTTCATGGAAAATCAGATTAAAAGACAAGTTTATTTTGAAGCAAAATCATTTTTGAAATCCATGTATTGTAAGGGGGGGCTTCAAGAAGTTCACAGAAAATGCATATTACTAAAAATTTTTACATGGATTTAAAAAAAAGTATACCAAAATAAACATACCATTTAATTCCATTTTCCACATACTTTGAAGCACTCTTTCTTTTATCTCCTAAATAATTTGAGCAAATCTATGAGGTGGGCATTATATTACATTTCATAGTTGAAGAGAATGAGATGTAGGAACTTGCTCCAGGTCAAACAGCCTCATTGACTGTCAAGTAAGACTCACACCTGATGGTGAAGTCCATGTGCTTGGCCACTCTTCTGCAAATTCTGAAACACTGCTTCCAGGAGTAGCAATAACAACAGGAAAAAATGAAATAGGAATAAAAGAGAATGGTAGCATGGATGGTAGGCCAGATTGATCAAGGTTTTATAAGAGATTTCAGAGGCAATAATGGGTTAAATCCAGTCTAAGACATTTCTTCCACCTATTGAAGGAAACAGAAGCTAAGACATAAAGAACCTTAAAGAACAAACTTAGGAATGAAGGTAACACACACAGGAACAAACAGATGGTACTGGGTATGGGGAACCTCTTGGGCCATACTAAGTGATTTAAATAGGCATAACTCAAATTATTTATGTATTAGCCATCTGGATTGTTGCAAATATTACTGCCAGAAAAGGAAGCAAACAATGTGAAATAACAATTCCAAATCATTAAAATCATAGACACAGGCAAAATAAATTATATTCATTTTCCATTTTCTGTACCAAAAAAAGAATCTTTTTGCTTTGCTTTGTTTTGTTTTTAGAATACCAAGTGTCTCATTGAAACTGAACAGGATTTAAGGTTTGTAGTAGGTAAGAGTGGATAAGGACAAGTGAACAGAATAGGATCCATTACAATTTGAAGATAATAACATTTTATTGAGAGGTCTTTGACAATTAAGCATACTATATTTATTCCTATGTTTTGATGAATATAACTGCCGTGACTTGAATCAAATGTTATGTGTTGAAAATTTAATCCCCAAATTCATATGTTCATAGCATTTGCAGTGAGGGCCTTTGGAAGGTAATTAGGATTAGATGAGATCACCAGGGGCCCACATGTGGCCTGAGTGGCTTCACAGGAAGAGGAAGACAGCTCTGTCTCACCAGGTGGTACCCTCGCCTGCTATGTTATGAAGAAACAAGAAAGCCCTTAATAGATGCCAGCACCATGTTCCTGGACTTCCCAACCTTGAAAATTGTGAGCTAAACAACTTTATATTTTTCATAAGCTACTTGATCTCAGGCATTTTGTTATAGAAACAGAAAACAGAAATACAAGTTAAGTAGTAGGTGTAGGTATATTTAAATGCATTATACATATATTTTAGGGCTTTCACATGATCCTTCAGGATCTTGAAATACTTAACACTAATGCCCCATAAAACTTTTAAGTACATCAAACACTAATTCTCCTGCCACAGTGTCACAAGAGTTACACCACTGAAATCACTGTTTCAGGCTTTCCACACTGGCTTCAGTCACCCTCAACAAATCTTTTTGTAGTTTTTATGGCAAGACTGCATAAAATAACTGATACAGCATGGAATTTGGAACCTTTGTTCTATGATTTAACCTCTTGGAGCCTTTGTTGACTCAACAGCAAAAAAAGCAGTGATAAAAATCATGCATCATTGTTTTTTCCTATTGTTTTGTAACTCTGTTGTTCTCTTCCCTATTTGCTTCTCTTGATTGTAAGGTAACATATGAAAAGTACTGCAGATTCAAGCCGAACACACCATACTGTTCAATAATTGCTAGGCTACTGTTTTACTATTAAGATCTTCCAAGTTAAAGACACCACTTAAGATAAGCACAAGGTCTTTCCAATGAATGACCAACTTATCATTGGAGACATGATGCAAGTACACAGAACAATCAAACCTGAGAAATAGTATTCCTTATAGAACAATCCCAGAACCATATCACTGAACACTGACTAAGCCTTCAAAAGTGTAAGAAAACATGAAAAATATGTTAAGAGGGATCTTCAAAAAGTTCATGGAAAATGTGCATTATGAAAAAGCTATTTTGCACCAAAATTAACAGAATTTAATTTCATTTTCCCATGAATTGTTCAAATACCTCCCAAAGTGCTATAGGAGGAAGTTAGGATGGTGAACCCTGAAGGATCAGGCAACTCAGGCCACTTTGTAAAGTAGGATCCAGTGCTGCCCCCTGGTGGGAAGCAGAACCTAGATACTATTGATAGTCCCAGAGATTGGAATGACCCCATCAATTAATGTGGTTAGATAGAAAAGTCAAGAGTTCAGGAAACGGTTAAAAAAAAAAAAAAAAAAAAAAAAAACGCCTCATCTCCAGAAACATATATTCCAAGCAGTGATATAGAAAATTGCATGTCAGTCAAATTCTGAACGGTTGTGCATAACAGCCTGATAGATAAAAGGATATAATCAAGGCACACACACTTTGAAAAACACGAGGGTACTTCAAAAAGTTTGTGGAAAAATGGAACTAAAACATGCGTTTATTTTGGATGTAAAAAAATTTGAAATCCTGTAGATTCAAGAATAAAGACCATACAATATCATTTGGTATGCTTTAAAGCAATCATTTGCTTTTTGTTTGTTTGTTTGTTTTTTTAATTCAATGCAATTCTAGGTTCATGTTTCTTTCTTAGAACAATTTTGGAATAATCTACACTCAGTTCTTTTAATGACAGAAAGTTGGATGCAGCCCATTGTGCAAGACTACATACCATCTTGAGTTGGAAAGCTGTGAGGAAAAGTTCAAAGTGAAATCAGAAAATTATAGGACTTTTATATATGTTCCTACTTTCTTACAACGTTATAGGCTGATAAAATTCTTTTTCTTTTCCTGTAAAACTATTAACTAACTCTTCTAAACATTTAATAGCAAGTCAGAAAAGCAAGACAAAGTAATGAGAAACACATCACAAGTCAAAATAGGCATCTGTCACATGGAGGATTATTTGATAAATATGGATTTTATTATGTTCTTCCTTGGAACAATGAAAAACACCACTCTACTATTTAATTGCAAAGTAAAAGACGTGAAAAATTGATTTTTAATTACTTTGCAAAAAAAAAAAAGATCCAGGCTATATCGTATAATTGCTATTATGCCACCATAACATATTTAAACTTTGAGAATACAATTTACTTCAGGAAGGGAGGATTGAGGGGAAGTAAATTAAGCTATGAATGTAATGAGCACAGGACAAGACATGTAGATCATAAAGATATTATTTCTTTTCTAGGAGAAAACATTTTAAAACATCTTTAAATTGATTTGTGATTATGTTTAAACCTGAATCCTAGCATCATTTAGTTCTTGCTAATTATTATATTCATCAAGCAGCAAAAAATTTATTTCTAAGTGTAATTAATTGTCCTGAGGTCATAATTCACAGAGCAAGAGTTAAACTCTAAAAATATGAGAAAAATTAAACCAGCATTTCAAAATTATGTATATTTGTTAGTGTTAAAGTCCATGAACTTCGAGACTTACATTATTCCTAAGTATGTAAGGTTAGACATCACCCAGCTTCCAAATATTATCACAGAATATTTGCATCGAATTTCTTTTAAATCTGCCGTGAAAACTCACCCACAGTCAAAACATAAGTTTAAGCAGATGAAAAAAATAATGATGCTAGTGTCTAGAATCACACTTTCTCAGCAAATGAGTCACAGAAACCTGCAAAGGCAAAATGCCAACAACTCCAAATTAATTTCATTGCTGAATTAAGTAAATACAACTTTACTAATGTAAGATATTATTTTTCATTTAGGCTAATGCTTTAAACACTATGTATCATGCTTTTGAAACAGAGCTTAAAATATATATATATATTACTATGTACCAATTTTTCACTTAAATGGGTCTATGAAATTAATTCTTCAGAGAGCAGAGTCCCTAACCTACCCCCAAACTAACAGAATGTTGTCTTAAATGTTAAAGGCATACTTATTTTATTTCTCTAATACCATGCATATAAGATGAATGGAATAAACACTTTGTGAAAGGTCTCTTCTATTTAAATAAAGCTGAACCAATATAACTAAATATGACAACACATGAATAATATAGTTTTATGCATATTATATAAAACTTAAAATCTTATGGTCAAGTCAAACTTGACCAGTTTCAGCAAACTTCCTATGTAAAACCAAAATCTTGATAAATTAAAATCTGAGATCTCTATTACTTAACTTCACCAAAACTTCCTTCTTTGTTTACTGACCTAAAAGAAAATTACATTTCTTCCTCTTTAATGCAAATTATTGGCATTTTGGCACAGTGGTTTTCCTAAGATTTCATTCTAAAGATTGCTTAATCCTAAATTACGATATTTACTTAAATTGCGATTTCATTTTCTGCAGTTTGAAAGATATGGTATCTCTGATCTATACAGGATTCCCTGGATACAATCTAGCTATTTAAAACAAAGTTGGAGAACGGTATTGTATTGACGAATACATAGAAATGCTTCATGGTTCAAGTTCAACAGTCATGTCAGAATATAAGCATAGTTAACATAAAACTGTTAATTTGGGTAGATTATCTGTAGAAACTGAAGTAGTACAAATATTGAAAACAAGCTGAAACAATTCATCAATTTTTTATTAATTTGTAGGTTATTACAACATATCTTTTCTCAAAACTATAGTTTTATGAATTTTGAAGTTTAAAAATCAGAAATAAGTCACAGCAGGAACAACTCATGTATGTGATTATATGTAATTTATAATCTTATCTAAAATAACTTTTTAGAAACTCCATAACATTTATTATGGTCCAAGAGCTGTACTTAAATATTTTAAAATATTGACTCATTTTAATTTTCGTAAAACCTAAATCAGCAACCCCAAAGGTGAAAATTAGCACCTCATCTAAACCACTTTAATTTTTTAGGTTGAACCTGTAAAGGTTTGGTTTTGCTTTGCAATTTGTCCCTGGACAGCCTTGAACTGTGACCTGGGTCGTTTCAACCAGTTTTACCTACAGAATGCTATCAAGAAACAATGACTACAAGTTTATGTCTTTATTAAATCCCCCTGCAACACATTTTAGGCTTCTTTGCTGCAGCCGGCCTCTAAAGTTATTTTGAGGTTTTGAGAGTTCAACATCTAAAATTTAAATTCTTTTGAGATCTACCCCATGTAACTTCTGACATTTAAAATGTACTGGCTGCAAGGCTTTTGTTAAAACACTTTATATTCGGAGAAAAGGGGAAAAAAAGGCAATGTTCTCAAATTTCCACAGACGCTGAAGCTTCTCGAGTTTTATAGTTCAAATTCTTCCTATAGAAGAAAACATCTACAGCAAGGACGTTTGAATGTGGAATTCCCTTAGAATGTGGATGCATAATGATAAACATAAGGAAGGGACTTGCAGCACCCGGTGATCCCAGGAACAAATGGCTGTCTGACAGGTAGGATTTCTGGTTTGCTTGGCACCAGGAAATTTAAAATACTCCTGAAAAGGGACTTTTGAGGATCCTACAAGGCGTTCAATTTTTCTGTTTGTTTTTCCATGCAATTCTTCATGCAGCCGTCTACTACCACCAAATGGTGTTTAGGAGGCAGAAATCAACTCTGTCTCATTCGACTTGACAATCCTTTGTCTCCTGACAGGAAAAACATGTTCTTTTAGAACTGAGCTGATGGAAACTTTGTTCAGAGAATTTCTATTAGGATTTGTCACTGTCTCAATTTTGCAACCTGTTTTTAACTTTCAAGACTAATTACAAACCGAAACTACCAGAAGGGAGATTTCTGACACCATCTTTTCAAAAAACTTGAAAACCTGGATTTCCAAAAGAAAATGATAGCTAAAATATTTGCTACTTTATAGATTATATTATTTTGATAAAATGCTAAGTTTTTAAAACTGTTTTTCCCTCTCTTTAATGACAGTATTAGTTTATGTCTAAAAGAGTGCCAAAATTATTTGCTAAATGTAAAAAAAAAAGGCAATATTGGGGGGAGGGGACAGAAATCTGTTTTATTTTACCTACATAATGGCAAAACACATGTGCCAAAGTTTTTACTGAAATTAAATATACTTTTTAAAAGTTACTCTGGGTGCCATAGAAACACAACCTTTAAAGTTCCATTTTGCTGAATGAATAAATCAGACTAAGTGATTTTTCAGCAGTTTAATTCTAGTCACTAATTTACTACAATTTTATTAATAAAGCACACCAGAAGTAAATGTTATATGCTATCTATCAATTATTAGGAGAGTGTAGTAAAAAACGTTAATTGAATGTTGCTGGAAAATTTATCTTTACATGCCCAAAGTTTAACCATTCAACAAATTAGCAAAGGAAACAAATTTCTGACAGGAATATTTGACCTGAATAAGAAAAGATTTATACATGCTCTCATTTTTCATATGCAGTTGGCTTTTGCTAATATGAAGAATTTAACGTATTCATTAGAACAAGCCTATCATCTATAATTATTGTTTGTATTCAATTACAATAAAATGCAGAATACAAAATATATTTTTCCTCTGTACTATATTTACAAATTTACATGTGTGTTTTTAAACCTGGTTAAGATTGCTTACAAACATGCTTTTCAGGTTGCATGTTTATGAATTTGCATACAGACATTTTTATGCTAGAATTTCAAGAACTGGGACATTTAAGGGAAAAATACACACGTTTCCATTTTTAGTCCTATAATTGGGAAAATGGTGTGCTGGTACAATGAACTCAATTCTGCACATAGTTTTTGCAAATTCTATATTACTTGCTTAAGGCCGATAAATGTCTAATAAACCTGATAGAAACCACAGATCCACTAATGAAGGGGTGGTTAATGACTGGAATCTGGTTCTGGATACTTTTAATGTTAAGTGTAAAAATATAAATTAGATATGCCCAAAGTTATTGTTTAATAATAAACTTAGATAAACTAAATTTATACTTCATATAAAAGGGTAGTATTCACATATTTTGTTTAGATGACCAGAGCATTTACTTAATATTTTTACCTACTTAATTGGAGGGTGAATTATAGAAATTCAATCAGGCCCCGTAAGTAGGAATCAGAGCTAAGACTCATAGCACTGAATGTTTCACAGAGATCACAGGAGTTGACAGAGTTGTCAGGTACCAAAGATAACAATTATGTAAGCACCCAGGGACACACACACACACACACACACACACACAAAACCTTGTGTGTAATCAACACATCCTGGTGAGTAGCTTGGGAAACAACATGGAGCTGCAGAAGAACAAACGCAGCTGCCCATAGTAAGCGTAAGTTCAAAAAAAAAAAAAAAAAAGGAATATGCATACTGAGAACAAAAGATGTATAGAACCCAGACATACAGTACCCAAATCCAATAGCACCAATAAAATATTCTAGTTTAAAAATAGATCAGCATATCTACTGTATTTATACAATTCACTGAATACTTGCAACGACTCAATGTGGTGGCAGGAAGTGAGAAATGGAGGCTAGGAGAAGGTGAGGTGACCAGGACACCACAGGTGCACAAAGTTTGTTGGTGTTGGCACCAGCTGTCTGGTTAATCTTCAGGGCACTGCAAAAGACTGCAGACTTAACCGCGCTTTAGAAAATCTTGCTTGGGTGGAAGGTAAACTCTGTATGTTAGCACTACATAGTACCTGCGAAAGAGAAACCGGTAGAACGACCTGCTTGCTTATGTCAAGTCTAATCAGCATTTTTTAGCTTTTATGAAAAGTGCAGCAGTTTAGTGCCTTTGTGTGTTTGTGGAAGGATGTGTGTGTATTTGTGTGTGTGTCAGTCATTGGTGAACAGATGTTTAATTAGAATTACAGTAGGTTAAGTTTGTATTTATAAGTTTTGGGTTTTTTTTTTCTTTTTCTTTTGTTTAAGATACTTGCTGGGAAGATGTGCAAATGAGAGGGGTGGGCATGACTGAAACTTGTTTTTAGTCCAATTCCCAGCAGCTTGCTTGGGCACTGAGCAAGAGCAACCACCACCTGACTTCAAAAGCTGATGTTGAATCCTCAGCTTAGGGTGGGCTGTTAGGTTCGAAGTTTTTTCCATCGTAAGAGTAAAAACATCATTAAAATGCTTCATTAAGAAATTAAACTTGCTCCCTCTCATTTATTTCCTTATCTAAGATACAATGTAGATGAGCACAGGTAACTATGTAATTTGATTAAAATGTGGTAGCCTTTTGAATAGATGAGAAAAATATTTTAAATAAACAGAATTTAAACATCATATTTAATCCTCTCCTCTCAATAGATATTCTATGAGCTATTCTCCGCAGTTAACTCACGACAGTAATAGTGAACCACATTTCTGGAGTATTTAAAGGAGTAGCTTTTGAGAATTAAATCCAGTTCCTTTTTGGGGACTGAAACAGCAGACAACAAAGCAAACCCCCTGCTATTAGATTAACCTTAAATTAAAATGTAAACACCAATGTGGCTCAGGGTCTTACCATCTCAGATTGCACTGGCCGGCTTCAATTAGCGGTTATTGGCACGGCCCCCACAGCCGCACCAGGGGTGTTTATTAAAGAGCTGTGGGCTCTCATTAGATGCTGGGGGCTGGCTGCACACACAGAAGTGCCATCAGGTGGCCACGGCGGTACGCAGACAGATCAGTCCCCAAGCATGGACACAGATACGTTCCAGTTGTCAGGAATAAGCACTTCAATCGTTCCCCAGGAAAAAAATCACTTTTCAAAGATCAACTTAAAATATTACATATGCATATAATCTATCCGGGTTTATGATTCGATGCATTAAAATTTCATCATTTTCAATTCCCAGTCGCCCCAAATGAGCACATTTATATTTGACATAACAAATCACCAACCCACAAGGATTTTCCTTCGGTTTCCTCAAATGCTAATTGTGTAGCAGGTCTAATTAAGTTCACATGATTCACTACAGCAGTAGGTACTTCAGTTACTTCAGGACCTGCCAAAAAGAGATCTGAAGTATCTATTCTGCCTCCAAAACAATCATGCTGTGCGCCAAACTGATAACCGTTAAACACAGCTGCAGAGCAAATGTGCGGTCTTCGGCCTGTAAACACAGTGTTCGCACATCAATCTGTGCCACGAGAAATTTCACATTCGAAGTGACCGACTGCAGGTTTCTGTTACTGTTACAGGAGTATCACATGTGAGCACTAATTCATCTCTTTCACCCAGCCCAGCTTCAGCCTAGTTTTTTCAAACCATGAGTGCTCCCTCCACGTAAGACCAGTCACTGAAGCTCTGAAAACCCCAACTCTGGATAAATGCAATAAACGAGCATCTTGTTCAATTGGTTTGTCTCTAGGCTCAATAGAGTGTGGATTATTTTGTATGGCTGAGGACATGCCTACGGAATAACAAACATGCAATATATTTGTTATCCTTCCTCAAGAAAAGTCATACTGTCCTTATCAGAAATGCATTTCTCTTCTTCACACTCAGCTAAAAAATGTAACACAAACCTATGGACAAGTCTGAGCTACAGAAATTAAGCTATTTTTATTTCAGTAACTCAAGTTATTTCCGTGGAAGGAAATCCTTTTCAGAGGGGCTCTCCAAACCGGGTGGGTTGCCGGATGCTCAAGGCCGTGACCACATTCCCTCCAGAGGCCATTAGATCACTATGGCAACTACCTTTCTCCTATCAATCAGCAAGAGCTACAAACACTAATATTCTGAAAAAAAATGTTTTCCTTTTCCACGGCAATAACAATGTGACCTAGTTTCAAGGTTGAAATACACCTCTTTGTGTGCAAAACAAACAATATCTTTGCTGACTGGATTATTTCACTAGAATTCCGCGTTTTAACTGCATGCAAAAACAGTGAAATCAGCAATTGTACTCTGGTTTAAAAAGAAGGTGGAATTTGTGACATAAATAATCTAAGGATGTTACAGCTGGAGTGGGTTAGGCGTATAGATCCAGACAGAAGAAAAATAGGTCTTTGGAAAGGAAGTGACATGTCAGAAACAAAACTGGCAACAAGAAGACTACATATGCTTCCATACAGGTCTTGGCGTTTCTTAAAAGAAACAGACATGTCAATAATTAAATTATATATCTGTAGTTGTTTCTAGGTATCTAATTATTACTGCACAAGGTAAAAATAATTGATATTTTCTAAATGAAATACATCCCCTTCCTATTTAGGGATGTAAGTATTTCCAGTTTGTCTTCAGTGGCTCAAATATCAATACCTAAATCTCTAAGGGTGTCTCCTTTTGCAGTGCAAAACAAACATTGCCAAGTACTACATACACAGCTTTACACAGTCCATTGTAGTAGAGGTACATCTGACTCAAAGGTAGCATCAGTAAATTTATTTTCTGGATATATTAAGCAATGTAGAGATTAAACAAACAATTCCAGTATATACTGTATTTAAATTGTTTCACCCTGGAGCATTCATGAGCATAGTCACTGATGAGACAAAATAAATAAATAAGTTAATTAGCAAGACAGGAAGTGGGGAGTAGAGGTTTTTTTTTCTTTAGCAATTCCTGACCACCCGCTTAGTTTAGTCACCTGCCCGATGCCACTCTGTTGCCACTGTGATCCTGTCCCTCCCCTTGTTAAAAGATTTTCCCAGTTCCCCCAGGCTTATTCTTATTTATCCCTATTTCCCTTCAAAGTCCAGGACAGACATATGCATGTCTACCTGCATTCCAAAACCTTTTTTATAACCCCATCTTTGCACTCTCTTCTTGATTCCTTTTTTTTTCCTATACCCTGCCACTTTCCATAGCTCACCTTTCAAATTCAGCTCAAATGGCTCTCTAAAGAAAGCCTTCAGGAACCAGTGTTGATTTTTTTAAGGTGATCACACTGTTTTCAACAATTTGAAACCAAATATTTGAGTTCCCACTACATCCCTTTCCTTCATAGAGTTTTATGTTGTAGAGGGGGAAACGTATTTGGGAAGTGCCAGAGACAGAAGTAAGTAGGGGATCTGTGATGGAAAACACAGGGAGCCCTGAGTTGTATATGGTGCTCAGCTAAGGGATTTCTAGGGAGGTATCATTTGGGCAGGCTGAGGAAACAGTTCTGCAACACACTGGGAGGTGTATTTCTGCCAGGTCACACAACAAGTGCAAAGGCACAGTGGGGGTGTGGGGAGCCTGGTGATAAGCAGTGATACTGAGCCTGCAGAATGCAGCCAGGGAGGAGGGGATCACTCACAGGGAAGGAGGATGGTGAAGCCACAGGAAGAAGAGAGGCAACCAGATAGCCAAGGGACCAGCCTTGGCAGGAAGACACTGACAGGTGGTTTTGATATTTTATAAGGGGACTTCACAAAATTCATGGTCAATTTTTATAATGAAAAAAAAAAAAACTATGCATGAATTTCAATTTAAGTTACCATCAAAATAAACTTACCTTTTAATTGCATTTCTGCATGAAATTTTTCAAGTATCCTCCTGTATCTACAGAATATACACAGGAGGAACTATGTGGCATTATGTGATTCTTATCACAATAGACTTGCTGATAATCTGAGTGAGACACATTATGGTGATGAGGGTACTAAGTCAAAGTACACAATCAATAAAGGCAGATCATATCTTTGTGTAATTTGAGAAAAATTACTTCATTCACTTAAAAAAAATAAAAGGATCAACACAAAAACACCCACTTCCAAGAAAGTTGGAAAATAAAAATAGGGGATTTTAGAACTGAAAGGAATTTGCTATAGTTTGTGTCTAACCGGAATCCCTTCTTGGCTAGTGTTCAAACATCTTTTCTCTTCTACTAAGGTAATATATTTAGTACTGTAGCCACTGTCTTAACGATAATATCAACTTCCCATTTACTCACACTACTGGCTTCCTTTCCCTGTTTCTTATCTCTTTTAGCATTTTTTAAGATGATTATGTGTTGTAAAGAAAAAGGCTGAAATTGAGTAACCTAGCAACATGTGTAAATATCAAGTTTGTATAGATGTTGTCTATTGCTCTATTGGCAAGGAGTGGGAATCCACTGCAGACAAAAGCAGATTGCCATAATCTTCATCCAGGGTCAGTAGAGGAAAGCTTCCTCCCTCATTGCCATCCATTCTGCCTTTTCAGTCACCAAGGCTGATTACAGCACAGCAAATTCTAGGCTGGCCCCATGATTATTTTGCTACCTAGTAACTTTAGGTGTCTTTGAGGTTGTCTAACTATGAAGGCAAACTATGACAAGGAAATTTTCCATGTACTCAATTACATAAAGTACAGAAGAGCATATTTGTTCTTCCTTAGCTTTTACTTTAATTTCAATCTATAATGTTTCTCATTGTTTGGAAATTCTATTATTTGGTCTCTAGGAAAACATTAGTTTCTTAGAAAGTTTATGCGAGTTCCACTTACCTTTTTACATTGTAAAAAAATTCTCTCTGTGAAAAAGTAAAGAATGATAAATCTTAACTTCTTTGGGTTTGGGGCTAATACTGTTCTGGGAAGGAGAAGACTGGAGATTCAGCCTGAATCTGCCATCAGGTAGGTAAGTGCCAAGAGGGTACAGTTCTTTTCCACTCCATCATCTATAGTGCCAGTGTACACGGATCAGCACAATGAGAAAGGAAATCAAACTCCAGTAGTTGAAAGAATGAATATTCTTCAGGAATCTCTTTGAAAAAAGTTATTCTAGCACACAATGTCTGGCACACAGCAAACATTCAGAAAATGAAGATTTACCTGAAAAATTTCAGTTTTCATATCCCTGTACCTCACTGGAGCAAGAAGATGGAAAGGGCCTAAGAGTCTTTAACCCTTCAGTACTGATAATAGAAGCCAACATATTTTTAATAAAAAATGAAACAAAACAAAACAATAAAAGCTCAGCCCTGAATTCCTGACAAAGCTCAGACTCAGAAGGCTGTCAGATGACTGACCATTTTAACGCTAAAATGCCCCAAAATGAAAATGAAAAATGGATGGCCACAGAGCTGAAATTTAATAATAATGAGATCCCAAAGTTCACAAAAGCTGGCCATACTGGTGAAATTAATCTTGCCACCATGAGCAAAGGAGTTGGGAAAAGGCCTCTCCAAATGGAAGTATCTAAACTGCTTACATAGGAAGTGGCCAGAGGATGGGGAAAACACTGTGTCCTTTGTAATGAAAGCCCAAGAGCTTGCACAAAAATTTCTTCTTTACTCAAATGTAAAAGATAATCTGATGGGGTTAAAAGGAAGAAATCATCTCCCTAGGGGGAAATCTGAGCTTCTAGGATAAGGTAAGCTTTTGCAGATTTTAGTAAAAATAGGCACAGATTGACTAGAAGCTATATTTGCGAACTACCTATCTGGCAAAAGTTTTATGTTATATTGCATTCATAAGCCACTCAAAACTCAACAGAAAGAGACAGAAAGTGTGTGTGTGTGTGTGTGTGTGTGTGTGTCAGAGAGAGAGAGAGAGAGAGAGAGAGAGAGAGAGAAAGGAAGAAAGAAAATGGGCAAGTCGAAACCATAATAGCAGTGTCTATGTATTAAAACAGAGATAGTGACAACACCAAAGACTGGTGAAGCTGTGGAAAAATTGATCTTGCATACATTGGTAATGGGAATGTAACTGTATTTTTCACTCTAGCAAATAGTTTGACACCTTATAAAACTAAATATACACTTATCATTTGACCCAGCACTCTGGCGAACCTCAGAGGAATAAAACTTATACCCATACAAAAACATGCATACAAATATTCTCAACAGCTTTTTGTAATAGCAAACATTTCAAAAACAACTCAAATGTCCTTTGATGAGTGAGTGGGTAAAAAACCATGATATATCCACACCATTATAAGAACAAGGAATGGCCTATTGATACACCCATCTAGGGTAGAGTTCAAGGGCATTTTGCTTAATAGAAAATGTTAGTCTCAAAAAGTAACCTGCTCTATGATTCCATTAACATAAGTATTCTTGAAATGAAAAAACTATAGAGATGGATGAAAGATGGGTAAAAGATTAGTAGTTACTGGGGACTGGGTATTGGAGCTTGGGTGTGTGAGGCACAAATATAAAAATGTAGTCTGAGAGAAGTCCCTGTTATGGTGCTGTTCTGCTTCTGCCCTGTGGTAGGAGCTATTCCAGTCTCTACACAGAATAAAATTGCATAGAACGACACACACACACACACACACACAAATATAGGTTAAACAATGGTGAAAACAAAATCTGTAGTCTAGATAACACAATTGTACTAATGCCAGTACTAATGCCATGTTTTGATAGTGTGCTACAGTTACAGAGGCATTGAGGGAAACTGGGTAACAAATACACAGAACTTAAGAATTAATTTTGCGCATTTTTGAGTGCCTACAATTATTTCAAATTTTTACATTTTTATTTCAAGTTTTTATTGTGTGTTTGTTATGGCAAGGGTTAAAATGAATACTTTTTTAATCTGCATCTTTCCATAACAAAGGAAAGAGGAGATAGAAAGCCTAGGAGGGCCAAGGCTCTCTCAGAGTCTATCATTAAGCATCTGTGGGATTCTGGGCAAGTTCTTTCATGTTCTAGTTCAGCATTTGTGAAAATGGTAGCCCTGTCCCACGGTTTCTAAAAATTGGATGTGTTAATTTTAGTGAAATTCGGTCCAGTGTTTGTTTGGCACATAGTAGATACTGAAAAACATGGCAATTCCCTGTTTGTTTAGCCTATGCTACACTACAATGAAACTACAGATGTATAAACAGGAAGTCATAGATCTACCACAAAGGTTTGAAGAACCAAATCTGAGGCATGGTTCAAACTTGATCACTACCGAGCAGAGCCCAAAGAATACAGGACTTTTTGCCTCATTGACACAATAGCCTCAGCAACCTTACAGCAGAAACTCTTTCCTGCCAAACTTACTCCCCAATTTTCCAAAATAACCTATTACTTTAGGGTAGTTTCAAATTTACAAACTATGATAATAGCACACAGATTTCTCATATATCCCACACCCAGTTTCTACCATTATTAATGTCTGTTAGCATAATCCATTTGTCACAATTAATGAACCAATATTGATATGTTGTGAACTAAAGTCCAATCTTTATTCCAATTTCCTTAGCTTTTCCCAAATGTCCTTTTTCCACTCCAGGATCTCATCCAGGATCCACATTACACTCAGTCCTGCCTGGAGTACCCTTGGCCATGACACTTCTCAGACTCCTTGTTTTTGATGACCTTGACAGTTTTGAGGAATACTGATCATGTGTTCCACAGAATGTCCCTTGACTGAGATTTGCTTTATGTTTCTCTCATGACTGGACTGGGGATATGAGGTTTTTGCTCAAGTATTTTTAATCTTAAACTTTAATCCAAAACTGTACAGATGTGATTAAACTCTATTTAAACTTCCAGAAACTAGCAAGTGGTTTTCTGCTTGCTGTGCTGTTGAGAAACTGCTTTGGGATATCAAATAAATTCCTCAGAACACAATCACAGACATCAAATGGATCAATACTAAAACGTGTCAATTGTAAACAGTCCCAAAATCAATAGCTATGACCTTTATCTTACAGCTTTAGCTCTCTTATTGAATATCTTTTATTAAAATCACCAACTGCGTTTGCAGGAGCCTTTGACAGTCCTTTAAAACTCTGAGTGGCATTTCTTCCACTTTCTAGACAAAGAGTCTTTAGGCTCTTAAAACTGAGTCACTCAACTGACTGAACACCAAAAAGGAAACCTCCTGAAGTGAAATGGACACTATGAGAAATGGTGACTTGATCAGCATAGCCCTGACTGTTAATGGACAACTTAATACATTATCCCTCTTAGTATTTTTTTTGTCTGTTCTACTTAATATGACTGGTTTAATTCTGTAATTATCACACAGTTATTCTTAGTGTTGAAAATTAACTGAAATGTGATCCCTGTTAAACATAAGAGTGGGAATAAAAGAGGGAAGAGATGTATAATTTGGGGCATGCTCGGGCTAACTTGCCCCAATTGGTAGAGTTGGAAACATACCAGGGGATTCCAATTCAATCCCATCAAGGTGGCATGTGCCAATGCCACCTCACTATTCCAAGTGATCAATTTCAGTTCACAATTGATCATAATGAAAGGACTAAGAGTCAAAGGGAGCACATAAACAAGTCTAGTACCTGCTAACACTAACCGATAGAATAAATAAAGGGGAGAGTGATCCAACATGGGAAGTGAGATACTCAGCAGACTCATAGAATGGCAGGTGTCCTAAATAGCACTCTGGCCTCAGAATCAGCCCTAAAGGCACTCGGATCTGGCTGAAAAGCCCATGAGAGTATTTCAGGCATGGAAAGCCAAGACACTCTGGCAAAAAGATCTCTGTGAGTGAGATCCCAGTGGAAAGAACAGGTCTTCAAAGAGGGAGGTGCCTTTCTCTGAAGGGAGGAGAGAACCTCCACTTTGACTATGACCTTGTCTAAACAAGATAAGAGTCGGAGAACTCAAGGGGCTTCCATAGCCTTGGAAACTCATGACTGGTGCATAGGGAGATTATTGATGCCATAAACAGGAGTGTCAATTGGTAAAGTCAACAACAGGAGTCACTGTGCACTTACTCCTCATGTAGGATCTCTGTCCTTAATGTGCTGTACATTGAGGCTTAATGCTATAACAAGTACTCAAACAGTATATTTCACTTTGTGTTTCTATGGGGGTGCAAACGATTGAAATCTTTACTTAATGTACACTAAACTGATCTTCTGTAAAAAAAAAAAAAAAGAAGAAGAAGAAGAAATTATCAATTCCCAACTTGACTCTCACTGGGATTAAACATGACAAGAGGTCTGATCTGATTTCATCATCATTTAAAAAAAAATCATCTATTATTTTTCACTTTATGTTTCTGTGTGGGAGCAAACTGTTGAAATCCTTACTTAAGGTATACTAAGCTGATCTTCTGTATATTAAGATAATTGAAAATGAATCTTGATGTGAATGGAAGGGGAGAGGGAGTGGGAAAGGGGAGGGTTGTGGGTGGGAGGGACGGTATGGGGGGGGGGAAGCCATTGTAACCCATGAGTCGTACTTTGGAAATTTATATTCATTAAATAAAAGATAAAAAAAAATAAAAAAAAAAACTGAGTCACTAAGGCGCCACATTATATATATATATATATATATATAAATTTTTTATATATCTATAAAAAAGTAACCAGGAAAAGGCCAGCAACATGGCTGTCAAGTAATCTCCAGAAATGCAGTGATAAGGTGCTAGATTCTGTCACAACAGCAACTTGGTATAATAAGTTTTCCCGGAAGGATCAATAAAGCATGATATAGATTGGTACATGTTCAGTGTTTAACTGAACAAATCACAGCTGAGATAGTAAATCATAATTTGATATTCATCACAGTATATTCTAAAATATCAGATTATTTTTCCTTGAAATACTTAGTGCTCACAGAAATATCAGCATTTGTATTTTCTGCATGCTAGTCAAAACTGTCCTGCAAAAGAGGCATCAATGATACGCGTATGTAAAATTGACTGCACAGAATCATTATCACTTCTAGGTATGCAGTGGGCCCTTCTGACTGCCTACCCTGCATTCGATCCCACCTTCCCTTGTATACTGAGGGAAGCTGAAATTTCCTCTGATTCAAGGGTAGACCAGCATGAACTTGGGAAATTGGCATATGCCACATCCCTGGCCTCAGTCCCTGGCTGAGGAAAGATGACCATGAGTTAAGAATGGTGAATTTTCAACTTTTCCTTAGAATTACTGGAGCCATTTGGCCAACATGAGGGATCAAGCATCTGATACCCAACCCCTCCCACCTGCTTTAAGAAAGAAAAGGGCAAGGTGACCACTGGCAGGAAAAGGAAAGTGGTAGGATGAGGAAGAATCAGGAGAGAGGCAAGAAGGGAGGTCAGTGCAGAAGGGAAAGGGGCATCAAAATTAACTTCAAACTTTTACAAACTGCAGGTTCATGTCAACTCTACACTGCTGATATAGTGCCCTAAGGGAGTGGCTGCAACTCACTGTTCCATATGCGAACATGTGTGGGGTAGTATGTTCTCACTGATGTATGTTATAATTCCTGCTGGTTTCTTGAGTCACAGCCCCATCTCTCTTACTCCTTTCACCACCAAAACTTATCAGAATGGTAGTCTACATCTCCTCTCTTCGTTTCCTCCCTTCTCACTTATTCCTGCAATGTTTGCATTCAATTGTGCCTCACCCATACTCTCCTAGAGTAGCTCTCACACTTGGCTGCACACTGAAATAGCCTGAACAGCCTTGATTACGGATGCCTGGGTCTCACCTGCAGATCTAATTTAATTATTATAGAGTACGATCAGGCATCAGGATTTTTTTAAACTGCAGGAAATTCTATCATAGAACTAAGAACTAAAGCACCACCAAACAGCTGTTACATATGACCTCTGAATCACTAAAGTCAAATAAATTTTTCTCAGCTGAAATGGAAGGAGGGAAGGAGAGTCATGGTGTAGAAAAAAATTTCTTTTTTTTTTTTTTTTTTGACAGGCATAGTTAGTGAGAGAGACAGAGAGAAAGGTCTTCCTTTCATTGGTTCACCCCCCAAATGGCTGCCACGGCCAGCGTGCTGCGCCGATCCAAAACCAGGAGCCAGGTGCTTTCTCCTGGTCTCCCATGTGGGTGCAGGGCCCAAGCACTTGGGCCATCCTCCACAGCCTTCCTGGTCCACAGCAGAGAGCTGGACTGAAAGAGGAGCAACCGGGACAGAACCGTTGCCCCAACGGGACTAGAACCCGGGGTGCCGGCGCCGCAGGCTGTGGATTAGCCTAGTGAGCCGCGTCTAATAATCCCATAATGCTGGAAAAAAAGGAATGCAAAATCAGTGGGTAGACAAGAGCTCCAAGCATTCAAAAGTAAGCAAAAGTGTGAAGATTTTAAGAGAAATAAACATTGTATTGGATATGAAAGTATATGTTAGGGAAATACTGAAGAGGACAGAGGAGAAATCACTGAATGTCTGCACAAATATACAAATTCTCCTTACTAAGGTACAATTTTCATTGGCAGAGAGACTAGAATGTAAACCCACTTACTTGGATTACAAAAAAGCTCTCTAAGGGGTCTCAGGGTCTTAAAATTCATGTATGCATTAAAAGAAAATCTTAGCTAACTGCATGTATCACTTTTCTGTGCAGTTTCAGAAGCAAAAGTGATAATTCAAAAAAAAGTCAATCTGTATTATGGGTTCACAAGCAACATGATACTTCAGAAGACATTACTAGCAGAAAGCAAATTAAGAAACTGGATTTCTGGGGTCTGTGTTGTGGCACAGCAGGCTAAGCCACCACTGGCATCCCATATGAGTGCCATTTGAGTCCACGCTGCTCCACATCCCATCCAGCTCCCCGCTAATGCTCCTGGAAAAGCAGCGGAAGATGGCCCAAGTGCTTGCCCTGGCCATTGCAGCCATTTGGAGATTGAACCAGTGGATGGAAGATTTCTCTCTTTTGTCTTTATCCTTTTTTAAAATTCAGCCTGTCAAATAAGCTAAATCTTGGAAGAAAGGGAGGAAGGGAGGGAGGGAGGGAGGAAGGAAGGATTTCTGTGTCAAAGTAACACTAATACTATTGCCAGAGAGAGACTGCTAATGCCTACTGAGCACATATGAAGTGCTGGTATTAAGCATGTAACACCCACCAGTAGTAACATCTCATGAATCATCATGAGCTTGATGAGAAGGAAGAATCTTCATTCTCTCTATTTTAAAGATAAGGAAATTGAGGTTTAGAGCAGCAAGTGAACAGTTCAAGATCTGCAACTGCATTTTGCAGAAAAGTGTTTGAAATCAACTCTGTCCAAATCCACAGCCTTAGTTTTTAACTGTTTTACTCCATTTTATAAATTTTGATTCACCAAATTAATTAAACAAATAAAAAACAGCTATAGACATGCTAGTGTATATTCTAAAAAAAATTAGGTAAATTAACAGAGAACAATTTGGGCAATTACAAGCCAGGAAGAACCTAAGTTAAAAGCCAGTTTATGCTAAATGTAAAATCCAGAGCCAGTCATTCTGGGTTCTCCATAAATGTTTATTGGTGATGATGGAGGAATAATAATATTATACTATACTTGATGCATGCTATTTTTGAAGCTTTAAAGTTCTCCCTTTGTGAATATATTTTCCTATAACTCTGCTTTTCATTTACACACAACCATAAGTCACTACTCCAAAGTCTCTCCTAATGAATGATAGCTGAGCAAATCCCAATTTCCAACAAAGGCACTTCAGTTTAGAAAGCACACATCATGGGCTGGCTTCCATCAACTTGAAAATGATACCTTATATAAATAAAGGAGAAACAATAGCATGATTTGACATAAGTCTTCACCTTCTACTAAATAATGCACATATGAAGGATCTTGCAAAAACTCACAGGACACAAGCATTTGATATAGTGGTTAAGCCGTCACTTTGGGATACCTGCATTCCATATTAGAGTGCTCCAGTTAGTCTCAGCTCTGCTCCTGGTTCAAATTCCCCAAGCCTCGGGAGGCAGCAGTGATGGCTCAAGTTGCAACGTCCCTAACACCCACGTGGGAGATCCAGCTTGAGCTCCCGGCTCCTGGCTTTGGCCTGACCTTGCAGGCCCTGGCTCTTGTGGGCTTTTGGGGAATGAACCCAGAAGACAATTGGAGATTCTGTTTCTCTCTCATTTTCAAATAAATCAAATTAATTTTACAAAATTTTCAGTTTGTAAAAAATGCATATTATGAAAGAATTACGCAAGGATCTCAAAAATTTTTATTCAAAAATAAACTTACCTTTTAAAACAATTTTCCATGAATGTTTTGAAGTACCCTCATATATGTGCTCTATATAGTGAGGACCCAGATAGGAATATCTCCCCTGTTAAATGACTGCTCTAGACGGATGTACTGCATCCTATTCATCACTGCTCTCCTGCTGGGCACTTGTAGTAGATTCCAGGAAAATATCTACTGATCCTATTTAGTGATTGATATTAACCAAAATATTACAATACACATATATAGTGAGAAAACACATTTGATTTCATGATGATATTTTCCTTATTGGAAATTGCAGATGTAACTGTTTACATTTCACAAGATTCAATTTAGAGAGTAGAACCAGGAAATCAGGCAAAGAACATTTTGTGTTTTGATTATTACTGAATATTTCATAGCTCCTGAGGCTATCAGACTCCTTGTTCATTTAAGTTAAAATACATTAAAGATGGCGGTATGTCAGAATAATGAACTATCTTTCATTTAAATTTAATCCATTTTAAAATTTAGACAAATTTGAGTTCTCTGAAAGTTTCTATGAATTGACAGAAAGTAAGTCATGGGCCCACTAATAAAAAATATAAACACGTTAAGGTTTAAAAGAACCACTGGACATAATTCATACAGGAATAATCCAGTATCATCTCATGACCATGTGGATGTCTATGTGGGTTAGGTTACTGTGGTCATTGCACAGGAGCCCTGATCAATCTTCCCTGAAGAAGGATGACCACAGGAAAGCATATGAAAGATAATTGCAGATAATACAGAAAATACTAAAAAAAAAAAACCTCTGAATGTATATGAGTGAAATTGACATCTTCTGATTTGATTATAATTTATAGCTCATGGCTATATTCCTGTGAAACAGTGGTCTTTCTACTTTTTACTTGTTGAACACTATATTTAGTGGAGTATTAAGCTTGGGATTATAAAGTAAATTGAAAGCATGTTATTGCAAAAAGAAAGAAAGAAAGGAAGGAGTGAAGGAAGCAGGGAGGAAGGAAAGTGCTCTTATATTCTTAGAATTGTATCTTTGAAACTCTTGAAATCTGTTCTCTCTATATTAATGAACATTTCTGTCGAAGAAAGATCCCAAGTTACAAGTTAGGAGCTGTGAACTACTTTTAATCACCTTCAGTCAGAATGAAAAGTATAGTTTCCTTTTAATTATCATTCTCCAAACTATCTTACTAGATTTATAATCAATACATAATTTTTAAAGAACACTGTGAGAGCTTCCTAATGTAAATTAAGTATTATAAATTACATGGATAGGAAACTGATAACTCTTACACCTGAACCCATAGATTCCCACATCTGGAAGTTGTATCTGCCTGGCTTCACTACACACCCATTTATGCAACACAATCAAGGTGCTACAACATTCCTTGGGTGTCTAGAGACAACTCCTCAACCATAAATAAGAGAGAGAAAAGCTGGTCTGAATCAAGAAATGTGTCTCATATTATGATGAAAGAAAAAAGTGATGAGAGCTTGAGGTAGTAATATATTACAATAATATTGCTGAATGTTTTCTGCATGGTGGGCCCTATTCTAAAAATTTAACATAATACCACTTTCCAACCTCACAAGTCTGAGCTGAGTACTACCAATGGAGAAATGGGATTACAGAGTTAAGAAATGTGTGTAAGACCACACACCTAGCAAGGGGTCAAGAAATATGCTAATTGCTATTGGGTCCTAAAAACTAGGAGTCAGAAGAAGAATGCAGGTTGTGACATTTAATTCTCTTTCACATCAAAAACTCCATAAGCACAGCTCTTTCCTTGAAGACTGTGAAAGTAGGCTTCTTTGGCTAGCAGGGTCATTCAATTGCTGCACAGCCCTAGCTGCCTGTGAACAACTTTTTCTGAATCACTTAGGAAGGACTGAGGGCTAACGGTCTGCTGCCCCCAAAATACACACACACACACACACACACACACACACACGGAGCAGGCATTTGGTGCGGTGGTTAAGGAGCTATTTGGGAAGCTTGCATCCATGTCAGGGTCTCTATTCTCAATTCCAGCTTCCTGCTAATGCACATTCTGAAAGACAGTGATGGCTCAAGTACTTGGGCCCTTACCACCATGTGAGAGACCCAGATTGAGCCCTTGGATCCTGGCTTTGGCCTGGCCCAGCTCTAGCTGCAAGCATTTGAGGAATGAACCAGTGAACAGGAGATCATAATCTCTCAGTCTCTAATTGTGTGTCTTCCTTTCAAATAGATGAAAATAAGCAAATATATATGCTACCTATCTTTAAAAAATTACACATATGCACAATCTATTCTGTATACAGCAATAATATTATATATCTTTCTCCCAATTAGACTGTTAGCCTCTAAGGGCACAGGCTACATCATTGTATCTGATTATCCTTACATCTTGAACATCGAATGATTAGCTGAATAAATTTCTAGTCTGATTTTAGTTACCACAAAACTCTTCATAGAGACAAGTTGCAATTGGAAGGGAGTCACAAGAGATGGGTTGGCAGATGATTGCCCAAATACACACCATTCTTGAGGTTCCACTGCCATTTCTACAGAGTATGTATATCCAATCTTGATCCATACTCTTGATTCCATTCTATAGTCTCAGCTCCAGAGAGTTGAAAAAACTTACTGGAAGAACACTGACAGATTGAGAACCACTGTAAGGAAAGCATCTCAAATCAAGACCTCGGGCTGTTGGAAGAAAACAGAGGGAGATGGGGCTGGTGTCATGGCGCAGTAGGTTAAGCCTCTGTCTGCAGCACTGCCATTCCATATGGGCCCTCGTTTAAGTCCTGGATGCTCCACTTCCGATCTGGCTCCCTGCTAATGCACCTGGGAAAGCAGTGAAAGATGGGCCAAGAGCTTGTGCCCCTGTACCCACGTGGGAGACATGGAAGAAGCTCCTGACTCCTGGCTTCAGATCAGCCCAGCTCCAACCATTGTGGCCATTTGGGGAGTGAGCCAGTGGATAGAAGACCTCTCTGTCTCTCTCCCCCTCTCCCTCTCACTCTCTCTGTGACTCTGCCACTAAAATAAAAAAATAAAATCTTAAAGAAAACACAGAGGGAGAGATGCCAAAATCCAGTCTATTAAAGGAAACAAGAGAGAAGCCCTGGTGTGAAGCCAGATACGTGAGTATCTTTCAAAATAAGTACATTCTAGAGTTGCTGTGGTCAAGAAAACTAGCCTCTTCTCTTTCAAGCTCCCAGATTAGTATGGCCCACTAAAAGAGAGAGAGAGAGAAAAGGCAATTTGGTAGGCAGAACAGCTGCCCCAAAATAACTATGTCCTAAACCTTAGAAACCTTTGAACACATGGCCTCACAAGCAAAAGACACTTTACAGTTAGGATTAAGGACCTAAGATGGGAACAGTAGCCTGGATAGTGCAGGTGGACCCAAGCTAATCATGAGTCCTTAGATCAGAGAATTTTCCCTGGCTGTGGTCAGTGAGCAGATGATGTGACTACAGAAGGGCCAGCAAGATGACATGTAGCTGGCTTTGCAGATTGAGGAAGACACAGGAACCAAGGAACGTGGGTGGCCTTTAAAAACCAGAGAAGGCAGGAAATGGATGATCCCCTAGAGAATCCTCCAGAAAGGAGCACCACTCTGTCAGCATCTCATTCTTAGCCTAGTGAGACAAATGCTTCAGAGTCCAGACCTGCAGAACTGTAAGACAATAAATTTGTGTTGCTTTAAGCTACTAAATTGGTGGTAATTTGTTAATGGCAGCAGTAGAAAATTAAACATAGGGATCTTCAAATTCTAGCTGAAGACTGCCCCTTGAGGGTGGAAGAAAGAAACTATAGAGCCCCAAATTTGTGTCACAAGCACAAGAGAGAGAGAAGAGAGAGAGAGAGAGAGAGAGACAGAGAGAGAGAGAGAGAAAGGCAACATCCGACCCAGACAGCTCAACAATGGAGGCAAGGAATTGGAATGAAAATGTTTTTAGAGAATTATAGCAAACCCACTGAGAATACCTAATGTAAAAGCTGATACGGTAAATCTTTTTGGTCTTTGGAGATACTCTACACTTATTCTAAACCCCAACCCAAGATTCTGTTTAGAGAAGCCTGATTTAAAGCCAATGTAGGAAGTCTAAGAGCAATCAGAATAAAAGCCACACTGTTGTGTGCTCCTAAGTGGTTTCTGCCCTCCCTCACAGTCCAAGGTCAGCGTAGCCTGTGCATGAAACAAGGAGGCAGTCAACAAAGCCCCTAACAAAACCCACGCCCAGGTTACAGAAAAACACATCAGGCCACTGAAAGATTAAAACAAATGAGATCAGTTCCTCTCATTTCTTCCAGTACTTCTAGGCAAAGAAAGCAGAAATCACAAGACAAAAGTTAGTTGTATGCAGCACTTTTAAGAGCTCTTCATGGAAAGTACCTTGATTTCATAATCTCCATTAATTAAGAGTAAAGTTAAGCACGGATATCATAAACACATTTGCTTATCTTGGTTCCCATCAAATGGTCATATGATACGAACTTAGCGACTGTTGGGAAAGAAAATTCTGCAGGAAAGGAAGGTATTGTTTATTCTTGTGAAAAGCTGAAATAAAGTCCATGCAGAAAAAAAGACTTCTTAGAAAATTAAAACAAAAAAGCAGCTTGTGTTTGAGTTTCACCGAATATTTTGTCACATAACGACACAGAACAGGAATTACTTTTTATATACAAACTAAATCATTACAATTCAAGGAAAACCTAAGACAATCAAGTATAGCTTAAATTCTTAACATAATGGGACTGCCAATTAAAAAAATAACTCCTTGACGTTTGTAAGTGTTTTACCATCTGTTTTATGATTTAACTGTCAAACTAAATTATCCTAAACTTGAGACTGTACTACCTACTGAAACCTACCAGTTATTTTTACTTTTGGAATCCTGAAATCACAGCATATGAATGAAACCTTGGAAGTCACCCTAATCCAATGACTTGCCTAATAGGGGAAGACATCCCTAACAGACATTTTCACTTTGTAAAAGGCTCCATGGGATACAGCACTTTTCCTTTCAGAATCTTCTACAGAGCAGTATATGCTTAAACTTCTGGTGCAAAACAAAAGAAAAAGAAAACTGGTCATGTATTCCATCCATACTAGACCAGGTATTGTGGTAGAAGCACTATATTTATTTAAATTATTTACTTTCTACATCATCCCAATGAACTACTGAGCTTCATTTTGTAGATGAAAAAAAAAAACCAGCTAAATACAGGATACTTACTTACTGTCTAGTTAATATAACTGAATGTCATTGTTATACAAGTTAATATTTGACATTATTTTAAAAGTAACGAGGTTATAGAAAATATCACAAAAAATGGTGAATAAAATGCATTCTGAATAGCCTTCAATGTTTAAATGTACTGCTGATAACCTATATTAGTATCAATAGACAAAAAATAATCATTATGTATATTATAAAGAAATATCTTAAAGCAAATAGCAGAAGGTATACAATAATTTCATTTGGATAAAACTATGAAAATCATATGAGTATTATATGTACATGTGCATCGCATTCTGTACCAAAATACAATTTGCCTAATGTGAACACAAGGAATTATACATTCCCAAAGATATGCATATAGTTCCCAGTTTCATGACACTTTCAGTGAGCTTTTTTTTTTAGTCATTAATGAATACTTCTAGAGACTTCTTTACTCTTTTCATGACTGATGTGTGTAAAAAATGTAATAGAGAATCATTAGCGCTGTGAAGCACAGAACATGGATAGGATGGAAGATTTTTACCATTGGATACAGTCCAGTTTTATAATACGGAAAAAAGAAGAAATAATTTAGACAATTTACTGCATTTCTGTTATGTGTTTGACAATGCATTAGGCACTTTGCATATATATATATATATAAGGATCTATATATATATATAAGGATATATAGATAAGGATCTATATATATATATATATATAAGGATCTCATGGGATCCTTAAATGTGAGCTTTCAGGGATTTACAGATATGGAAATTGAGACTTACAAAGGAAAATAACTTTCACAAGAAAACATGACTATTAAGAAGGAAATTCTAATTACATAGGATTCTATCTGCTTAAATAAAGCCTCACAGGGCATGTGTTTATCCTAACAGTTAAGATGCCTATATCGTACTTGGAAGCACCTGGTTTTAATACTCAGTTCTGACACCTTATTCCAGTTTCCTGCTAATGCATTCCATGGGAGACAGTGATGTTGGCTCAAGTAATTGGAATCCTACATTCCATTTGAAAAATCTGGATTCTCTCCCTCTCCCTCTATATTATATCATAATTAATTAGTATGTTTGTATGGTTTTTTTTTTTATTTCCCTCCCTGTCACTGGCACTCTCCAAATAAAAGAAAAAGGTCATTTTTCCTCCAAGGTCATTATGACACTTGGTAAAGAAAAATTGGTGGTGAGGAATAGTTTTAGAGCTAGGGATCAAACGTCAGACTAAGCTGCTAGCTAAGAAACTTAAATGATAGGAAAAGTTTGAGCACCAACATTCTACTTCAAGCAGAGAGAATTTTCAGTAACATCCCAGACGGGCCCATGCCTGGCCTGATGAACATGCTTCTGGAAACTGCCCTTTACCTCACAGTAAACATCACCCAGGAACCTGCAGCGCTTACTTGTGGCCAGTGTGCAGGAGAATCTCCAGCATGCACACAGTGGACTCCTAGGAGGCAGTCAGACAAGCGCAAAGGGAGCAAGCCCAACTCCTTCATACTTTCATACAGTTGTTAAACACCTGATCCATGAACACCCAGCTTTCTGCTTATGTGGTGGCTCATGTGCGTATATGCCCAGGACATGTTTACACATTCTTCAAATATCACAGAAAATCCTACTTTCTTTGTGAAGTCTTCTGAATTGATTTTCTTAAGTTCGCTCTAGCACATTCTCTCTGTGTTTTGGACTATACTGATTACATAACCCCATTATACTAGCCTCTCAGTAATCACATTGTTTATTGACAAATAAGTTCTTTGACTTCATAGTTCTTTAAACCTCAGCCCAACCAAGTGCTCAATATTCATTTGTTAAATAAATCTGCTATTCATTGTCTGGATCATTTAAGGTACACATTATTTGAGTACCTGCAATTTAACATGCAATTAGAACCAATGGAATGTATTGTCAAAAAGTGGCATGGGGGCCAGCGGCGCAGCTCAATCGGCTAATCCTCCGCCTGTGGTGCCAGCACACCCTGTTCTAGTCCAGGTTGGGGCACCGGATTCTGTCCCGGTTGCCCCTCTTCCAGTCCAGCTCTCTGCTGTGGCCCAGGAGTGCAGTGGAGGATGGCCCAAGTGCTTGGGCCCTGCACCCAAATGGGGGACCAGGAGAAGCACCTGGCTCCTGTCTTCGGATTAGCGCGGTGTGCCGGCTGCAGTGCGCCAGCCTCAGCGGCTATTGTGGGGTGAACCAACGGCAAAAGGAAGACCTTTCTCTCTGTCTCTCTCTCTCTCACTGTCCACTCTGCCTGTCAAAAACAAAACAAAGCAAAAAAAAAAAGTGGCATGGGGATGAAGGCATTTTCCTAAAATAGAATAACGTTGTAAAGAAATTAAAACAGTAAGAGCTACTTCTTGCTGAGCACTGTGTGCCAGAAAATGTTCCCCTAGCTTTGTGTGTATTAATTCACTTAATTTTCATAATAACATTTGAGAAGTATAGTTATTTTTCCCATTTCCCAGGTGAGAAAACTGAGGCAGAGGAAGACTAAATAATCAGCAAATAACGAGTAGAGCAGGGATTTGAATCCAAACAGGTGGGCTCCAGAGTTATTGCTCTTAACTAATGTCAGTCAAATTTTCCCTTCATTTAAGACCCAAAAGCAGCTCTATAAGATAGGAGAAGTCAAGTTGAGCCAGTCTGATCTGTGCTCCATGGCTTTGTAGGTCAGAGGCAGAACAGGTGTTCTGGGTGTTCATGCTGCGGGGCTGTTTGAAGGTCACAGAGAAAAATGATAATCACATTCTCCACTCACAGGGGCTGCTCCTTCTGCTTCAATTCAGCAGACATTGTCCCCTGCCTTGCTCTTCCGTTGTGGAATACGGTGGCTAGTTTGGGCTGTAACTCATACGGGTATCTTTTTAAAAGCAACTCGTTGAATTTTAAGAAAAGATCTGCCTGGATTTTGTTTGAACTAGGAATAAAATGTCACTTAAAAATAGTTTTTAAATGATTTTCATTCGCCTTATAGTTTTTCTATATAAGTCAAGTTACTTTTTAAAGATTATCCCTAGGCACCTATGGATGCTACTATAGATACCTTTGTTTTTTTTTTTAAAAAAGTATATTTTTGGTTTTTATTTGATTTGTATCTGTAGCAATGTTGTTAATGTCTCTAATTATAATAAGCAGAAGTGGGTTTTCCATGTAGAAAATCATATCCTCTATCAATAACTAACATTTTTATTTCATCTTCTTTCTAGTCCTTGTAAATGTTTAATAATTTTTCATGTCTTACTGTGCTGGCTAGTATATCTAGCACAAGCTAGGGTATGGGAGATGTGAACTTAAGGAAACTGAGTTTAAAATTAGCATGTTATACCATGTTTTCTGATTTCTGACATATCAGATAATGAGTTTAATCATTGGTTAAGAAGCTCTCATTCCATACCAGAGTGTCAGGGTTTCATTCCTGGCTCTGGCTTCCAATTTCAGTTACCTGCCAGTGCAGACCTGGGAGAGAGCAGGGGATGGCTCAAATAGTTGAGTCCCTTTCACCTACCACAGGAGACCTGGAATGTGTTCTTAGCTCCTAGTTTTGATCCAGGCCCAGCCCTAGTCATCAGAGGCATTTAGGCAGTGAACAAGCAGAAGAGAATTCTTTTTGCCTCTGCCTCTCTTTTTCTCTCTTTCAGGTAAGGGAATGCTAATTTGCTAAGAAATGTTATTCTCCTTTTAATAACAGGTACTTTAAATAGTTGAATGCTTGTTCTGCATACACTGAGATGATTATGTAGTTGGTCAGCTAACTTAATGATTATATTAATGCACTGCTTAGTGTTAAGCCAACCTGCCAATCCAGCAATAAACTCAACTGGGTGTTGAACAGTTCTGGATTTAGCCTGCCGTAAGAACTCCGCACCTGTATTTATGAGTGAGATTGATTTACAGTCTCCTGCTCTTGAACTGTCCCTGTCTGGTCTTCATAAAATGAGATGGTCCAGGTTCTCCCTTCAATCTTCTGGAAGAGTTTATGTATAAAACATCATGCTCTGGTAGAATGACCAAATGACCAAAAAATATCATTTTAGCTTATTGCTGTCTTTAAGGTAAGATAAGCTATGGTCCAATTTCTTTCATAATGCAGGAAGATTTGAGTTTTTTTTTTTTTTTTTTGAGTCAGCTTTGGTAATACTCAATTTTTTAGGAAAGTCAGAGCTACATAACTGACATTTATGAAATTAAATTCAGAATTTGGGAGGGCATTAGACAATAAAAATTTATTGCAAACTCACTAATCCAGAATACAGCAATGGTAAACGATATCAGCAAATCTCTATTCCATCTCAATTCTGCCTTGGATAACAATGTCTCAGAACTGTGTCAAAAGCCTTTTCTAAGTGAAGAAACTTACAATGAAGAACCTATGAAAATACCAAAGCATTGCTAACATGTCTCCTTTCTTATAGTCTGTGGACATTTTCACAAAAAACACTGGAACTATTTGATCTTATCAAGTTGATGGGCATTTCTGAACTGATCACTTGTTATTACTATACCCTCCTTTCCCTTCAGCAAGATACCAACTATTTCATAAACTTATTTTTTTCCTTATAACTCTTTGTGTTCACATAAAGCAATATTTAGTTTGGTTTCATTTCTTATTTTTCCCTATTAAATTACCACTCAAATCTAGGGTAAATAAAATGAATTGAAAGTATGTTATTGGAAAAATTAAAAGGAAAAAAGGAAGGAAAAAGTAGGGGAAAATGTACCATATTGCCTAAAATTGTGTATATGAAATATGTTCTCTTTATAAATTTTAAAAATTTTTCAAAGCTATGCCACTAAGTAAATTCATGCCTCACTCTCAACTGAAAATTAGTTTTCAGTGTTCAAATATATGTTAATTAGAACTAAGCTTATAAATCTGTGTATGTGGGTATGTCTAATATGCCTCAAGAACACATCATTTCTTTAAACTTCAGAAAAAGCAAGGTAGGATACAGCAAATAAACTTAGAGCTTAAAATTTGCATAGCATCATTTCATAATACCTCTGATGAATTCCTTTGCCATTCAAAGTTGCACACTAGTGAATTGTTATGCTAATGTAAAGGGTCATTTAGAATCTTGAAAGAAGAAAATTACTGTTTGTTATGTTATAGAAGCCATCACAAGGGATTTAGCATATAAATCATATTTTTTAAAAGTCTCCAAAATGTATTCAAGTTTACATTTTCAGGCAACAACTGTCCTTAAAAGAAATGGCATCTGCTCATCTTTAAGCCCAAGATAAATTCAATGGTCACACTGTACTGCCAAAGTTCAACCTGGCAACTCAGTGGTTAACCTAAAAACCAAAGTAAATTACAGTCAACTACCAAGTCCCCTGAATAATACTTAAGGACATCTGGGAGAAATAGTAATTGTGTAGAAGCCCAAAAGTAAGGAGGAAAAAGAGGGAAGAGGGTGGAAAGGGGAGAAAGAGAGAGAGAGTACTTTATTTGGGAAGAGTGAGAAAGAATAGTAAAGAAAGAATATGTGACAGTCTCAAAGGCATTAACAGATGGTGTTACACTGCATCCAATTTTCCTTGAGCTGTTAAGAGGCCATATCCAATTTTCTCACTCTGACATTTTAGAAGTTCCTGCAACCTCCATTATCATGGTTGGGTTGAAAATAGGGTTAGCCAATTTCCCTAAAATATCAGCTGAGACAAAAAACAAAACAAAACAAAACAAAAAAAACCCTCAAAATACAAACATGGTACAATAACAAGATGGGTTGGACAACAGGAAGTTATAAGGGCCTCCCCACCTTCTTCCATGACTGCAGGGAAATGAACTCTTAAGCATATCCCAGGCTCCTTTCCTGACAGCTCCAGCTGCACGCTCAGCCTAACTAGTAAACAATACCCAGATAGTCTGCAGGCCTGCAAATTAACAGCCCCAACATTCTGCTAGGACCCAAAGTAAAGTAAAACACAGCTTACCTAAGGTTTTATGAATACTTCAACTCCACTCACAATTAATTTAAATAAAATAATCACCAATAAAGCAGAAAACCAGGCATGTAAGGAGTCCAGAGTTATCAGTGTCAAAGAATCATGTAGCATAGAATATCAAGTTGTGATCTCGATATTATTTTTAACTGAGTACTTTTAACTCACTAAATTGAGTAATACAATTTTTAAAAACTTATTTTTTCCAAAGTATATTATCAAAATGAATTTTATCTGAGAAATGTTTGTTCAAAGTTACCGATAATGTAAAATAAAAACAGGTGTAGTCATCCCCTTTTATCCGTGGTTTCACTTACCAAGGTTTCAGTTACCCAGGTCAATTACAGTCTGAAAATATTACATGGAAAATTCCAGAAATAAATAATTGAAAGTTTTAAATTGCACATCATTCTGAGCTGTGTGATGAAATCTCATACTTTCTTGATCCTGTCCTGCCTGAGATGTGAATAATCCCTTTGTCCAGCATTTCCATACGGTACACACTACTCGCCTATTAGTCACTTCACTGTCATCTCGGGTATCAAATTCACTGTCATGGCATCAGAATGCTCATGTTCAGGTAACCCTTAGTTCACTTAATAACGGAGTACAAGACCAGTGAAGTGTTTCCTTTACTTTACAAGAAGGGCGAAATGAGACAGGGAGAGTCTATATTCACCTAGCTTTTTATTAGTGTTTTTATAATTGTGCTATTTTATTATTAGTTGCTGCTATTAATTTCTTATAGTGTCTTAATTTATAAATTAAGCTATCATCAGGACTGATATTATAGTACAGTAAGTTAATCTGCCACTTACAGCATTGACATCCTATATTGGAGGGCTGGTTCAGGTCCTTGCTGCTTCATTTCCCACCCAGCTCCCTGCAGATGCACCTGGAAAGGCAGCAGAAGATGACCGAAGTACTTGGGCCCCAGCCAACCACATGGGAGACCCAAATGGAGTTCCTCGTCTTGTCCATCCCTGACTGTTGTGGCTACTTGGTGCTCATGACAAGAGCCTCCCGTGATTACTGAGGCCATAAACAAGAGTGTCAATTGTTAAATCAACAACAGCAGTCACTGTGCACTTACTCCCCATGTAGGATCTCTGTCCTTAATGTGTTGTACAATGTGAATTAACAGTATAACTAGTACTCAAACAGTACTTCACACTGTGTTTCTGTGTGGGTGCAAACTGTTGAAATCTTTAACATAGTATATACCAAATTGATCTTCCTTATATAAAGAGAATTGAAAATGAATCTTGATGTGAATGGAATGGGAGAGGGAGCGAGAGATGGGATGGTTGCAGGTGGGAGGGAAGTTATAGGGGGGAAAAGCCATTGTAATCAATAAGCTGTACTTTGGAAATTTATATTTATTAAATAAAAGCTAAAAAAAGAAAAATCTCTCTTTCTCTCTGTCTCTATTTCTATCTCTATCTCTGTGTATCTTTACCTTTCAAATAAATAAATAGCTTTAAAACATTTTATCACAGGTATGTTTGTATAAGAGAAAACTATGCATAGAACTTGATACTGTTTGCATTTTAAAGCATGCACTGGGGGTCTGATATAATAAAAAATGCCTACTTGTGTTTTTAAAAAGCTGGCCAAAACTTATGATTCATTGACTGTTACACAATTTAATGATTTTTAAATGCCTGCAAAATTATCTTGCTGCTTAAATAAACCAAAAAAAAAAATCACTCAGACTATATAAAGTACTTTCTCCTATCAATAAAACTTAAATCAGCCATGTTTTAAAGCAGACTGAAAAGCCAATATAAGACTAATTCGCCGGTGCCGCGGCTCACTGGGCTAATCCTCCGCCTTGCGGCGCCGGCACACCGGGTTCTAGTCCCGGTCGGGGCACCGGATTCTGTCCCGGTTGCCCCTCTTCCTGTCCAGCTCTCTGCTGTGGCCCGGGAGTGCAGTGGAGGATGGCCCAAGTGCTTGGGCCCTGCACCCCATGGGAGACCAGGAGAAGCACCTGGCTCCTGCCATCAGATCAGCACGGCGGCCATTGGAGGGTGAACTAACGGCAAAGGAAGACCTTTCTCTCTGTCTCTCTGACTGTCCACTCTGCCTGTCAAAAAAAAAAAAAAAAAAAAAAGACTAATTCCAGTGGTCAAACTACATAAACATGCCCACTGATATTTAAAAGAAATGTTTATCAACTTTCACTAGTGATACAATATCTTTTTTCTATTATAAATAGATTTCTAAGGAAATTCAACTATCTGCAACCAGATGGCCACTGTTCAAATCTGCTAGCTATTAGCTGTTTGCTTTTGGTCAAGTTGCTAACCTTCTCTATTTCTGGAATACTTCATCTGGAAAGTAGAGACATCAGTAGTTCCTATTTTAGAGTATTGTTTTTAGCTAATAGTATTTAAAATAAAATAATCCAATTAGTGGATAAGTGTTGACTATAGGTCCTTTACTATATTTTCACTTTTTAAAAAAATATATATTGAAGCCGGCGCCATAGTGTACTACGTACGTTAATCCTCCACCTATGGCACTGGCATCCCATATGGGCACCAGGTTCTAGTCCCAGTTGCTCCTCTTCCAGTCCAGCTCTCTGCTGTGGCCCGGGAGGGCAGTGGAGGATGGCCTGGGTGCTTGGTCCCCTGCACTTGTGTGGGAGACCAGGAAGAGGATACTGGTTACTGGCTTTGGATCGGCATAGCTCTGGCTATTGTGGCCATTTTGGGAGGTGAACCATCGGATAGAAGACCTTTCTCTCTGTCTCTCCTCACTATCTGTAACTCTACCTGTCAGATAAATAAAAAATCTTTTAAAATAGTTTAAAACAAAAACAAAATATATATTTTATGTACTTGAAAGGCTGAGTGGCCGGCGCCACGGCTCACTAGGCTAATCCTCTGCCTTGCGGCGCCGGCACATTGGGTTCTAGTCCCGGTCGGGGCACCGGATTCTGTCCCGGTTGCCCCTCTTCCAGGCCAGCTCTCTGCTGTGGCCAGGGAGTGCAGTGGAGGATGGCCCAAGTGCTTGGGCCCTTCACCCCATGGGAGACCAGGAGAAGCACCTGGCTCCTGCCATCGGATCAGCGCGGTGTGCCGGCCGCAGCGCGCCGGCCTCAGTGGCCATTGGAGGGTGAACCAAAGGCAAAGGAAGACCTTTCTCTCTGTCTCTCTCTCTCACTGTCCACTCTGTCAAAAAATAAATAAAAAAATAAAAAAAAAGAAAGGCTGAGTGGCAGATAGGAAAGAGAGAGACATCTTCCATCCACGGTTCAATGCCCAAATTCCTGCAGCAGCCAGGGCTGGGCCAGTAGGAAGCGAAAAGCCTGTAATTCCATCTAGGTCCCCTCCATGGGTGGCAGGAGGAGCCAAATACTTGGGCCATCTTCTGCTGCTTTCACAAGCACATAAGCAAGAGCTGGATTTGAAGCAGAGCAGCTAGTTCTCCAAAACTGGAAGCCGGGGATGCTGGTGACTGAGGCAGCAGCTTACCCCACTGTGCTACAACACCATCCCCTATATTTTCACTTTTTAAGTTCCCATGTTCTCTAAACAGAATACTAGTAAATCAATTTAAATAATGATTTTAGGGGTCAGTGCTATGGTATAGTAGGCCAAGCCTCTGCCTGTGGTGCTGGCGTCCGATATGGGAACCAGGTTGTGTCCCGGCTGCTCCTCTTCTGATCCAGCTCACTGCTTATGGCCTGGGAAAGCAGTGGAGGATGGCCCAAGTGCTTGGGCCCCTGCACCCATGTGGGAGAACTTGAAGAAGCTCCTGGCTTCGAATTAGCCCAGCTGCAGCCATCGTGGCCATTTGGGGAATGAACTAGAGGATAGAAGACATTTTTCTCTGTATTTCCCTCTCTCTGTCTGTAGCTCTACCTCTCAAATTAATAAATAAAGGTCTTTAAAAAGTGATCTCTGTCCTTAATGTGTAGTTCAATGTGAATTAATGATATGACTAGTGCTCAAACAGTACTTGGCAATTTGTTTCTGTGTGGGGGCAAACTGATGAAATCTTTACTTAATATATACTAAATTGATCTTCTGTATATAAAGATAATCGAAAATGAATCTTGATGTGAATGGAATGGGAGAGGGAGCAGGAGATGGGAGGGTTGTGGGTGGGTGGGAAGTTATGGGGGTGGGGAAGCCATTGTAATCCATAAGCTGTACTTTGGAAATTTATATCTACTAAATAAAAGTTTAAAAAAAGTGATTTTAAAAGAATTACAGAAAAAAATCTTTAAAAAAAATACTGAAAAACTTGGACATTCATGGAGCTGTCCTGAGGCAGGCTGCTTCTATTACTAATTTCTTGGAGAATAATTGAAGTTAACCTTTTTGTTGTGTAATAAAGAGCAACTAAACAAAACAGAGACACAGCTCTAAGGAACCAACATTTCTGCATGATAATGGGAAAATTGTCTATAGCACAATACTTATGAATCAGTATAATTTTCTAGACAAATATAAAGAAACTGGAGATTGCCTCTGAGTTGTCTTAATGATAAGGATGTCAAAACAACCAATTATATCATTAATTGATATAGGCAAATTGTGTGCGGTATGAACAACAGATAGATAAAATCTCAGACTAAAGGACTGGCCTTCCCAAGGAGGGGGATATTTGAAGAGTTTCTATCAACATCATATAATAAAAAGAAGAAGAAGGAGAGAGAGAGAGAGGGAAATGGAGAGGGAGAGAGAGAGGGAAAGGGAAGGAAAAGGGAGGAGAATAGGCAGCGGGAGAAGTTGCACAGGGATCCGAGAGACAGAGCAGAGGAAGAGGGGAGGTTAAGCTTGACATTCCCTAAGGTTGTATTTCTTTCATATCTTCTGCCATGATTGTAGTGTCTTTTGTATACCATCTGTTTTTGACAGGCAGTCTACTAGATTTCATATTGCCGTGGCACTATTTCAACACTGGTGGGTGTTGACACAAGATGTGTAAATCAAAGTACTGAAGCCAGGTGATACAACAGAACTACCCTTTGAGTTCAGGTAATACCTTGCTAAGATTTTTCTATTTTTTTCTCCTCAATTTTAATAAAAAGAAATCTTATCCACATTTCTCCCTGAACACACTGGAAATTCTGCTTTTGTTTTTTTTAGGCATCATCATCCTATTTAAGCTAACACTGACATCTGTGAATCTCAAACACAAGCAGTGCTACCACAGCCACAGATCTGAGTTTACCAATAAATGCTGCTGCATTTTTCATGTCCATGTCCATGTTACATTGTTTCACAGCATAGCTCATATTTCATTTTATCCCAGAATTTTTTTCAGTAATGCTTCATGGAACATTTTCCCTTTTCCCATTAACAATGTAACTGAACAGAACAACAAAATGTAGTATAAAGCTAAAACAGTGTAGAAGTGCAATTAATGGGAGAGAACTGGCTGTTGTTTGCAAGGTCTGTCTAGCCAGAAAATTCAAGTTCATTTGCTTTGCACTGACATATAACAAACGTTGTGTTGGCTTTATTAGAAAACACTTCTATCCATGCTGGTGTTTGGTACAATGGTTAAGATGCCACTCAGGATGCCCAAATCCCATATTATAGTATCTGGGTTTGAGTCCCAGCTCTGCTTCCAATTCTAGGTTGATGTTAAGGTACACCGTGGGAGGTAGCAGTGATGGCTCAAGTCCTTGGGTCCCAGCCACCCATGTGGGAGAGACAACACAGATCCTGGGAAAGACACAGATTGATTTCTTGATTTTCATGTATTCACTGGGGAGTGAATCAACAGATGGGAGTGCTTGTTTTCTCTCTCTCCCCCGCCCCGTCTTTATGTAGGGGTGTATCTGTGTGTGTGTGTGTGTGTGTTGTGTGTGTGTGTATATGTAATAAAACACCAAACCAGCATCTTAACTGCTGGGCCAAATGCCTGTCCCATACTATAGATCACATATATAAAAACCAGGAGGCAACATGAGGCCCCACACAGGAGATCAAATTTCACATGACTCCACGCTACATACAGACTGAATTGTCTCCCTAAAGTTTATTGAAATCTAATCCCCAAGGCAATAGACAGGAAGTGGGACCTTTGGGAGATAATTAGGTCATTAAGGTAGATCCTTCATGAATAAGATCAATGACATTATAAAAGGGATCAAAAAAACTTCTCTCCTTACAGCATGTTAGACTGCAGTATTAAGACAGTTGTCAAGGCCAGCACTGTGGCATAGCAGGCTGGGCCTCCACCTGTGGCACTGATATCCCATATGGGCACCATTTCATGACCCTGCTGCTCCTCTATTGATCCAGCTCTCTGCTGATGGCCTGGGAAAGCAGTAGAAGATGGTTCAAGTGCTTGGGCCCTTGCAACCCTGTGGGAGACCCAGAAGAAGCTCCTGGCTCCCAGCTTTGGTTCTGCCCAGCTCCAGCCGTTGTGGCCATTTGGGGAATGAACCAGTGGATGGAAAACCTTTCTTCCTGTCTCTCCCTCTCTCTGTCTATAACTCTGCCTCTCAAATAAATAAATAAATCTTTTAAAAAAATTAGACAGTAGTCTATGAACTGGAAAGTACAGCCTTGCCAGATACCAAATGTGCAGGTGCCTTGATCTTGTACTTCCCAGTCTCCAGAACTGTAATAAATAAGTTCCCATGTCTAGAAGCTACTCAGTCTATGGTATTTTGTTATAGCAGCCTCAGACTTTTGACCCCTTGAGCTTGCTGCTTCATTTGCTGGGATTAGTTATTGCAATTCTCACAACACACTGAGTCAAAGGAATATATTTGCTTTGGAGACAAGTGCGGTGCACTTTCTGTTTCTTTATTTGTCTCTTATCCAGCTCTAGGCAAATTAATTACATTTCCTGAGCCAAAATTCCTAAAATGTAAGAGGGTGTGAAGATTAAATAAAAGAACTTGTATGAAAAGTGCAGCAGAGTTACACAAACACAGCAGGTACTTGAGAGTTCCCTCGCATTCCATGCTATTCCCAACTATTGCTCCTTGCCCTCATATCACTGTTACATGAGCTAAAGATTGTGCAGTACATAAAGGTATTTGTAGTGTCTCCATAGATCATTTTAATGTTCGTAGGGTCTGTAATGATATTCCTCTTTTCAAATTTGATATTGGTGATCTGTATTTTCTCTCTTCTCTTCTTGATTAATCTTGCAAGGGAATTATCAATTTTATTAATCTCTGCAATGAATCCATTTTCTTTGATTTTGTTCATCTTATATTTTACTGGTTTCTCTTTCTTATCTTCATTATTTTCCTTCCTTCTACTTACTATGTGTATACTTTGGTCTTTTTTTTTTTTTTCCCTTAAGTTGGGTAGAAACTTTGATCACTGTTTAAAGTCTTTGTTTTTCCTGATACAAGCACTTACAATTAGGTGTGTTCCTCTAAGTATTGCTCCAATTGCTCCCCACAAACTTTATGCTGTAGTTTTATAATATCTTATGATTTCTCCTTTTACCTAGTACCATTTAGAAATATATTTTTAACTTCCCAAATATTTATTTTCTAGATACTTTTATTAACATTTAATTTAATTCCATTGTGGTGAGACAAGATCTTATGTAAGATTTCAAACATTTAGATCTTCTTAAAACATGTTTATAGCATAACACATGCTCAAACATTCCATGGGCATTTGAAAGAATCTGTCTTCTGCAGATTTTTTTTTATTGTAGAGTTCAGGCACTATCTGGCGTCATTTCCTTTTAGGATAAAGTTTCCTTTTTTCTTTCTAGTAGTCCAGGTCTAATGGCTGTGATATCTCTCTCTCTCTCTCTCTCTCTCCCCCATATGAAACTTTTTTCCCCTCCACTTTTGAAGGATAGTTCAATTGAATATGGATTTCTTGGTTGTTAGTGTTTCCTGCCTGCCTCTTAAAAATCTCATTTTAATTTCCAACAGTTTCTGAAGAAAAATAAGCCATTATTCATACTTTTGTCCCCTGAATGTGATATTTCATTTTACAGACTAGCCTCTGTTTTTGTCTATAGACTCTATTTATGTCTTTGGATTTCCTACGTCTCCTCTTTGGCAATTACAACACGACCTTGGCAACAATATTAATGTACTGCAGCTGGGAACTTCTCCCATCGGCATTAAGTTAAATTTGAAAGAGATTTAAAAAAAAAAAAAACAGCGTGGAACAATTAAAAAGAAAAAAGCTGATCTCACATTGAATTTCTGTCACATGAATGCTGAGCTAGTGAATAAGATAATAGGAAAATGTGATTAAAACAACCAAACATAACATCATCTATGAAACTGAAACTGAACTAACTTTTCATAACGAACTTTCATAATTACTTAAATCAGCACTAGCTATATGGACTGTAAAGTTCTGGTATTATTCAAAGTGTGACATTACGAAGAAGATGAAAAACAGTACTATACCATTAGACACCTAAGTCACTCAGCCAGGGTACGCCTGTCTTCTCTGAACCAGTTTTTTATTTTTATCAGCTCTGCCTGATATCCCGACACTACAGACAGAGGCACGTGTTTCTAGGCTTGTATTTCATTTTTTTAAAAACCACAGTTACATTCATTCAAGGAATAAGAATTTAAATTTACTGCTAGAATTTCTTTCAACTATGGACACAGATAGGTATTGATCCCTAAACCAGGACACTGGAACATTAGTGTGCATCTCTACTCCTGACCCTTAGCTTCCCAACACCATAAGTTACTTCAACTCCAACTGTGAACAGAGATCAAGCAATGAAAGTCATACCTTTAAGCTCCAGGGTATCTTTTGAAGAGGCTGGGCAGTTGCACAAGTATTTTAGGAAAAAAAAATGGATATTTATAGAAGTATTTATAACATAATAAAATGTGGTTTACAAACCTTAAGATAAAGTACAGTCCATGTAACAAATACTTTGGGGAGATTTCTGCCTTAGGCGACCATACAGCTGCATCAGTATTTTATGAACACTCAGGGGAGGGGCATCCTTGCATTACTTTACTTTCCTATGGAACTAATGTCACTATTTACTTATCTTAAATATATATTTAAAGCAGTGCATTTAATAACCTATTTATTTGCTGCTAAGTCTCTATTTTCCAGGAGATCTTGATCTTGCCAATTGGGTTTTTCTTATCAAGGCATTTTTCAAAAATATAAACCTCAGGGTTAGTATGCCATTAGATAAACTTTTACAGAATAATTTCAAGCCTTTATTAGTATAATTTAATGAAATAAAAGAAAGTTTACTGAGAGAACCACAATGAAATGACTAACGATTCTCATCAGATCCTTAATTTACCATTAAAGACATGTAATTTGCCCTCCTAGCAATTATTTCAAAAAGCCAAACTTGTAAAAATTAAAAGTTGTTATTAATAGAAAGGATCATTTTTTCACTCGCCGATTTATAGAGCAACTAAAAACTAAAAGGCATATTAAATCCTGTAATTATATTTTACCTTCATTTTATGCATAACACTAACTACTAAACACCCAGTTTGTAAGAAAAATGTATTTTATTTTAAATTGCTGATGTTTTCAAACAACTATAGATTATTTAATTTCCAATACAACAAATGATAAGTCACTGAATGATTCTCAAGTAGTTGGCCACTAATTAAAAATGAATAAAATATGTGCAAAAGAAGCAGGAGCCACTGGCAAAGATAATTCATTTTAAATTTTCCCTTGAATAAAGGAGTAGCATGTATGTTTATCATTTTTTAAAAATCTTTGAGAATATTAAGAGATCCAAACTTGATTTATGAAAATAGCTATACAGTTCTAACTCCGTTGCCATTAAGACTTACTTAAAATTTAATTTCACATGTAGCATAAGTAGACAATTACACATCCTGTTTTGGGAACAAGCCCAGTTTATGTCTGCCATTCACATTTAGAAGATAAAGTGTATGATCACCTTTACTTTCGAATTTGGACAAACAAATTAGAATTTAGGAGTTTGGTAGAAATGGGAATAAAGTTTTTAGCAGTTAGACCAACAGAAGTTGGTCTACTTCCTACCAGTTCACTACTCCTAGCCTGACATGGGAATGGAAATTTGTTTAAAAACATCTTACTGATATTTAAAAATATCTTGCTGACAAATTTCTAGAGTAGAAATATTTTTCTGGGGTGAGAAATTAACTCCTAAAAATTTTATTTATTAAAAAAGGAACAAACTTCATGTATTTCATATATACAATTTTAAGAACAAAATAACACTTCCCTCCACTCCCTCTCTGGATCCCACTCTCCCTTGCTCCCACGCTCCCTCCTCCTTCCTTTTTTTAATTTTTGCAATGACACACTTTCAATTTACTTTAAAATCATAAGTTTGGCCGGCGCCACGGCTCAATAGGCTAATCCTCCGCCTGCGGCGCCGGCACACTGAGTTCTAGTCCCGGTCAGGGTGCCGGATTCTGTCCCGGTTGCCCCTCTTCCAGGCCAGATCTCTGCTGTGGCCCGGGAGTGCAGTGGAGGATGGCCCAAGTGCTTGGGCCCTGCACTCCATGGGAGACCAGGAGAAGCACCTGGCTCCTGCCATCAGATCAGCGTGGTGCTCCGGCCGTGGTGCGCCCACCACAGCGCGCCGGCCACGGTGGCCATTGGAGGGTGAACTAACAGCAAAGTAAGACCTTTCTCTCTCTCTGTCTCTCTCTCTCACTGTCCACTCTGCCTGTCAAAAAAAAAAAAAAATCATAAGCTTAACCCTCCACTAAATAAAGAATTCAACAAGTAGAAAAACTACTGTTCCTCATAGACAAGGGCTATAAACAATAATCAAATCTCAAAATATCAACTTTGCTCATATACACTACATTCTATGATAACGCACTATACATTTCTGAACATTATTTATTTAGATAAGTATCCCCTAATATAGATGCCAGCTTTATTTGACATACAGTTGATCAAAGGCTTATGAAAACTAAAGCAAACATGATGAAATCACACTTAAAATGATTCAATTTTAAAATGCTATAGATGATAGAGAGACTGCTGGTTTCATAGTTGTAACAGCCAAAGATTTGCAACAGACAAATTGGTATTCCCCTGACAAACTCACATATACATGCCCCGAACTCACAGGAAGCACCCATATATGTATATATAACTTGGACTTCTCTGAGAAAACATTATCGTAAGCCTAAGAACTGTCCCTGAGGAACTAAAATTCGTTAGCTGGTAGCAAGTGAGTCAAGTTTTGGTTTTAAGGGAATTTTTTTTAACTGTGTTAGCACAATGATGATGTTACTAAAAAGGTAAGTAAGAAAAGTCACACAAAAGGAACTTGGCAAATTTCTTCCAATTGTGTAACCAACTACTTAGGATGACTCCTCAACCCTCTGTTTGAGGACATTTATTATGAAGGAAGTCGTTTCAATTGTGTTTACTTGTAGGAAAAATGATTTTAAAATGTTTTTTGGGTCCCTGTTTTTTTAAAATTTCACATTTGGAGAAGAGGATTGGTCTGATTCCCCTTTGTTTCACCATTAGCAAGTTATTCTCTAACTGCATTAGCAAGTCAATGGCTAATCAGGGTATCCTCAGAAGAAATTAACCACATAGGCAGAGATTTCATGTAGTACACTCCATTAAATCATATCACCTAAAAATCATCAGCAAAAAAGTTAATTCACATAATAGTGTGAAAAGGCAATGCAGACCTTGCTCATTACACACACCTACCTCATACTGACAGAAGATCCATTGTAAAATGTTTTTCAAGTGGTATTATGTAATTTCATTTTTTTCCTTTGGTGAGTAACACCTCTGGTAAACCACGTGGAGGATAAAGGGACTTGCCTACATCCAACCACGAACCACACCCCTTTACTTTCATCCAGTATCACAGAGCATTTTTATTTCTTCCCTACAGGGATGCAGAATGTATTCAGCAAGCAAAACTGACCAAAATCATGCTTCATCTATCCATGGTGAGAGAAGAATTAAGGTTCTCTGCTAAGATCCCATATTTGTGGAGAAAACCGTCAGTGAAGGCAAAGAGAGAAGAAGGCAGGCAAGGAGGCAAGCAGGCGAAAGGACGGGGTGGGGAGATACTGTGGTTCTCTGAACGGCCAAAAAGGGATCCAAACGGCATCTCCCTAATAGGATTTAGCTTTACCAATGCTGCTCTGGCTCCAGTGACTCCCCATAAATATAAGTGAGTCAAAGTCCTATTTTTGTGCAGTACGTGGGTCTTATTAAAATGGATACTGCATTTAATTTACTAGGTAAATTATTTGCTGCACACATAATCAAAACATTCCATCATATTAGAAAATATTTAATCAACATTTATGCGGTACTGTATTATTGTAATGCATCTGAACTATGTTTTTGGAACTGCCACAGGAAAGCTGGTTTTAATAAAATGTATAAGATTGTGTGATATGGGAATATTACTCACAAAATATATTCAAATTGGTCAGCTATGCACACTTTGTAGAGATCTATGTCCAGAAAAGTTTATGGTTAAAAAATGAAGCATAGGCCGGCGCCACAGCTCACTTGGCTAATCCTCCGCCTGCGGCGCCTGCACACCTGGTTCTAGTCCCGGTTGGGGTGCCGGATTCTGTGCCAGTTGCTCCTCTTCCAGTCCAGCTCTCTGCTGTGGCCCAGGAGTGCAGTGGAGGATGGCCCAAGTCCTTGGGCCCTGCATCCGCATGGGAGATCAGGAGGAAGCACCTGGCTCCTGGCTTCGGATCAGTGCAGCGTGCCGGCCGTACTGGCCATTTGGGGGGGTGAACCAATTGAAAAAGGAAGACCTTTCTCCCTTTCTCTCCCCACCCCCACTCTCTCACTGTCTAACTCTGCCTGTCAAAAATAAATTTAAAAAAAAATGAAGCATAAAGTCAGTGTCAGGGTGTAGAGGAAGGAGCATTTTATATTATCACAATCTGCTGCAGGGACTTTAAAATCGGTCCAGGAAAGAAACATAGGAATGTAGCCAGTAAGAGAGCAAACTAATCCTAAGAGTACAGGTACGAATCAGGATTTGTTTAAACGATGGAACAACTATAACTGAGGACAATACAAGTATGGATTTTGAAGTATTAGTCACAGCAAGACAATATTTAAAACTTAAGTATTTAGATCCATTTAAAAGAACAGCTGTGAATTATGCCTTTTTTAGCTAAGAATTTTGGTAAATACAAATAGGTTCTTTGTACAATTTGAAATATAAAGTTATCTTCAATGGTGAAGAGCATTAATTGATCCTCTGAAGACCTGAAACAGAAAAGCATGGCTCTGCTCTGCAAGTGGATCAAGTAGTGACGATAAAGTCCGGGATCGGTGCTGTGGCACAATAGACCAAGCGTCCCTGTGGCGCCTGCATCCCATATGGGCACCAGTTCGTGTCCCAGCTGCTCCTCTTCCAATCCAGCTCTCTGCTATTGCCTGGGAAAGTGTGGAAGATGGCCCAAGAGCCTGTGTCCCTACACCTGAGCGGGAGACCCAGAAGAAGCTCCTGGCCCCTGGCTTCAGATCAGTCCAGCTCCAGCCATTGTCATTTAGGGAGTGAACCAGTGGATGGAAGACCTCTCTCTCAATCTCTCTCTCTCTCTCTCTCTCTCTCTCTAACTCTGCCTTTCAAATAAATAAATAAACCTCAAAAAAAAAGTCATTTCTTTCACTTAACTGTAAAGAAAAGAATCAAGCATTCAACATTTACTCAATCAAATGCACATTTTCAGACATTTCTGTAAATCAAAATGAAATCTTAAAACTTACATTGAAAGATTTGAAAAATCAAAACAATTACAAACTAGATGACTTCTTATAGCTTCAAGTAAGTACTGGCTGTAACTTACCTTAATTTTCATAAATATTTAATCAAATTGAACTAGCAATAGTTAATGTCTATTTTAAACTTAACTATATCTGGTGAGCTGCAAATTCATTCATGAGAGGAGATAATGGCCTTTATGAAACACACCAGGTTCTAGTCCTGGGTTGAGGTGCTGGATTCTGTCCAGGTCGCTCCTCTTCCAGGCCAGCTCTCTGCTGTGGCCCCGGAGTGCAGTGGAGGATGGGCCAAGTGCTTGGGCCCTGCACCCGCATGGGAGACCAGGAGAAGCACCTGGCTCCTGGCTTCAGATCAGCACAGTGCGCCAGCAGCAGCGGCAATTAGGGGGTGAACCAACAATAAAAGGAAGACCTTTCTCTCTCTCACTGTCCACTCTGCCTGTCCAAAAAATAAATAAATAAATAAACTTATATATACATTTAGTTACACTAAATTACCAAAATAAAATTGAAATCGGAAAAGTGTGGCCCCTTAAATTTCCCTAGAAATGCTATCTGGGGTGCCACATGTGCTACCGGAATTTGGGGTGCCATACAATTTCACCACGGGCTTATTACTAAATCCCCAATATTAATAAGCTCAATAGGGTTCTTGCCTAATATTTAGAGAAGAATTCTAAATACCAGCACAGATGAATGAGGCAGCATGGTACATTTTAAGCTTTTATTTAGTGAGAAAGATGCATAGGAGAGTGAGAGTTTTACTTAAGAGAGAGAGGTGTTGGCAGGCGCCGTGGCTCACTAGGCTAATCCTCCGCCTTGCGGCGCCGGCACACCAGGTTCTAGTCCCGGTCAGGGCGCTGGATTCTGTCCCGGTTGCCCCTCCTCCAGGCCAACTCTCTGCTGTGGCCAGGGAGTGCAGTGGAGGATGGCCCAAGTGCTTGGGCCCTGCACCCATGGGAGACCAGGAGAAGCACCTGGCTCCTGGCTTCGGATCAGCGCGGTACGCCAGCTACAGCGCGCCGGCCGTGGCGGCCATTGGAGGGTGAACCAATGGCAAAAGGAAGACCTTTCTCCCTGTCTCTCTCACTGTCCACTCTGCCTGTCAAAAATAAAAATTAAAAAAAAGGGCTTTAAAAAAAAAAAGAGGGAGAGAGAGGTCAATATGGGTTCATACCAAGCACCAGGAACCAGCCACATGGAAGAGCATCTAGGCCTGTATCTGGGCCAGGAAGCCTAGAGCACATGGCCCAAAGGCCATGCGCCCTGGAGGTGCAGGGCTACAGCAAGCCACCTCCTGACAAGAGGCCAGGGAAGAAGAGCCTCCCAGGGCCACACAGTTCCTGGCTTTTAACCCACTTCCAAAGGGAGTGGTTAATTAACCTGATTGGCTGGTGGGCACCCGGGTGTGGCCAGGTGGGGGAATGAGGCCACACAGGGGCGTGGCAAAGGTCTTCCAGTTCACAAATCTAAGTATTTTAGCCTGTATGTCTGCCTACTTCAAATGAATTTTCATCACCAACTTTACTGACTACAAATGGGTATGTCAAACTGAGAAATTTTGTTTTATTTTCGGATACCCAAACCCAATCTATTACTGATTCTAAGTATGGTGCTGATAAAACATGGCTAACATTTCTTGGCAAATTTAATTTGCACCTTCACTTTTGTCAAGAGAACTGGCTGGGACATGGATACATTTATTCTCTGTTGTCTGTCTCTCATTTATAAAAGTTTAAATAATTTTACTGCAGACTGAAATTTTTTAAAACAATGTTGGACATTTAAATATATATTATGTGTATTACAATGCAAATATATATGCATATATATTTGCAATATATATATATTACAATACAAAAGACTACTTCACATCAGATATGGAAATGAAATAAATTATAATTTTCTATTAGCATACAAGTAGATTTTCAAGGATAATTACAGCTGTATGGAAACAACTCCTTAGGTGCTAAACTATTCAAAGGTGCCAAATCACAGAAATTGCTGTAAGTTTCTAAAGAAAGGAATATGTTCCACCAGAGAATCTATTTTGCTAAATCAATGGTCTATTCAGTATATTTTTGGTAAATATATTTTTTTTGAGAGTTAGTTACAGACAGTGAGAAGGAGAAAGAGAGAATGGTCTTCATTCTGTTGGTTCGCTCCCGAGATGGCCACAATGGCCGGAGCTGTGGCAATCCGAAGCCAGGGGCCAGGTGCCTCCTCCTGGTCTCCCATGCGGGTGCAGGGCCCAAGAACCTGGGCCATCCTCCACTGCCTTCCCAAGCCATAGCAGAGAGCTGGATTGGAAGAGAGGCAGCTGGGACTAGAACCAGCGCCCATATAGGATGCCGGCACCACAGGCGGAGGATTAACCTACTGCACCACGGCGCTGGCCCCAGGTAAATATATCTTGAAAAAATTATGTATGAATTCTAAACTTTTTACACCAAAGTATGCACCCTGTTAAGTATATTTCTTTAATAAAAATAGTTAAATATTTATTTAAAAGGCAGAGTTAAATAGAGAGAGAAGAGAGAAAGAGAGAGATACAATCCCCAAATGGCTGCAATGGACAGGGGCTGTACCAGGCCAAAGCCAGGAGCCAGAAGCCAGGAGCTTTATCCAGGTCTCCTACATGAGTGCAAGGACCCAGGCATTTGGGCCATCTTCTGCTGTGCAGAAGCATTGGCAGGGAACTAGATCAGAAGTGAAGCAGCCAGGATTCTCGTAAGTACCTATATGGAATGATAGAATCTCAGGTGGTGGCTTAACCCGGTGTGCCACAACACTGGACCTGATAAATATCTCAGACTCAGTAGGGAATAATGAGAGGGAAGAATCTCCCCCAGTTTACTCAAAGGAAATAGCCTTTGTGGAAAGGAGTGGAAGAACAAAGATGAAGCACAACAGCACATAATACCTGTCCCTGTATTTAAACTCGACAAGCACAGAACTGAAATCATCTTTGAGGTCAACAAACTGGACTTGTGATGTGTAATGGGCAGCAGTTTAATCTAGCAGCTTTTGAGATGAGAAATTCTCACAAAGGGGTGTTTCATAAAGTTCATGGAAAAATAGAATTAAAATATTCATATAGAAATATACATACAGAAATAAAATATACATATATACACATGCAAAAAAGTAATGAAATCCATGCATAGGAGGGTCTCCAAAAGGTTAATAGAACAGATACATTATAAAAAACTATATATGGACTCCCAAATTTTTTGTACCAGATTCAATATATCTTTTATTTCCATTTTTTTCCTGCAAACTTTTTGAAATAACTTGCCTTTACAAAATAAACCAGCAAGAAAAGCACTCTTTGAAATAAATTATTAACATCTCAATGCTTGGAGTCAAACAACTTCCTTAAATTATTTATTGAGTACCCACTTAAAACAGTCACAGTTCTAGGCACTGTGCGTATAGAAAGGAGTGAGCCAGATACAGTCCTGGGGAAAGAAGGCGAGAAAACAACAAGAAGAGGCAGTAAAACAGAGGGAGATGATGGTGGAAAGCTGGAGGTGAGGGGAAACATGAGATGAGGCATCAGGGAACCAGACTTTCTAAGGAGAAAGGTTACTGCAGAATCCACATATTCTTTTTTTTTTTTTTTTTTTTTTGACAGGCAGAGTGGACAGTGAAAGAGAGAGACAGGGAGAAAGGTCTTCCGTTGCCGCAGAATCCACATATTCTTTTAAATGCATTTGCCTCATATTTTCAACTCATGATCAAGCACTGTTACAATATTACCTAGCAGATTGAGGACATCCCCATGCAAACATTTCAGCAGCGTCAATTATTCCCATCCTACTGGCAGAGCAGTTTGCTTTGATTGAATGGAAAGGACAGGAATGGTCTTGGGACACAAGAGGCTAACCAGAGGTTACAAGGAAGAGAGAGAAATGGGAGGAAGACTTGGTGTAAATGTAGTTTTGAATTCAAGAGGGACTACTTCCAACTGAAAAAGTACTACGGATTGCGTGAGAGAAACTGGGACACTTAGCATTATCCAGAGATACGGAATGTGGATGAGTACATTTTTTGACTGGCTACATCCAGAAAGATTTCAAAAAGAATAATGGTCTTGCATTGTAAAGGTAATACCAAAAGAAGGGGAGGACATATGCAGTGAGTCCAATTAATTATGCCAAACTGAAACAGGATGAATTGTTTCAAAGTCAACTTTGAGAGCCAATGGATTTTTTTCATTAAAAACAACTAGAAATTAAAAGACTGAACATGCCATGTAGGAAGACATCTAATTAAAATAAAACTATTAATTACTATAAAAGTGAAATATATACACAGAAAGTAAAGAAATGATTAGCAATAAAATACAAAGCTTTAATAAAAGTCTTACTTTACAAGTTTCTTTCCCTATGTCTAGATATATGTCTGTATGAGGATACTTCAAAAATGAAATTAAAAGGTAAGCTTATTTATTTATTTACTTTTTTTTGACAGGCAGAGTAGACAGTGAGAGAGACAAACAGAAAGGTCTTCCTTTACCGTTGGTTCACCCCACAGTGGCCGCTGCAGCCGGCACACTGATCCGAAGCCAGGAGCCATGTGCTTCCTCCTGGTCTCCCATTGGGTGCAGGGCCCAAGGACTTGGGCCATCCTCCACTGCACTCCCGGGCCGCAGCAGAGAGCTGGACTGGAAGAGGAGCGACCGGGACAGAATCCGGTGCCCCGACCGGGACTAGAACCCAGTGTGCCGGCGCCACAGGCAGAGGATTAGCCTATTGAGCCACAGTGTCGGCCCTAGCATTCTTGCATCACAGTATATATACACTTTGAAGAGTCTTTACACACATTCCCAACTGATTTACTGAAGATGAATCAATTTCTACAATCACTTCTATTCAGTACAAAATATAATTAATTTTCAGGGGATGAAAATGAGACTATTAGTTTTAATTAGCACTTTATCCATAAGTAGCATATGTTTCATGTTTGCTGGTCAACAATAGGACAAAAAATAATCCACTTCTGATCTTTTAAATAAATGTTTTATTATTTCCTTTATAGATATCTAAGAAGGCTTAATACGGTACACATGTTAATAATTTGTTATGTATTCCAACATAGTCTGACTTGTAACTCTCCTTTTACTATGCTTGTTTCAGTCATACAAAAAATTCTCATTATATGCCATTATATGCAAATATATTAATGTGACACCATGATCATATCTGTTAGTTTTATATTTTTTGCTTAAAAACTTTTTATCCATCCCAATATTATTTTTTTTACATTTTTCTTTTAGGTTTTGTGGGTTTTTAAAAATTTTTGGTTGATATATAATAATTGCACATATTTATGAATTACTGTGAATACCTTGATCCATGTAGAGGATGTGTAATGGTCAAGTGAGTGGGATAAGTTTTTCCATCACTTCAAATATTTATTATTCCCTTGTGTTGGGAACATCCAAAATCCTCTCTTCTAGTCATAAGCAGTAAATTATTAGCTATAGTCACCCTACCGAGCTAGAGAACACTAAAACACATTCATCTTTTCTAACTGTATTTTGGTACCCGTTACTTATCCTGTCTCTGGATGCTCTCTCCGCTACTCTTCCCAGCCTCTGCTGACCTCTGTTCTACCCTAATCCTATGAGATCAACTTTTCTGGCTTTCACATGTAAGTAAGATCATATAGTATTTGTTTTTTCTGTCCTTGACTTATTTCATACAATATTATGGCCTCAAAACTCATCCAGGTTATAACAAATGAGAGGATTCCATTCTTTGTTACAACTGGATAATATTCCATGTGTATATATACCACATTTTATTTGTCCATTCATCTGCCAATGGATCTCTTAGTTGATTCCATGCCTTGGAATTCTATGCATTGGCTCTTGTGAATAGTGCTGCAACAAACATGTGAGTTTATTATAGATGGGCTGGAGGGAGAAGGAAATGGATGGGAATGGAAATGAGGTAGCAAGGACAGGAGAAAGGAAAGGAAGATGTCACAGAGGTCTTCAAGTTGAGAAAATGGCATATTACACTGAGTGAATAACATTAAGAGAGAAAGCCTTTTTTTCTCCAACTATAGTAGTCCCCTTTGTCTGTGGAAGATATATTGCAAGACACCCCACACGGAACCTAAAACTGCAAATAATACAAAAGCTTATATAGATAGATATATAGATAGATAGACATACAGATATACAATGTTTTCCCTAAACATTCATACCTGTGATAAAGTTTAATTTAGAAATTAGGCACAGCAAGAGATTAACAAAGATAACTAATAATAAAATAGAATAAATATAATAATGAACTATAATAAAATCTCCAGAATCTCTGTTCTTGTGCTTTGGGATTATTATTAAGTAAAATTAGTTATTGGAACATAATCAGTGTAATAACACCAACAGTTGATCTGATAACTGAGATGTCTAGTAAGTGACTAACAGGTGCATAGTATGTACAGAATAGATAGATTGGACAAAGGAATGATTTATCTACAAGGTATCTCAGGATACCTTGAGATTTCATCATGCTCCTCAGATCAGCATGGACCTAAACTTATGAATTTCTTATATCAGTGATTTTTCATCTAGTATTTTCAGACTTCAGTTGACCACAAGTAACTGAAATCATGCAAGGCAAAACCAAAGAAATGGGGGACTGCTGTACTTTATTCCTCTCCTTTTTTAAAAAGGTTGCCTGAAACAGTAGTCTATATTCATGGATCAAGACTTCATTACTACTTGTTCTCCAGCTCAAATACAATCTGGCTCCCATCGTGGCCACTCCTCTGCTTTCATCAGAGTCACCAATGTCTTCCAGATGATACATCCAAGGTACAACCATCAGGTTTTCGCTGCCATACACTCTGGAAGCACTTAACACTGTCAGCATGTACTCCATGGTGAAACTCTCCCTGGTGGTCTTTTGTAATGGCTCTCTCTGACTCCCTTCTCTCTAGACACTCCATCTCACCTTCTGCAAAGTCCTTCCTTTCTCGTCTCTCACTGCTTCTCTCCTCTAAATGCTGATGAACAAAAATGCATAATAGACTTCTGGTTGCTTTATTTTTGCAAAATGTTTTGTATCACTGACAAAATTTTGCTTCAAATTGAGAGTACAAAACTGGAGTCAACTGTCCATCAAATTACTACTCTGATAGTTTTCTTTGGTGACTGTTAATTTATCAACAAGATTTTAATTAGACATATTTTTACACAATTTTAAAAACTCAAGACCATTTAGGACCATTCCCTGTCTTCTTCAGATTGATGCCTAAATGGAGTACTTGTAAATTAGGTAGTTTATAAGGGGAAAAAAATCCTTCTGTATAAAACAATGAGAAAAGCAAAATCCCTTTACTTGAAACTTACGAAACTTTCCTTTTACACCGTGATTCATGTAAGGCCCCATAAAAACCATTTCAAACTATCAGAATCTGGTTACCTTAAAAATATATGTTGGTATGTAAAACTTCTGAGTTCTAATTCTAAGAAAAGAGACCGCACAGAAAGGATGGAACAATGGTATGGAAACTTACCATCCTCTCCAATTGGACGCTTTATTGCAGACTTATTGCTTCCATGTGTTTAAAAAAAAAAAAAAAAAAAACCTCAAACCTTTAAGCCAACCACAATCCCTAAAATTTTGGCACTCTTATTAAGCATTGAATCCAGACGAAAAAAAAAGTTTTTATTATCACAATTCTATCACAGTCAAGACTAATTTCATCATTATGGGAATGTGTCAGAAATTAATAATAAAGGTTGGTTTCTCCAATGCATGAAGAAATTATGCTATTTAAAGCTGCTAAACTACCTTAAAATGTTCGGTCTTAATATTTAAATAAATAAAATACATGTGTTGAATGAACACTGCATTCTAGAACATATAATATAAATTAATTTGAGGGAATATTAAAATAAATGAGGTTAACACTTTTTGCGCAGTAAAGACTACTTTTTGAAAAACTTGTTTACATAAACCCGAGAAACAAGATCACCACAAAAAATCAATTTACATAATTTTCTGAAGCAGTAAAACCTTTGCTCAAACTACACAATGCCAAGGTCAATGAATTGCCTGAATTCTGTTGTCTTTGCACTCTCCCATAAATCACAGGACTTCAAGAAGCACTTCAGGTTTCAGTACATGTTGAATGAAAGAAAAGAAGGAAGAAGTTCCCTGACCCAAAGTGAGAACAGATGGGAATGTAAAATTAGATAGGAAGAGACAGTGAAGCTTTGGATGCAGGAACCAAAAATCTGCCCCAGAGGGGGCCAAGCATACCAAACCTCAGCCTGTTCTCCCTCCCAGTTAAATTCCAAATTAAATCCAATAGAAATGCAAAACAACTCTTAGTTGTGCCATTTTATATTTCCATAACCCTTGATTTCCATATAAATATTATGAAGAAACTTAATAAGTGTAAGTAAAAACAATTTCATGTCTAATCAATATAGTCTCCTAATTACCTTTTTGTGAGTTTAACACTTCAAACTCTTAACAATAAATTCTTTTAAATAATAAAGCAAACGACTTTATGAAAAACCCAAAGGCATGAATAAACTTAACATATGGACACTAAACTCCTTGTTTGATTAAAGAGCCATTTGTCACAGGTGGAATAATTACATAAAAATATAATGAACATATTTTCTGTTGTTCTACTCATATTTTAGCTGTATAACAAAAGATAATCTTTTAATAGTAATGCCAATAATACAGCACTAATAATACTTCCTATTAAAAGTTCCTTTGTTTGAGACATACATTCAGACAGCACAGTGTAATTTTTCTGTATAAAAATATCAATTGCAAACTTAAAAATATTCATTCTCTATAGTACATTGTGTTCAACAATGTTATTTTTAATTTGAGTAATAACTTTAAATTTGAATTTAAAATATTCCAAAATTTTAGGTGTTCAGATTTTAATGTACTTGAAAACAGTAATTTTATTAATAATTATTCTCTCTTAAGATTAATTTTATAGAATTAATCCTGAGGTTTTAAGTAGCTAGGAGATATCTTCCACAAAATAGTGCTGTGGAGCAAAATTTTTATTTACACACTTGCACATAAAATTAACCCACATTGTTGCAATCAGTCAATATTTTAATCAACAGTACTCAAATTTATAGATCTTTCTCATCGAGAATTTTAAACTTCTTTCCCAAAGTGACAATAGAATTCCTCTGTGTACATTTTGCTTGCCATACCCGAAAGTTAACTTTAATACCTTACACCTGTTTTATCTTTTTTACTCTTACAAAGTATACACAACAAAAAAAATATAGAAACATGAGCCAATCCCAGTGGTGAAATCAACCACACCTCACACTTAAGTGATTTCATTTTAAAACAACCCAAGGTGCTGGTAATTTGATCCAGGTTTCAGCTGTAATATGAACCGAAGCCTTTCATGGAGAACAAGCTAAGTATGCTATGTTTCATTTAGTTGTGTATGTGCATGGAAAATTACTGAAAAGTATGTTTTATTACTCAGATTACTCAAAATAATATGCAAACATTACTACTGGAAAAGAAAAAAATTTAAGCATCTAGTTTTCTTTTTTATCAATAAAAGTCATCACAGTAAAACATTTGGAGATACCATGCTCATTAAATTTTATCCAAGTTCATTTTCTGCACTTTCTATTTGTGCCAAAAAAAAAATTGAATACAGCAAAATTGACAGTGTATAGTTTCAAATTAATCACCATATTAATAAATCTAAATTCTAATTACCCAAGATATTAAATGCAGATCTAGAAACTTCACAGTATTGCCTTAATTTATTTTGTGGTTAGCTGGCTGAATGACTTTATTATGGAAAACAGAGTGCATTTATAATAAATCCAAAACTTCTATCTTCCTCTTGGGGGACAGCGGATTTTCAATAAAGAGTACACACGTACACACTTAACATTTAGTCAAGACTCCTGTCCTGGAATCAGATCTTATACTATCTTATAAAGCCAAAGCACTGGGGAGGACTCTCATCTCTAATAGGACTCTCATCTCCAATGGTTTAGAATAAGGTTCCTCAAACTACAGACTGCAGACACCTGAGCTACATGCTTGGGCCTCTGAGAGTGTTATAGGATGTCTTGTTTTGCTTTTTTGTGTTTTGATTTTTTAGGGGGGTGTCTTTGTATCATGATATAAAAGTGATTATAGTTTCAAAATCTTATTGACAACTTTTACTAGCAATTATAATAAGCTAATTTCAGGATCTGATTTGTATATTCTGACTATGCTTTTTGGTGTTATCCAGGTTTCTTCGTGACTGTATTTAACTCTTAAAATACAGTTTTTCAAACAGTGATTCACTAAAGTACTCTGGAACCTAAGAGGCATTTTCCCATTAAGGTGAGTTCACATATCATTCAAAATCAAGCTACTCTAGATTAGATTATCTAAGTCTTTTCCACTTTGAAAAATGTTATATCCTATTGTAGTCTACCAATAAATTATGGAGATTAAACTTAAAAAGCATACTTAGAGAAAGCAAACACCACAAAATAAGTCATAATTTCTAATCCCACCTGTGCTCTACTACATTTTCCTTTTGCAACTACATGCAAGTGAAACTTCTGAGATAAGAGTAAGTTGTCAGCATATAAAACCAAAGAGGGCTGTGGAAGTTTCTATTAGCATCAGCCACTATGATTTTAAATTGTTTAGTAAACAACATATTAAGTAGGAGTCAGAAAATCCAGTTTCTTTTTTCCAGTTTGGCCTTTTGGTTTGAAATATAATCTTGATATTATAGTGATATATTCTTGCTACCTCCATTTTTTAAGTTAGTTCATTATGCTACTCAATGAATAAAATGCAAAATAAACTCTTGGTACTCATGTTATATAATGAGAAGCAGTATGCTTCAAATTGTTATCTATATAATAAATAGAAAAAATCTATAAAACTCAATTACTTGCTTTTTCAAATTTTCTTAATACCTTTATATATTGTAAAAAAGTGTAATTTTAACTGAATGTAATTATGAGTTATTTTAATCTGGTATTTAAAATATTTCTGATTACATTTATTTAATCTAATTCGAAGATATAGTTTTGCCAGTTAGCATTTATTTTATTGGCAAAAAAAATCATTGTTTACCAGCTACAAGTTGAAAAAAAATCATTACTTATATAATTTTAAGCCATATACTCTTACAGGAATTCTCTACTCATCTTAACAATTAAAGCATAATATAGCACCAGTAAAAAGAAGTAAAATGTTTGCAAACTACAAAGATATTCTGAATTTTAAATGCATGTATCTTACATTTTAAAGGTATTAAATTCTTAATTTAAACAGTTAGGAACAATGAAATTTTTAAAAGTTACTTTATGCATCTTTATTAACAAATGTCAATACAATTTTTAAATAAAAATCCTCCAGAAATATATCTACAGAATTTTTTCCTGATATGCAGCATCTTAAGTGGACATTTTTAGATATAAATATTTTAGAATAATTTCTAAAGCATTGCCATAGCAAAATATAATTTGATTAAACTAATAAATTACTTATAATTTGATTTTTTGACTTTTCACAGATGTATTTTTGAAAGGTGAAATCTAAGATTGATGTCATCATCAATCTGTTTTATAATACCTTAAAGTTTTGTTTAAAAAAAACTATCAGATTGAAATTACAAGATTTTTCTTTCTCTGCTAACCTAGCAAACACAACTGAAGTTACTTTATTAAACGTATTTCAAACTTTCTTCTTCCCATAAAGAATTTTTTTTAGCTTTTATTAATTTACATTTTCTTTTCCAGATGATGTGATAAGACCATTAACTAAAGGACAGTGAAGCAGAATTGGAAAGGAAAAACTACATTTCCAAAATATGCAGACTTTTATATACCACCATCAATAATTTTTTTCTTCTGGAATAGGCATGTGCAATTACACCAGTGTTGGAATCCCTGCCCACAACGACTCTACCTGAACTGTAGAGCTGATTTCTGATGCAAAGCCACCTGTCAAAGGAGCTTCATGACTGATTAGCAGTCGTCCTGTTTTGATCACAGACTGAAAGAGAAAAGAAAAACCTGATGTTGGAGAAAATAGGCATTTCAAGCATACAATTTAATTCAGCAATAAAAAATAAATTACTCCGATTCAATACATTAGATAAAAATCAGTAATTCGATTTTATGCCAAAAATTCTTTTTAAACTGCATAGTCACCTGAATTTTGTACTGTTAAAAATTTTTTTCAATATAGTTCACATTCCCAGTGCAAAAGAAAAATTAGATTGTAATTCTATATGTGCAATTAAAAATTCATGGCCATTAATATATTTTTCTGTGGAAAATGAATTACTGAATTTCATATTTTACCTCAATATCAATTATTTCCTTCATATTATTTTAAGAATGAAAGTGCTTTCTCGTTCACTTTGAGGAATACACATATAAATAACAGCTCTCATAAATGTTGCTTGTAGAAAACACAGAAATAGCTCATAAAAGCTGTAGCAAAGGAAAAGTACAGCTACTACACATTTGAGGAAACCCAGCAGCAAGAAACCACTACTAAAATAAAAGGGTTATGACCTTTGTTGTTAATGAACACTGAAATATGGCTAATGACCGTAACTCTGTTTTACTGTGGAAAGTGTCACAAACAATAAGGATATGTTCGTGACAGTTTTTCACTGTGCTGGTTCACACTCTGCATAACACACTTTGCCCAAGAATAAATCAGAAAGTATAGCTTTGATACCATAACAGGATGCCAGCTGTGTTGGGAGGTAAAAATCATTCAAATCAACAGCAAGTTATTGCTTAAAATACACTGGACAATTATGTTACAAAAGAGAAGTAGTAATTTCTTAAAATTTCTAACAATTTGTTATCCCTTTTCTTAAAAACTATTTTTGTTAGTTTGTAAATATTTTTATGAATGCATGGTTTTACCCAAATTCATTCACTATTCTAAACAGAATTTTAAAAGTGTGTAGGAATTTCACCAGTAGAAGCAAAACACTGAGATATGGTCATTATCTGTGGCAAAAATAGGCTATTATATCCACTAAATAATGAGTGACTAAACACCATAAAATTTTATGAACACTTTATGGATATCACCCCACTACCAATGAAATGCTAACCAATTTTGAAATATTAGTAATTTAGTGTTCTACAAATCTGATGAATTATGCAATTTGTAAAAATCACAAATTAAATTTCAATGTACCTAGACATAAATATGAGACAAAAATATTCCAAAATTAGAAAAAGAAATTTTCAAAGCGTTCTCTTAACAGTGTTCTAAGGATGACCAACTACAAAAGCAGATTCTGACAATCAGTCCTTACAGCTCTAAAACCCAGAATTCGGCCAACGTAGAAGGGTCTAACGGGGACATAGCCAAAATCCATCTAAAAGCATCTTAAATTCCTGGCAGGAAGAAATGAGGGATTTCTATATAAAAAAATGTTGGTGTTACCCTAAAGCCCCATATAATGAATTGCTCCTTTTTTCTGAGCCCAGGTGTATACGGGATCATATCACAACACTTTAGAACAATTCTTGCAAGAAGCAAGGAGAGCAGATGGTCCAGGCTTCTGTAGCCTGTTGAGTGGAGGGGAAAACAAAGCACAGGTGGACCTAAACCCATGGGGTTCATGCAACACAGTGTGTAAGCACAGGAATGCTGGAAACCTTCTGAGAGTCCTTTGGTAGAGGAATAGCTACAATCAAGGGGACTTCAAGAAGGTTTGTAGGAAAATAGAAGTAAAAGACAAGTTTATTTTGATTCAAACAAGCCTGAAATTCATGCACAGTTGTTTTTAATAAATATATTTCTCGTGAACATTTTGAAGATCCTTCATAGGCATGGAGTTCAAAAAACTGCACCACAGTAAACTTATTTCTTAATTGTACTTTCCAGAAACAGTTTAAAGTACTCTTGTAGACCACTACACATCAACACGGAGAGTACTATGCAGCCACAAAAAAGAATAAGGACATGGAAAGATGCTTATGGAAAGCTAACTAGTGAAGTAAGCAAGTTGCAGGCAATATAACCTCATTCATGTGAAAACAGTCACCACAGACAGTGGGTGCACATCAGGAAACATATCTTTTTAAGCCTACATATCTTTATGAGCCTACATATATAACAATCTGGAAAGATTCATTCCAAACTACCAAACATTGTTTTTCCTGAGGAATGACAGTGAGGGAATTATGAAGAAGATACTTACACTTTTTGTTTTGTATATTTTGAATTATTGGAAACCTTCTAAATAGGTTTAAAATAAATAAAAATAATGGAAAAGCTCCTGAATTTATTTTGAAGTTAACAAATACAAGTTATATTGCAGTCACAATATTCTCAAAACAAAACAAACATTTGTTATATTTTAGAACTATCCTCAGAAACAAAGGAATCCTGATTCCCAAACTCTGGCAGCAAACAGCATATTGAAAACAAAAGGAGACTTTCTTTCTATGCTGCACGTAGTATCATATTCCGTTCATCATTTGACCCACAAGCCCTTGCATGCTCAACTAAATGAGAAAATAAATGCTGGTATCGGAGATGATTTTGATCTTCAAAACTTCTGTATGTGCATTACATAAAATTACATGTTCTCAGGAGCAGGCATTTTCACACAATGGGTTAAGCTGCCACTTGGGATGCTCACATCCCACATGGAGTGCCAGTTCAAGTCCCAGCTACTCCACTTCTCATCCAGCTGCCTGCAAATGCACCTGAGAAGAAGCAAAAAATGATGACCCATGAACTTTGGTCCCCTCCACCCACATGGGAGACCTGAATGTATTTCCTGGCTTCTGACTTCAGCTTGGCCCAACCTCAGTTGTTGCAGGCATCAGTTGAACCAGCTGATAGAAATTCTCTCATTCTCTCTGTCTCTCCCTCTCTCTCTTTCTCTCACTCGCTCTCTCTCTCTCCCCCCCTCCTTTATCCCTCCTTATACCTATGCCTTTCAATAACCCCCTAAAAAATAATAAAAATGTGTTCTCAGATGAGAACATGAAGGCAATTCCAGAAATTTCTAAAACACCAACAATTAGTGCATAGGTATGATGGAAACTAATCACACTCTGAGCTTGTGTATGTTGCCAGTGTACACCACATGTAAAAGATATATAGTGTGGCAAGAAGAGAGGAGTCAGAAGTAACTGTCATAACCACATACAATGACTGCCACAGGGATTGCTGTATGCTAGGCTCTAAGCTATTTCATTTTACATTCATTACTTCATTAAAGTTGAAAGCCATTCAATTCCATTTTTCAGTCCTAAAATTAATGTTCAAAATCTAAAAAGTATAAAAATGTATAAAATGAAATTATGCCAAATTTTTGAAAACGACATTTAGAAGTAACACCAAATTCTCATTTACACTCTCCAAGAATTACCATTACACTTAGTGAAATAAGCCTGTCCCAAAAAGACAGATAGCATATATTTTCCCAGATCTGGGGTAACTAATAGAGTACCTAAAATGTAATATATTGGAGTGAATGGACATTTTGAGATTTGATGATTATTTACATCCTTTGTCTCTTCTGTTTTCTTCATATATTTGTTGAATTTTTTACTTAGTGTAGGGTTAACCTTATGAGTATTAATAAACTGAAAATAGATCTTTGTAAAAATTAAGAGTGGGAATAGAGGAGGGAGGAGATAGAGGGTGGAGTATGGGCGGGAGGGTTCCTAAATCTGTATGTGTTCCTAAATCTGTATATTATAATATATGAATTACATGGAACTTACATAACTTAAATAAAATTTCAAAAATAATTAGCATATATTCAAATGTTGGAATATAGTTCAATCATTTTGTGGGGAATCATAGGACTTAATTTGGTACATCATTTTTATCACTTGCAATTTAAATACACCAAAATTGCCAAAAACTGCTTTTCTATACCATTATGAAAATTATTAACAGTTTGTTAATATTGTGAAAATGAGATCATTACAAATATGTAAACCTGAAGAGAATGTTACCCTTTTTATTCTCTGGGTTCAGTTATTCTGATTAAACTACATATTTTTATCATCTTTAACACACTTTTGTTGTTTGTACATGTAGGCAAAATAATATACAATTGTCAGGAAAATTTCCTAATCAAATTTATCATTTTGATATACTTAGAGAGTAAAAATTCATATGATATTTTTCAATGGAGATAGCCACTAACCATTCTAAAATAAATAACTTCAGATATAAATAATAATAGTATTTTAGAATTCAGGTCTTCTTCTGAGATTAATATATTTCTTCCCTTGAAAATACATAAAAGTATTTAAACAACTTTTCAATATGAACATCTCAAAGCCAGGAAAGATCACATAAGGCTGGATTTTCCAGTATCTGCTTCTCCAACTTTTTACCACTAAGAACTGCTCCTGGATCCTGGCAAGCCAGATGGAGCACCAGTGAGTTAGAGGTGACAAATGGCACCAGCCAAACCTAAGCCAATTAAAGATTAGGACTATGTGTCTTCTACCACAAAACCAAGGGGCTTTGTTCTCTGTAAAGGCATTAGAAGATTTGTCAAGAAAACTTTAAAAACAGTCCTAAAAGCCTAGGATGTTTCTCACCATTTCAATGTTTCAACCCTTCACTACAGACTATCATAAAAGGAGTAATCAGATCTCAACACTGAGCACACAACATTGCCAACAACAGACACACCATGACATCCCTGCTCCGGTGGAATCTCAGAAAGCACTTGTTTAGTCACTCTGTGACTTCCCCACCGCCCATTTTCTAACCACTTGTCTTGATTCATGGCCATGAGTTAAAGTTACCCATGCAGGATGTCCAGCACAATACTCTGAACATGATAGACACTCAAAAAAAATTAACTAGATAGAAACCTATTTTAAAATGGTTTCAACATTATACATGTCCTCTTTTAATTTCTGCTATTGTTTTCTTAGCAAAATGCATTTTAAGATCTTATAATAGTACACTTCAGCATATCCCAGAATAACTTAATTATGAAATATGACTCCAAATTGATGATATTTTCATGTACCTTAAACAATAAGATACTTGAGGAATACAGAGTTGCTAAGTTATTCTCCATTAAAATGATTGCACAGACTTTGGCTGCCCAAACATTGGACATGTGTTTTAGTGAATGCAGACTTTAAAGATTTTAACACAATCCAACCAGCAAAACTGCTAAGCTGTCATTTCAAGAGAAAATGATACAGACAGGCAGACCATTAAGTTTGCATATGCCTGAAAGTGTAACAGTGACATTCAAAAAAGACATAATAGATGTGTGTGTGTGTGTGTAATTTCTTAGTGAAACTCTATAGCAAGACTTTCTCCCTCAGACAATTCAACCTTACCAACATCAAGTTCAGCAGCCTACTCTGCCTGTTGATAAAGCAAAAAAATCACATTTTGGAATAGGCAATTTATAACACTTTTAACCTTTTCTATCCTGAATATAAAGCTAATGAAAAGCAAGAGAAACATCACAGCTGGCCTTAACCAGTACCTCATATATATAATACATAACTTTAACTACAACTAATGGTAAAATCATAATATGTAGCTTTCTTAATCAAGAATATATTAATTAGTAATCATTTATACACTTAGAATCACTCAGAACAAAGTTTTGATGACCTTCAAAAATCAATGCAAATGATACACTGTTAGATATATTTTTGACAGTCTTTCATGTTTAGAAGCCTAGTGCTTCTGACAGTTGGCCAGGAAAACATCACAACTAATCATAGGCTAACAACTGTATTAATATATGCCTAGTAACTACTATTAATCAGCATGACCTCCACACACAACTGGACCATTGGCTGATATCCCACTGGAGAAATACCAGTGCTAAAAGAGAAAGAACAGTCATGAGTTCCAGAGGAAGTTCTGAAAAGTCCATTTTGGCAAGGATGTTGCTGGTGGAGTTACAAATATTTTAGTATTGTAGGAAAGTGGTGTAAACTGAGAAAAACTAAATCCTCAGGGCCTTATCGCCCATGTGGAAAAAGTAGGTAAAGGAGCAGACAGAACACAAAGAGAATTGAATAAAATCACAAGTTGAAGAGTAAGAGTAAGCAAATACTACTGATAAAATATTTAATAAATAAATAATAAATAAATGTTTGGGAAATTCTCAGACATCCTCGCTGATTCACTCTTTCTTCTATTATTTCTACAACCAAGGCTGAAAGACTGAAGATACTAGGGAAAAAGAAACACTTTTTCAAAATTAAAATTTGATATCTTTTGAAAATTATTTCAGAATATTTCAGATAAACACATTCCTGCCAATCAACCTTATCGTTATTGCTTCTTATCTCATGGCCCCACTATGCTCCAGGCATGTCAGGCCACTGGCTACTCTGTGAAGGTGAGCCAGGCTTTTCTGCCTGATTTTCTTCTCAAAACTGCCAAGCACACATCCCTCCCTCAAGACCCATCCCCTAGAGTCCCTCCTCCCTGGTCCCCCTAGTCAGCTGGGCTTTTCTTATTTTAAATCCCATGATACTATTCTGTCTTTTTGTTTATCCTATTACCTATATTCTAGCTACTATTTTCCTAATACAATTTGAGGTAGCTAACAATGAAAAGATATTTTATGGAACTAGAAACCAGGTACAAGCCTCAGAATCAAGTAATAGGTCAAGGCAGCGTACAAGGCTTGGGAATGTTAGTCATTTACCTCACAGCAAGCCCTGTGAAGATTTATGTTACTACTGCCTCCAATCTCATTCTAAATTACCAGTCTGAAGACAGGGGCTCAGTGTTACTTATATCTACTATGGTCCATAGCATAAGAAAAAATATTAAACTGCACAAATTATGCTCATTTTGTTATCCTGGAAAAGATGTATGGTGATATATACAGTGGAAATGCTTCTAAACATCCTTTTTTTTTTTTTTTTTGGCTTTCTTTTGGGGAATATTCTTTTCCACAGTGAGAGAATCTCAGTTTTCTAACAGCCTCTAAACCATTCAAGAGCATGAAATTCACAAGGAGAGAATATTCTGCAACTGACTAGAATTTCTAATACAGAGTGCATAAATGCTCAATAAATGTTGTTTATATTGATATCAAAAGACAAAGCATTATGCACAATGATTTACATACATCTCTCTCAAGTCTCAAAGTTCCTGATGGCTTCAATCTCTTAGAAGGGACTAATAATTCTATAAAGGACTCAGAAAGGGAAACAGTATATCTAAGCTCTAATCATTCTAATTCTGACAGAGGCTTACCTTGGGTCAACACTTTAGGTAGGGAGTTAACAATTCAAAACATGTCTGTTTCTGTGCCATTTTTAATTTGTAGCATTAATGTGTAGCATTTGATGTGTAGCAAATACACAGAGATAGTATTGAACATAAATTTTCCTTTCCTATTGACAAAAGACCACTAAGATAATAAAGGTATTATATTAGAGAAGTGAACATTTATTTGATATGTAGCTAAACTTGAGTAAATATTAAATGTTAATAAATAAATATTAAATAAATAAATCAAACCTTTTCATGTGCACTCTGAGAAACATAACCACATCTCAGAAACACATAATGTTACTCTACCAAAACAATTTCTGAGGTGAAGTAGCCATTTCTTAAGTTATTTTCATATCTTTAGTCTTAGCATTTTGTTATTCATTGTTTGGCAGGATTAAAATATCTTCATAAACTTGTACCTACTAACCACCTCCACACTTTCAACCTCTTTTTCTGAAGATAACATGTTAAAACATGTGGATATTAATAATGCTGTGTTCCATATCACAGAATTCTAGAAAACTGTTAAAAACTATATTAAAGTCAAGCCATACTTTTGATACACAACAAAGGTGCTGCATTTTCTAAATCATTATTCTTAGAACTACTCAGGCTCTTCCAGAAATTTTCTTTGGAGTTTGCATTAACAGGAAGCATTTGGAAGTAGCACTTAACGAAAGCCTTGTAGAAATATGTTTACACTCTTCTAACAAATAAAAAGTGTAAGTACCATGTCTACCACAGAGCATTTGGTAAACTCAGAAACTGACCCAACTATAAAGACCATTGGCAGTATATTCTTCCATGTTTAATATTCATTAAATCACTCAATTTACCTTACTTTAATTTTATCATGGTACTACATATATATGTACATACATATACATATAAACAGTTTCCAGTTTATCATTTGAGCTATGATTATGAGCTGACAGAAAAATCCCATTCCGATAGCTTTGCTTTGCAAGGTGGCCGGCTCGTAACAAATCTCCCCAGCCAGATGAATCAATTAATTATACAGGGCATGGGGGTTAAAGGTTGAGGCGGGTCTGATCCTCATTGGTTGACCTTAAGGCACCTGCGGGGACCTTGACAAGGCCTTTTCATTCCTGGAAGTGTGGATAGGGACTCTCCATTCCCGGAAGTGTGGGCCTTCTCTCCTGAGGATCCCAAAGCTATCAATCCAACCTTTTGATGATAGGAAAAGGGGAGACGATGAGTCTCTCTGGCTACTTCCTGCTGATCGGGGACGTCGTCTACAGGGGCATCTGCTCGGGGTATCTTGGGGCTCTGCAGAGACAGGCATGTATAGATGCAGAAGCATCTGACTGACTGCTACTCTAGAGGCTTCCTGGATTCAATCTTTTATGAGCTTAAGAGCACAAGAAGCGATCATTACAATTATCCCTACAGTTTTCTCCCACACAGAAACATAAAGTGAAAAATACTGTTGAGTACCAGTTATAGCATTAAATCTCAATGTACAGCACACTAAGGACAAAGATCCTACATGAGGAGTAAGTGCACAGAGACTCCTGTTGTTGACTTAACAATTTGACACTCTTGTTTATGGCATCAGTAATCACCCTAGGCTCTTGTCATGAGCTGCCAAGGCTATGGAACCCCCCTGAGTTCACTGACTCTGATCATATTTAGACAAGGCCATGGTCAAAGTGGAAGTTCTCTCCTCCCTTCAGAGAAAGGTATCTCCTTCTTTGATGACCCGTTCTTTCCACTGGGATCTCACTCGCAGAGATCTTTCATTTAGGTACCCTCCCCCCCCAGAGTGTCTTGGCTTTCCATGCCTGAAATACTCTCATGGGCTTTTCAGCCGGATCCGCATGCCTTAAGGGCTGATTCTGAGGCCAGAGTGCTGTTTAGGACATCTGCCATTCTATGGGTCTGCTGTGTATCTCACTTCCCACGTTGGATCGTTCTCTCCCTTTTTGATTCTATCAGCTAGTATTTGCAGACACTAGTCTTGTTTCTGTGATCCCTTTGGTTCTTAGTCCTATCATTATGATCAATTGTGAACAGAAATTGATCACTTGGACTAGTGAGATGGCATTGGTACATGCCACATTGATGGGATTGAATTGGAATCCCCTGGCATGTTTCTAACTCTACTGTTTGAGGTAAGTCAGCTTGAGCATGTCCCGAATTGCACATCTCTTCCCTCTCTTATTCCCACTCTTATATTTAACAGTGATCACTTTTCAGTTAAGTTTCAGCACTTAAGAAGAATTGTGTATTGATTACAATATTCAACCAAAGGTATTAAGTAGAACAAACAAAAAAAATACTAAGAGGGATAACATATCAAGTTGCTCATCAACAGTCAGGGTGAAGGCTGATCAAGTCACCGTTTCTCATAGTGTTCATTTCATTTTAACAGGTTTCCGTTTTGGTGCTCAGTTAGTTGTCACCTATCAAGGAGAACAAGTGGTATTTGTCCCTTTGGGATTGGCTTATTACACTCAGCATAATGTTTTCCAAATTCCTAACAGGGATCACTTTTCAGTTAAAATTTAAACACCTAAGAATAATTGTGTGTTAATTACAGAGTTCAACCAATGGTACTAGAACAAAAAAAAAAAAATACTAAAATGGATAAAGTATTACATTGTACATCAACCGTCAGGACAAGAGCTGATCAAGTCACTGTTTCTCATAGTGTCCATGTCAATTCATCTAACTTAATAAACTAGTCTTTTTGAAGACTGGAAATAAAATCCTTTCAGAATATGTTATTCCATAATATATAATCAAATCTTTGTATGTCACAAAGTCCTCTTTCCTTAAAATCTTCATATTCTGGTTTCTTCACCGTCCTTCTTTACGAGAATCAAGGGGAATTTTTTTAACATCATCAATGTTATAAATCAGATTGATTATTCAAGACAGTACTCCTCTGAAAAATCTTCATTGGTAAATTAGTGAATCACAGTCTCAAAGATGGTTGATGAATGGCAATAGCACCTGTGAGCCACTACTCCCTACAACTCCACACTCTACAACTTTCTGAACCTCCTACCTTTGCTCCTATTGTATCATACTTAATTAGGAAAGAAATAATGCCAACTAAGAAACATTAGTATAAATGAGAAAATCATTTTATTTCAGTATATGTGTGATTTCTCAATTAACTTTTAATGTATAAATTCTACAAGTCATCAATTAATTTCAAAAACTGTCTTCAGCCATTCACATGTGCTAATACTAGGGGGAAAAGATGAATTAACCAAGCTGTCTAAAGGGTTATAATTTGCTTTGCCACAATGTCCTAGGGCAAAGTACATCCAAGAAGGAAAGAAATTAATTCAAAGATTGTTTTAAGTGATAAAAAAACAAGTAAAGGCAGAATACTGTCATTAAAAAATCAGGTAGTATTGTTATAAGCAAATTCCTTTAGAATTTTCAATTTTAACTCCTATATTCTTTTCTAAAATAACATTGAAAAATGGATTTTTTTTCACTTCTTGAAACAACCATTACTAATATCTTCTCTTTACAATTCATAAGTCTCCATTTGGCAAATCTTTTTCAAGTGTTGACAACAGAGGGAAATACTATGTCTGGACATCATGAATGTTCTAAAGGGTAGAAATTGACATCATTCCCCATACTTCCAGCATACCACGAACAATAAGAAAGTGACCCTAACCTACACCAAGATCATCAGCCAGTTATATGCTACATTGCTGTTTTAAGCACATATCAAGGGTGCAATATTCCCTGAAGCCAGCTGGTTGTCTACCAAGGTAATACTTCTCTAGGGAATGATCAAAAGTATAAACACTGCTACACTTCTGTATCACCATGGATAAATGGTTTTATTTCCTAAAACCTGGTCCAATTCTGTTGGAATAAATGGATTTTTAGTTCATTACGAAATAAAAATCATGTGTAGTTCATAATACATGGGCAAGGCTTAAAATCTTCTGGGTCTTTTATGGATATGACTCAAAAAAGTGTTAACAGTAAAAGGCAAAGGGTGTTTCAGCAGAAATTACACATATTTTTGAGGGCATCGAAAGAAATAAAGGACATAACTTTCAGACTTTCACTAAAACCAGTATCAAGGGATTCAGGAAAAGATTATCTTCAACCAAAATAGTAGTATTTGTCCTCAAAGCATTCACTCATCACTTAAGCAAGGTAATGGATAGAGAAACCCCAAGGTCAAGAATTGTAGGGTCAAAATTCATCACTGATGAAATAATAATACAGTGTGATAATAGTTGTCCAAAAAAATGATTCAATATTAACAAGGATTAATAGAGTAAGTTGATTCTGGCCAATCCTCAAAAAAAAAGTGAGTCACTCTTATAACAACTTACATTATAAGTAATAGTTTTTGTTTTTTTTTTTTTTTTTTTTGAGAAGTGATCCCAGGAGGTTTTGTGTTTGTGATTTAATTTTATAAGATATTGATCGTTTTGTTATAATTCTATGAATCAAATAATCATTATAAAATAGAAAATACTATTAGTACCCAAGGGAAATGTCCTATTGATGTAATAGTTTCTTAAAATCATTAATAAAATAAGAATGAAGTGACATTTCACCATGAAATTTAAAATATAATTTAAATTCTGTCAAAGGAATAATGCATTATTCCTTACATTGCCATAGGCAACATAAATTAACATCAATCTTTAAAGAAATATTTTGGGGGCCAGTGCTGTGGCACAGTGGGTTAATGCCCTGGCCAGAAGCTCAGGCATCCCATATGGCTGCCGGTTCGAGACCTGGCTGCTCCACTTCCAAACCAGCTCTCTGCTATGCACTGGGAAGGCAGTAGAAGATGGCCAGAGGAAGCTCCTGGCTCCTGGCTTCTGATTGACACAGCTCCGGCCATTGTGGCCATCTGTGAATGAACCATCAGATGGAGGGCCTCTCTCTCTCTCTCTCTGCCTCTCCTCTCTCTGTCTTACTCTTTCAAATAAATAAAAAATCTTTTAAAAAAAGAAAGAAATATTTTGAGAACATATTTATCAAAAGCTACCAGATATTCAGATCCCTAGAATAATGAATCTCTATTCTGAGACATAGTCTCATAAAAGAACCCAGAAGACATCAAATACTCTGGTTTAAAATATGTTGTGTACATGTGTGGGGGAGGAGGTGGAAATAAAGAGCAAGAGAGAAACTGAGTGTTAAGAAAAAAAAGCTTTTCTTTTTACAAAGAAACACTATTTTATAGCCAAGACCTCAAATACACATTTGTTCATGGTCAAATTCCACAAAGGAGGGTAAATCACTCTTTAGAAAGCCTGCGTTTAAATGCCCTCCACACCTACCAGAGGTTTCATCCCACTGCAAGAACTGTGTATCATCAGCCTCACCACTGCAGGCCCCTGAGTTACTCCCTCTACTTCAGAACCATAGAGAGGCAGGTAGAAGGCTCACAGCTGAGATCTTAACTGTGCAGCAGAGCCCCTAGACTGAAGATTAGTCTGAGACCTGCACAGCCTCCCTTAACCGGAAATTTGAGAAGATTCTCCGAGACCAACAGGAGAGCAGAACCAGCATGAATATACCCTGCTGACTGGTAAATGGCTTTCCACTAAAATATATCACCTTGTTCAAACGTACGTAAAGCAGGCAAAACATAAATCATATAGAGCATATTTTCTAAAAACACTGAACATTGTCTTGATCAATCAAAGGAAAATCAAGCCTCTACTTCTGACCTAATTAAGATCCAGAAGAAAGTGTTCAGTAACCACTGTGGCTTTTTAACAAAACACAAGACAAACCTCTAAGAAACGGGAGCAAAAATTCTAAGATAGGACATGCCTTGTGGCACAGCAGATTAAGTCATTACTTGTGATGCCAGCATCCCACATCAGAGTGTTGGTTCAGTCCTGGCTACTCCAATTTCAATCTGGCTTCCTGCTAATGCACCTGAAAAGGCAGCAAATGATGGTCCAGGTTCTTGAGCCCCTGCCAACCATGTGGAAGACCTGGATGGAGCTCCTCACTCCTGGAATCAGCCTGGCCCACACTTGAGTGGTGCAGCTATTTGGGGAGTAAACCAGTAGATGGAAGATATTTACTTATTTCTTTATCACTTTCACTATTTATTCTTCTCTCTTTCTGGCATTCTGCATTTCAAATGGATGGATGGATAGATGGATGGATGGATAAATGATAGACAGATACATATATAGCTAGAGCCTGAAAAAAAAAAAAAACCTTCCAAGGAGATGGTGAGGCTAGGTGAGAAAGGATACAGGTGAAACCTGAACATCTTCCATGGCAGCTAAACCCACATCAGTGAAAACAAGACCCACAGTGGTGATGGATGCATGTCTCATCCTAGTGTCTTCCCTGCTGCTGTCCCCCAGCACAGTATAATGTATTCAACAGACTTCAAAACCATTGGATGAGTAAGAATGAAATGGTTGGGCCGGCACTGTGGCATGGTAAAGCCTCTGTATGTGGCGCCGGCATCCTGTATGGGTGCCAGTTCATGTCCTGGCTGCTCCGCTTCCGATCCAGCTCTCTGGTATGGCCTGGGAAAGGGGTGGAAGATGGCCCAAGTGCTTGGGCCCCTGCACCCACATAGGAGACACAG